>NW_022196903.1:102172489-102199129 GCF_008632895.1 Mastomys coucha
TTTTTTTGGTTCCAGGCAAAGGACCCACTTTACAGCTGGCTTTTAGGATCTTGTTATTCAGTCTTTGTTGTTAGGTAAGTATACTGACACTTTGTACAATATTTGAATTGACAGCTTTCCCGTTTGCAGACTGCTCACTCTAAATAGTGGTCATATTTTGCAGGGAAATTACAGCAAACTCGGGCTTTGAGGCTTTCCTTGTTCTTCAATGTCTATGCCACCTCCAGGAACTCGGTGTGCCGGCTGTAGGAGGAACCTTTCTGACCACGCTGACTGGAAGACTTGACTTGGACATCTTTTTGGGAGGTGCCTAGGCCGATGACTTTTGAACAGAAGTCAGTGCAGCACTGCTCACGACATATCCTCTGGTTGTAGCATGTGGTGACAATTTACTGCTTTCAATGACTCTCTGCATGGCTTTGCTGTAGAGCTGGGATGCTCCCTTATTGTTTTCTAGTATCTTCTTCCAAATTCTGCTCACTTTAGACAGGTTTATTAAGTCCATGCCGCTGAGCTCCGTCAAAATATTAGCCAACAGGTGCATAAATCCCCTCTGGGAGAGCTCAGCCAGGATATCTAGGTGTTTCAGGGCCGTTTTTTTGCCAATTATGTTCTGCAGTCTAAAGTTTTCATTTCGCTGGTGACAACTTCCTTCAGCATTTTTCGATCCACTTTTAGAGTTTTGCTTATTGTTTATTTTTTTATTTTTATTTTTTATTAGATATTTTCTTTATTTACATGTCATATGATTTCTCCTTTCCCAGTTTCCCCTCCAAAAACAAAAGACAATAAGAACAAACTCCTGTTCCCTCTCCACCCCCCCTCCTGCTCACCACCCTACCCTCTCCCTCTTACTGGCCCTGGTATTCCCTTACACTGGAGCACAGAAACTTCACAGGGCCAAGGCCTCTCCTCCCATTGATGACTGACTTGGCCATCCTCTACTATACATATGCTGCCAAAGCCATCAGTCCCACCATATGTACTCCTTGGTTGGTGGTTTAGTCCCTGGGAGCTCTGAGGGTACTAGTTAGTTCATATTGTTGTTTGTTCTAAGGGGCTGCAAACCCTTCAGCTCCTTCAGTCCTTTCTCTAACTCCTTCATTGCGGACCCTGTACTCAGTCCAATGGATGACTGTGAGCCTCTACTTCTGTATTAGTCGGGTACTGTCAGAGCCTCTCAGGAGACAGCTATATCAGGCTGGCTTGTCCTTCCTTCAGTCTCTGCTCCATAGTTAGTCTCTGCAACTCCTTCCATGGGTATTTTGTTCCCCCTTTTAAGAAGGAATGAAGTGTCCACATTTTGGTCTTCCTTCTTCTTGAGTTTCTTGTGGTTTGTGGATTGTACTTTGAGTATTCCGAGCCAACCACTCTTTCAAAATGCAAGGCAGGCAGCAGGCTTTTGTTGAGAGGCTGGTCTGGGCTCTGTGATGGCAGCAGAAGGGCCTGTGACTGTTTCTGAAATTGTTCAGGATAAGGATGTCATCCTCAGGGTCGCTTTGTGTGAATGTTGAGTATCCGCTGTCCTCATACAGTCTACCGGCCTCTAGCTCTTCTGTCACCCGAGTTTTTATCCTAGCCATCCTGACTGGTGTGAGATGAAATCTCAGGGTTGTTTTGACACTTCATTCCTTCTTAAAAGGGGGAACAAAATACCCATGGAAGGAGTTGCAGAGACTAACTATGGAGCAGAGACTGAAGGAAGGACAATCCAGCCTGATACAGCTGTCTCCTGAGAGGCTCTGACAGTACCCGACTAATACAGAAGTAGAGGCTCACAGCCATCCATTGAACTGAGTACAGGGTCCGCAATGAAGGAGCTAGAGAAAAGACCCAAGGAGCTGAAGGGTTTGCAGCCCCTTAGAACAAACAACAATATGAACTAACTAGTACCCTCAGAGCTCCCAGGGACTAAACCCACCAACGAAGGAGTACACATGGTAGGACAGATTGCTCTGACAGCATGTGTATAGTAAAGGATGGCCAAGTCGGTCATCAATGGGAGGAGAGGCCCTTGGCCCTGTGAAGGTTCTGTGCCCCAGTGTAGGGGAATGCCAGGGCCAGTAAGAGGGAGAGGGTAGGGTGGTGAGCAGGGGGAGGGAACAGGAGTTTGTTCTTATTATTTTTTGTTTTTGGAGGGGAAACTGGGAAAGGAGAAATCATATGACATGTAAATAAAGAAAATATTTAATAAAAAATTGTTTTGTGTGCATGGTATTGTGCCCACATGTATATCTGTGTACTGTATGTGCAGAATGCTCTTGGAGGCCAGCAAAGGGCCTTAGATTCCGTAGGACTGGAGTGAAAGATGGCTGTGAGTTGCCTTGTGGGTTCTGGGACAAAACTCAGGTTCTGTGGAGTGTACTCAACGTTCTTAACTGCTGTGCCATCTCATGTCAAGGATGAAATAAAGAAAAAGATTTTTTTAGATGTTGTGTCTTTTTGAAAGCACAGATGGTATCATACACTTTCTGTGGTCCTGTATCTTGTTCTTTAAAAAGTGTGCTTTGGAGATTGGTTAACATCAGCACACATTCCCGCTGAATTCCTCTCGTATCTAGCCCTGAATACCTATGGGCAGGGCCTGGTGAGAATGTATAATTCATATAAGTGGAAGCTCATTAGCTACTGATAGTAATATAGGGTTCTTTTTTTCTTCTTCCCAAGACAGGGTTTCTCTATGTAGCCCTGGCTGTCCTGGTACTCACTCTGCAGACCAGGCTGGCCTTGAACTCAGAAATCCACCTGCCTCTGCCTCCCAAGTGCTGGGATTAAAGGCATGCGCCACCACTGCCCAGCTAATATAGAGTTCCTTAAAAACAACACACAACAACAGGTACTTTATGGGTTCCACTTCTGATTGCTTTCATGCATACTTAGCTTTTCCCAGTCTTATTCCTTACAATGTCAGCTCATCATTCAATCTATTTAAACTCCTTAGGGAAGCTTTACCAAATCCCTCTGCAGAATTTAGGGAGCACTTTGCACACACTTATTATTATAGCACGCAGCACAATTTAAATCTCCCTGGGATGTTTTAATGGGTTTGTCTTTCTGTCTTTCTTGGAAAATTATACCATTTCTGTTCCAGGCTCTGCCTCTTAACTTTAAGACCCTTCCTGGGTCTTGGTGATGTGAGGTCAAAACGGAGCCACCCAGACCTGTGGTTTGAACAGAAATCATAGGAAGTAGGAGGTTACAGGCAGTGTGAGCATGAAAAATACCTGTAATTAGACTTCACCACCATTTTTTTTCAGTTTAAAGATTTTTAGATGCTATTTTTCTTATCTTATTCTTAATATAAAAATTCTTTTAGGGTTTCATATAGGAATACTGTTAACATCACTGTTACTCCCTTCCCCTCCAACTCCTCCATGCCCCAATTCCTTCTCAGATTCATTACCTCTGTTTTAAAAATCTAGATATGAATTATGTATAATAATGAGTTTCATTATGGCATTTTGATTCATGTATACATAGCTTTTTAACTATGTTCACTCCATTACTTTCTCATTTCCTTCCCACTGGAGGTTATTCTCTCCTTTTTTCCTAGTTAGTCTTGATTATATGTGCATATCTACTTGTGTATGTATAAGACTTGATGAGTTTTTCTAGGGTTGTTTCCAGAAGCATGTGTGAATACACCCATTAAAGAAAAAAGTCCTCCCCCCCCATCAGTCTTTACTGTATATAAATCCTCAGGCAGGAATGGAGTCCCATCAGCCACTCCTGCACCCATGACACGGGATTGATAGGTCCAGACTTGTAGTGATATTGTGCAGGTGAACATGGCAGTGTAAGTTCAAGGGTGCAGCTGCCATGCTGGGCCTGGAAGTAAGCATTCCATACCACTCTCCCTCCCTCCTCCAGCTCCTCCTTTCAGGCCCTTCTTCCTAGTCGATCTCTGAACCTTGGAGGTGATGATGAGAATGTCTTTTTTTATGGCTGGGCATTCAACAGCCATTCATTCTCATTACTTAGACCATCTATGAAGTCTCCTCTGATCGAAGCAAAAGGAAGCTTCTCTGACCAAAGGTGAGAGCAGCAATAATCTATGGCTGTAAATTTAGTTATTTACAAAGACAATTTGACCAGTATACCATGTTCTATTAGAAGAAACCATTAGAAGCTCCCGCACTAAGGGTTTTCAACCAGGTTTTGACATGGGTTTTGATTGGGTTTAAAACTAATAGATGTAGAAAGTGATAGTAATAGATGCCAGAAAGCAGATGGTCACTCCCAAACACACTTTGCCATTATTACACTGGTGAGCTCATCTTACCTGGGTGATTGGTGTTATTGCATACAAGGTACAAGCTGGGTCAGACAATTGTTCCTCTGCAGCATGAATAACATCATCTGGCAATATGAGGGCTAGTTAGCAGCGATGAAGCAAGCATCTTAACCTGGTTCCAGTTTGATTTCTCTGTGTCCTGCGACAAAGGCGTTAGTTTCATTACAGTTTTAAGAAAATTGCTTAAGCCTGTTTGAGAGAGTGTAGTTATTCATACACTTAAAATGTTCCTCAGAAGAACAGGATGAAATGGGTTAAAATGATGATTCCTGGTCCCTCTCCTGGAGGTGCCATTTTAGCAGACAGAAATAGATGTTGGCCATTTATAATTAGCAGGTTCCTGTGGAGGCTTCGATTGGCAGGGCCTGGTGTGAGACTTTTCTGGGCATGAAGTAGAAGGAAATATTTTGATCCTGGAGGCATTTGCAGTCTAGATGGATAAACAGAGGGTATAGTAAAAAATGAGATAGAATTTGGGCACGAATGCATGTGTTTTAGACAGAATATGAAATGTCTCTCACAGACTTAATGAGTATTTGGTCCCCAGTTGGTGCCACTATTTTGGGAGGGTGTGGAGATCTTAGGATGATGTACCTATATGGAGGAAGTAGGTTCCTGGGGGGCAGGTTCTTGAGGTTGGCCAACTTCCTGTCATGCCTTCTGTTTGTTGACCTGTCATGGTGTACCCTGGGTGGCTCTGCAGTGTCTTTCCTGCCACAATGGACTGAACTCTCTGACATGACAACCCTAAGCAAATCTATCCTCCTGTGAGTTGTTCCTGTCTGGTGTGTGGTCACAGTGATTTGGAAGGGAATGGACACCCGAGGCTGAGTAGGCACTTGTGGAAAGTGATTTAGTTGGGCCAAGCATGAGAAAAATTTTCATTGAAGTACTCCAGTTCAGCTTATCACAGCTTCTCAGCGCTTATCACGGAACTATTCCCAATAACCAAGTCATGGACAACCTGGGTGTCAGACAGCAGTGGAGGATGGGGAGAATGGAGTTCATGTATACAGGGGAATGAAAGTTCTCTCATTTACAGAAAAAACAGATGCAATGGAAGATAATCACACTGAGTAAATTAAGCCAATTTTGGAAAGACAAATATTGTGTATTTCCTTCCATTTGTGGCTCCATGTAGCCATGTGCAGACACATTTACAGATGTTTAAAAAGAGACCATATCAGGAGGTGATCAGGAATGAGGCTTGGGGCTGGCTGTCCTGTCAGGATTATGGTTCTACTGTTTATTTGTTGCCTGAGCTTGGCCAAGCGACTTCATAGATCTAGACTTTTGTATTCAGTCTGCTAAATGTAAACAAGATCCCAATTCAGAAGCCTGTTGTGAACTTTAAAAGGGATTAAGTAGGTAAAAATCTTGACATTTAGTAAAAAAGATGATCACTGATAAGAGTGCTCTTTTTTTTTTAATAGTTAAGCTTAGCATAGATCAGAATTTTTTTTAATCTCCTTTTTAGGGAAGTTAAATGTGGTTTACTGAGTCCAAGAAATCAACAAAACAAGACAAGAATCTGTCAGAAAGAGGGACTGATATGCTTTGTAGGACTGTGAAATTTCTCCTTGGAGCCCTCCAGCCTTGTCTAATCGAAATTCAAGGTTGATTAAAATGGTGTATTAATCAGGGATTCTCTAGAACAGTGGTTCCCAATGTGTGGGTCACAACCCCCTTGGTGGGGTCACATATCAGATATCCTGTACATTAGATATATACATTATGATTCGTAGCAGTGGTAATATTACAGTTATGAAGCAGCAATGAAATAATGTTCTGTTTGGGAGTCACCGCAACGTGAGGAAATGTATTAAAGGGTCACAGCATGAGGAAGGTTGAGAGGCACTGCTCTAGAGAAATAGAAGGAAAATGAAAAATGCATAAAGTAGTTATTAAAGCAGCCTAGATTAAAATATCAACAGCCTGTCTTCCGCTCCAGAGGCTGAGGACCTGCTTTTGCTTGGCCCTTGAGGCTGGTGTCTCAGAGTTGGAAGAGTAACCCAGTAGCTATTTCATCCTGGAGAGACCAACTATCCTGTTCACCAGGCCAGGTGCCTCAACCGTCCCAGTGTGGCATGGCCAGTGTGGGAGTTCTCTGGAGAGCCACTGGTTCTTAGTCACAGAAGCCTGGAAACAGAACAGTAGTAGGGTAAGTCAACTTGGTGGCAAGAGTATCCCAACAGTGGTTCTTGGTTAAGCAAGTAAAAGGCAAACACCTCCTTTCTGCCAGGCCCCCTTTCAAGATGGCTGCTACCGAAAGGTGCTGCCTACTTTTGGGGGTAGGTCCTTCCATATTAATTAAGACATTTGGAGTAGTTCTTCTATGGACTGTCTCTACTGAGGTGACTCTAATTGGTGACAAGTTGATTTTAAAATCGATCATAATAAATGGATTTTAAGACCTGCTTAAGAATGAGCCCACTTAAGTCATAATACATACTGGGTTGGTTTTTTGAGGCAAACAGCATAAGGTGAGAATTTGGCTCAAACAGTCCAAGGCTGACGTATTATGAAATATTTTTCAAAATCCAATTGAAAATGAACTGGTATATGGATTAAAGTTGCTTTACTTACTAAATTCTACTTCTTCTTTTTTGTGATGTGGTGTAATTCATAGCTTAGGACAGCCTGAAACTTGCCTCAGTCTCTCCGTCTTAGCATTTTGAGTGCTGGGATTATAGACAAATCACGGTGTCTAAATATTTCTTGTGCCATAGTTTATACATTATTTTGAGTGGAGCTGTAGGGCTATGTAAAATAGAGTTTTCTTTTATTGTGTATCTGTGATATCAGCATAGACAGGGATGTAGCTAGATAACTGATATCTAGTCTCCTCCCTTCTCCTCTCTTCTAACCACAGAATTCTTTTTTTTTTTTTTTTTTTTTTTTTTTTTTTTTTTTTTTTTTTTTTTTTTTTGGTTTTTCGAGACAGGGTTTCTCTGTATAGCCCAGGCTGTCCTGGAACTCACTCTGTAGACCAGGCTGGCCTCGAACTCAGAAATCCACCTGCCTCTGCCTCCCAAGTGCTGGGATTAAAGGTGTGCACCACCACTGCCTGGCTCATAGAATTCTTTATTTGGAAAACATCTGGTGTCTGTTTTATACTCCAGGTATGATGAGGAAACTCCTGGTATATACTGTGTTCAACAAGAGTCTTTTCTTTAAAAAAGATTTATTTATATATATGACTACACTATAGTTGTTCAGATGGTTGTGAGCCTTCATGTGGTTGTTGGGAATTGAGTTTAGGACCTCTGATCACTCCAGTCAACCTTGCTCACTCAGTCCTTGTAGCTGTTTCAGACGCAGCAGAAGGCGGCACTAGATCTCATTACGGGTCGTTGTGAGCCACCATGTGGTTGCTGGGATTTGAACTCAAGACATTCAGAAGAGCACTTAGTGCTCTTGCCTCCTGAGCCATCTCGCCAGCCATCTGGTTGAACAAGAGTCTTAGTGAGTAGTATATCAAGCACTGTTCTATTGCTGTGATAAAAAGACAATGAACAAGGCAGTCTGCACCAGAAAGAGCTTATGTGGACGCAGAGGAGAAAAGTCCACAATGGCCAACCAAAGGCATGGCGCCAGAAGCAGGAAGCTGAGAATCTACAGGAAGCTTCACATCTACATGCACAAAGCAGAGAATACAAACTTGAAATAATCCTTAAACTTCCAAAGCCTGCCCCAGGGACTTACTTCTTCCAGCAGGTCATACCCACCTTAAGCCTCTCAAACAGCATCAAATTGCTGCCCAGGTGCTCAAATGCTCTAGAGATTGGGGACGGGCAGGTAGCACCTCATTCAAACCCTTCTACTCAGCAATAGTTAGCTGGGGCACAGAAAGACAAAGACAGAAAGGGAAGCAAAGAACATGAGGGAAAGAACCACAGTGAAAGAGTAAAGCAAAGGTACAGAATGTAGAGGAGGAGGAGGAGGAGGAGGAGGAGGAGGAGGAGGAGGAGGAGGAGGAAAAAGAATGCAAAACATAAGTCAACAAAAGAAAGGAAGGTTGAAAGATGTAAAAAGGAAGAAACATCACAAGAAAAGGAATAGAAAAGGAAGGTGGGGGAGGTATGACCAGCTTTTTTCCTTCCTCTGTGCAAAGTTCAACAGAGAAGACAAGAGCTGTTTGGTCCAATAGTGGTGGGCATCTCTTTTCCTTTTCTATAATGAACAAAACACTACTTGTTCCTAGGTCTCTGCTGACAGCAATCTATAAAATGTTGTTGTTCTTACCGAAGCACTCCAGGGTGATAAGGGGAGACAGTAGAATGAATGCTAACGAGCGGGACAGCTATTATTTTTGAGCTTTAATGAGGTACCAGACAAGAAAGGCAGTAATTTCTACCTAATGATCGGATGCGGTCCTTGGATTCATGCTGCAGGGCTGTGTTGCTTTTATTGAGCAAGTTCGTCAGTGCTGCTGATTATGTGCTTGGTAAAAAGCCACTGATTTGATTCTGGGGTGGTGGAAAGACATGGACATGTGGTCATTTTATAGCATTCAATTCCTATACTCTCAGCAAGAATAGGAAAGAACAACTATTTATTTTTAGAGAGAAATCCATTGAAAGCAATTTTATGGCTCTCAGGTTGGAACAATAAACATGTAAGCATGGTAGAGGTTCCTTAGGCTGTTTGCAAAGAACTCTCCATTCTTCTGAACAGTGGTCTGTCATGGGAAGACGCTGGTACCCAGGTACCTTTTGGTTTTATCAGTTATTAAATGACACTTTATAAATTATTCATATGAATTCTAAAATATGCGGCACAACTTACAGCTTTTGAAAGAATGAAGACATGATGGAACACAGGCCGCTACTTCTATCCCTGTTGTAGCAGCAGACATTACTAGTTGATTGCTGTGCATTTCCCATCATGCCCCTAAGTGGCTAAAGAAACTTTCTCTCTCTCTCTCTCTCTCTCTCTCTCTCTCTCTCTCTCTCTCTCTCTCTCTCTTTCTTTTTGTTCTTCTTCCATATAACACTCCAGAAAGATATTAGCTAGAGTCACTAGATTGAATTTTGATGTCTGTTGGAACCTCTTGCCACCCCAGTGTAGATATAAATGAAAGCTATTTTCTTTTATCCTTACATTTAAAAGCTCACATATAGCAATGCTTAAAGATAAACTTCCCAAGCTTGAATTTCTAGCTGAATTGCTCAATGGCTCATTGCTTGTTATGTTATGTCACTTTGAAGAGTGGGCCACGTTAGAAGTTTTGCTGAGGAATTCTGACAAGATTACTGAGGCAAGACTGGCTTTTATTGTTTGAGCGCTTTACCCCATGCTAGACATCGACGGAAGCCAACACCTGGAACAAATGGTAAATTGTATATTCCATCAGGGCAAGCAAACAAGCTGCAGTAAGTGAGAATGCAAGCTCTCTGTGAAGATGGAAAGCTTTTTCGGATGGCAAATGAGTACCAGCTGACCCTGAATGCCCATGCCTGTCTGCTTGACGCCTCTTATCCGTACATCCTGAAGTTGCTAGCAAAGGTAGGCAAGTGACCACACGGAGCACAAGAGTGAGATAGGAGGGGACATACAGGCTACCATTTTCAAATTTGAGAAGTGAAATGGTCTCATTAAAAATGCATTATTCATAGGATGAAAAATGTAGCCCTCATCTGGGGTTGACACATGATTATTAGATTCCTCGGGATTTCTTGAATTTGTTTTGCAACTGACATAACACAAATAGCTCCGGCACTTTTTGAACTAAGGAAGCAATTTCAAAATCCGATATCACAGGAAAAGGAGAACAAATAGGCCCTGTCTGAGTATACAGTGGGCCTAAAAATACATTGCTGCAATTTCATGGCTGACCTGTGCTGTAATTTACTCCTGGTGGTTCTCTTACTGAAATTTTAATTCTTGGGTGTCTACATTTAGCACAAAATGATCTCTATTTGAAAGCCACTTCATGACCTAGCTTCACAAAGAGAAGACAGGATGAGGGGCATAAGTGATTTTGGTAGTGTGGCTGAAAAGATCACAGGAGGGCTTGACTTTTGACTCTGCCATCTTAAACAAGCTGCTAAACCTCTCTGGTTCTTAGTTTTCTCATCTTCCCTTGGGATAATTATATATGCCTTAGCTTTGTGAGATGGAGAAATGAATTAGCACATGTGACATACTTAGGATAGGCATGTTACATTGAGAAGGTTCCATATAGTTCATTGATTTATGACTATATCATGGCTTTGAATGACAGAGGTCTTTGTGATTTAGATAGTACTTAGAAAAAGGTGTTCTTGAGATTGTGAGAGAGTAAAGCTCAAATATCCATTCTGTGGATTGTCTTTATTTTAAGATTCTGCCCATAGAATCTAGTAGGTTGTAGGAACATCTATTTCTTCTCCCTTGTTCCTGTACTCTGTGCCTCGTGATCTTGAGTCTCTTCCCTTTTAAGAAGGGGCTGATTCTGCCTCCTCCTTGTCTCTTCATTCTTATACAACTTTCTTTGGTCAACAAGGTTTAGTGTGTATGATGTAAAAGGAGGGCTTAGAAACTACAGTGAGGGTTTCTACTGCTTCTTGAGTCACACAGTGACACACCAAGTATTTTCAGTCTTGATAGAAGACCTTTGAAGTAGAATTCTAGTTTGTGTGAGTTAATTCTTTAAATTCATTACTTTTCATGATTTGCTTTGTCTTCCTCAGAGTTCAAAATCAAGGCCATTATCAAGAAATTTTTGCCAGGCATGGTAGCTTACACATTGTAAAACCTACCCAAATCACAAATGGATGTAATTCCACTGGTCTTAAAATCATTTACAAATGATATTACTTTCTCCAGAAAATTATGTTATCTTATCAAAAGAAAAAATAAAACACCAACCTTCTGTGATGAAATATGTATCTGTTATCTCCATGAGAAAGCTCAGGTTAATCTGCACGAGAACTAGAGATTCAATGGTTGAGTCAGTATTTCCAGCATCCTAGAACACTTTTACACCCAGGAAAATCCTAGATACGATCAGAAACCTCTTAGCTGACTGTCCAGATTCCTGGACAATAACTGATACTCCATGTATACCACCGAGGTTTTGTATTATTTTGTATGCAAGCTTAGGAAAGCAATCAACAATGATTTGATAGGCTGAATTTCTTGCGCTTTGGTTCCATTTTTTTCTATGAGGCTCTCAGATATATCTGAGGCTCCTTGAAAGGATGATGGACCTTACTGACTTTGTACTGTAGGGTCCAGGCTGGGGAGTAATATTTGCTGGCTGGATTCCTGGCTTTAGCTTCATTCCTGTGCCCATTGGATGGTTGGTTTCTGCCTTTGTACCTTCACTGAATACCTCCTGTCAGAGCTACAGATATGAAGGTAGAGTCAGTTTTGGAAGTCCCAGACAGACTTAAGGAAATATGCCTCTTTCTAAATTCTCTCTCTCTCTCTCTCTCTCTCTCTCTCTCTCTCTCTCTCTCTCTTTCTCTCTCTCAGTTAGGGTTTTCCTACTTAGCCTTGACTATCCTGAAACTCACTCTTCAGATCAGGCTGGCCCAGAATTCACAGAGATTCATCTGCCCCTGCCCCCCAAGTGCTAGGATCAGAGACATGTTCCACCATACCTGGCTCCTCTCAACACTTTCTAAACACCCACAGGAGATACCTTCTCAATCCACACAAAACTCATACTTTATATAAAATATATTGTTTTAATGGTAGTAACTAATATTTGCAAAAGATATTTGTAAAAAATTATACAAATGCTTAAAACCTTAAGGAGTTATAATCACAGAGTTAAATCTTGTGTTATGACCCCTATCAATTTCACCACAGTTTGAACTTTACAGTTCATTGATTCACATTGTGTGCACATGTGTGTGTGTGTGTGTGTGTGTGTGTGTGTGTATGTGTACACGCACGTGCATGTTATACTTTCTAAATGGGCTTTCAGCTTTAAGGGACATAGATAAATATTTTTGTTTTCTCATCTGCTAAAATGTGTGGCCAAATGTTTCATAGCCAGTGGGACAGTGGGGCATCAATAGATACTAAGACACTAATTCGTGGAGAAACATTGGTGTACTTTCTAAAGCTGGAGTGGGTTTTTCACATATTACTAGATGGAGTTTTGCAGCAGGCAAACAGAAAAGGCTGAATAAATTTATTAATCACATTAATTTTCTAGAAAACATACTAATAGCTCCAGGAAGTCTTAGTCTTCAGAAAAGCAATCAGCATTCTAAGGCCAAAATGCTGGCATTGTAATTGGCCTATGGGAAAGGCAGGAGTGTCATTATGAAAGCATGCAAGTGGCTTAAAGAGAAGGCAGAGATAAAAAGACCAAAACTCTGTAAAGTGTCCAACTTATGTAATGATTCATGAGCTAATCTGGAGAAACCGAAGAGCATATTTTTCATAAAGCCCCACAAGAGTGAAGACAGAGTGCAGCTCCTGGGGGTGACTTCCCCTTACTTCAGTATTTGGAGAATCAAGTGTCAACCACTAGCAGATGCCCTTACAAACCTTTCAGACCCTGAGGAAGTTCACTCTGAACTCCTTTGGTTTTACACTTATGGCAGAATACCCCCCTATACCATGGGGGCGTTCCAGAGTTTGCAGGCTACATTGTTAGTTGTCACTCTTTGTATCAGTTCTGGCAGAAAGCCTGGAAGACTATGTGAAGAAAGATTACCACAAACTTGAAAAAGGCAAAAGAGATCATTGTTTTATTACACTTAAGTGCAAATGTTGTGGGGTCGATTCTTTGTGGATGATCTAGGTCTGCAGAGATTCAGGCTGTCTGTGGACTGGGCCTGGGTGGGAAGGCTGCTTTAATAAGGTAGCAGATGGGGATGCTTTAGACTTGGCAGGGTATGTATATATGTATACATCCTCTGTGAGTGTGTGTCATATGTATGCATATATACATATATACATGCATATATGCACACATATAATATTCAGTGAATTTTCTTCTTCTGCACTTATTTTACATCTTTTTTTAAAATGTAAAAGTCATCAGTACTTTATGGGCTATACAAAAACTGATTGTGAGTTAGATTTGACTAATCGGCAGTAGTTCACGCTGCATCTCCTAGATGAGGCCACTTTATAGTTCCATGGGGATACATCTTAACTTGCAAAACCTGTCACCATCACAAATGAATCTTGTCTGAGAGACACATAACTTCTCTTTACTGGTTTAACTAAATTTTGTCCTATGGGGGTACAGTTGATTTCTCTGAGGTATTAAAGATAACTTCAAATATAATTTATAGGCCATTACAAGTGTCAGGGCAGCCGGGACAGGATCCTCTCAACCTCTGTCTACACCTAGGAGTGACAGTGGTGGATTCACAGCCCTCTCTTCCCCTTCCCTGCAAGCAGAGAACCTGCCTTCAGGGAGTGCTCTAACCCAGAGACTCTGGTGAGATCCACCATTTTCTCTCTGGTGATTTTCTAAGGCGGGACCAGCTGGGAGGCTCAGGACTCACAAGTGACAGGGCAGCTGGGACAGGATCCTGTCAACCTCTGTCTACACCTAGGAGGGACAACAGATCCACAGCCCTCTCTGCACCTTTCCCGCAAGTGGAGACCCTGTCTACAGGGTGTGCTCTGACCCCAGGACTCAGGATGGACAACTGATCCACAGCCATCTGAGGCCAGATTCTACCAGAGGAGAGCTGATCTTCCAGAAGTGTTGACACAGGCTTACAGACCCACAGGAGGAACAAGCTCTAGTTAGAGACAGCAAGAACATCTAACACCAGAAATCAACAGATGGCAAAAGGCAAATGCAAGAATTTTACCAACAGAGACCAAGACTACTTGGCATCATCAGAACCTTGTACTCCCACCACAGCAAATCCTGGATATCCCAAAATACTGGAAAAGCAAGATTTGGATCTAAAATCATATCTCATGATGATGCTAGAGGAATTAAAGAAGGACATGAATAACTCCCTTAAAGAAATACAGGAGAATAGAGGTAAGGAAGTACAAGCCCTTAAAGAGGAAACAAAAAAAAATCCTTTAAAGAGTTACAGGAGATCAGGAGTAAACAAGTAGAAGCCCTTAAAGAGGAAACACAAAAATCCCTTAAGGAATTACAGGAAAGCACAAACAAACAAGTGAAGGAATTGAGCAAAACCATCCAGGACCTAAAAATGGAAGTAGAAACCATTAAATCACAAAGAGAGACAGAGAAATCTTAGGAAAAGATTTTTTCCTAAGAGTTAGAAATCTTAGGAAAGAAGTCAGGAACATAGATGCAAGCATCACCAACAGAATACAAGAGACAGAAGAGAGAATCTCAGGGGCAGAAGATACCATAGAAAACAAAGCCACAACAATCAAAGAAAGTGCAAAATGCACAAAGATCCTAACCCAAAACATCCAGGAAATCCAGGACACAATGAGAAGCCCAAACCTAAGGATAATAGGTATAGAAGAGAGTGAAGACCTTCAACTTAAAGGACCAGTAAATGTCTTCAACAAAATTATAGAACTTCCCTAACCTAAAGAAAGAGATACCCATGAACATACAAGAAGCCTATAGTACTGCAAATAGACTGGACCAGAAAAGAAATTTCTCTAGCCACATAATAGTCAAAACACCAAATGCACAAAACAAAGAAAGAATACTAAAAGCAGTAAGGGAGAAAGGTCAAGTAACATATAAAGACAGGTCTATCAGAATTACACCAGACTTTTCACCAGAGACTATGAAAGCTAGAAGATCCTGGGTAGATGTCATACAGACCCTAAGAGAACACAAATGGCAGCCCAGACTACTATACCCAGCAAAACTCTCAATTACCATATATGGAGAAACCAAAGTATCCCATGACAAAATCAAATTCACACAATATATTTCCACAAATCCAGCCCTTCAAAGAATAATAAATGGAAAACTCCAACACAGGGAGGGGAACTACATCTCTGAAAAAGTAAAAATGTAATCTTCCAACAAAACTAAAAGAAGATAGGCACATGAACGGAATGCCAACACTAACAACAAAAATAACAGGAAGCAACAATTACTTTTTCTTAAAATCTATTAATATCAATGGACTCAATTCCACAATAAAAATACATAGACTATCACACTGGGTACATAAACAGGACCCAACATTTTGTTGCATACAGGAAACACACCTCAGTGACAAAGACAGACACTACCTCAGAATAAAAGGCTGGAAAACAATCCTCCAAGACAATGATCCCAAGAAAAAAGCTGGAGTAGCCATTCTAATATCAAATAAAATTGACTTTCACCCTAAAGTGATCAAAAAAGATAAGGAGGGACACTTCATATTCATCATAGGTATGATCTACCAAGATGAACTCTCAATTCTGAACCTCTATGCTCCAAATGCAAGGGCATCTGCATTCATAAAAAAAGCTTTACTAAAGCTTAAAGCACACATTGTACCACACACAATAATAGTGGGAGATTTCAATACTCCACTCTCTGCAATCGACAGATCATGAAAACAGAAACTAAATAAAGACACAGTGAGGCTAACACAAGTTATGAAACAGATGGATTTAACAGATATCTATAGAACTTTTTATCCTGAAACAAAAGGATATACCTTCTTCTCAGCACCTCATGGTACCTTCTCCAAAACTGACCATATAATTGATCACAAATCAGGCCTCAACAGATAAAAGAAGATTGAAATAATTCCTTGTGTCCTACCAGATCACCATGGACTAAGGCTGCTCCTCAATAACAACATAAACAATACAATGCTCATATACACGTGGAAGCTTAACAACACTCTACTCAATAATAACTTGGTCAAGGAAGAAATAAAGAAAGAAATTAATGACTTTCTTGAGTTTAATGAAAATGAAGCCACAACATACCCAAACTTATGGGACACAATGAAAGCAGTCCTAAGAGGAAAACTAATAGCTTTAGATGCCTCCAAAAAGAAACTGGAGAGAGCATACACCAGCAATCTGACAGCATATCTGAAAGCTCTAGAACAAAAAGAAGCAAATTCACTCAAGAGGAGTCAAAGGCAGGAAATAATCAAACTCAGGGCTGAAATCAACCAAATAGAAACAAAAAGAACCATACAAAGAATCAACCAAATCAGGAGCTGGTTCTTTGAGAAAATCAACAAAATAAATAAACCCTTAGCAAGACTAACTAGAAGGCACAGAGACAGTATCCTAATTAACAAGATCAAAAATGAAAAGGGAAACATAACAACAGACACTGAGGAAAACCAAAAAATCATGAGATCTTACTACAAAAGTCTATACTCAACAAAACTGGAAAACCTGGATGAAATGGACAATTTTCTAGACAGATACCAGGTACCAAAGTTAAAGCAAGACCAGATCAATGATCTAAACAGTCCCATATCTGCTAACGAAATAGAAACAGTCATTAATAATCTCCCAATCAAAAAAAGCCCAGGAACAGATGGGTTTAGTGCAGAGTTTTATCAAACCTTCAAAGAAGACCTAATACCAATACTCCTCAAATTACTCCACAAAATTGAAACAGAAGGTACTCTACCCAATTCGTTCTATGAAGCCACAATTACTCTTATACCTAAACCACACTAAGACCTAACAAAGAAAGAAAACTTCAGACAAATTTCCCTTATGAATATCGATGCAAAAATATTCAATAAAATTCTTGCAAACCGAATCAAAGAACATATCTAAACAATCATTCAACATGATCAAGTAGGCTTCCTTCCAGGGATGCATGGATGGTTCTATATACAGAAATCTATCAACGTAATTCACTACATAAACAAACTTAAAGAAAAAAATCGTATGATCATTTCATTAGATGTGAAAAAGCATTTGACAAAAAACCACATCCCTTCATGATAAAAATCTTGGAAAGATCGGGAATTCAAGGCCCAAAATTAAACACAGTAAAAGCAATATACAGAAAATCAGTAGCCAACATCAAGCTAAATGGAGAGAAACTTGAAGCAATCCCACTAAAATCAAGGACTAGACTAGGCTGCCCACTCTCTCCCTACCTATTCAATATTGTACTTGAAGTCCTAGCCAGAGCAATTAGACAACAAAGGAGATTAAAGCGATACAAATTGGAAAGGAAGAACTCGAATTATCACTATTTGCTGATGATATGATAGTATATTTAAGTAACCCCAAAAATTCCACCAGAGAGCTCCTAAACCTGATAAACAACTTCAGCAAAGTAGCTGGATATAAAATTAACTCAAGCAAATCAGACGCCTTCCTCTACACAAAGGATAAACAGGCTGAGAAAGAAATTAGGGAAATAACACCCTTCACAATTGTTATAAATAATATAAAATACCTTGGTGTAACTCTAACTAAGCAAGTAAAAGATCTGTTTGACAAGAACTTCAAGTCTCTGAAGAAGGAAATTGAAGAAGATCTCAGAAGATGGAAAGATCTCCCATGCTCGTGGATTGGCAGGTTTAATATAGTAAAAATGGTCATCTTGCCGAAGGCAATCTACAGTTTCAATGCAATCCCCATCAAAATTCCAACTCAATTCTTCACAGACTTAGAAAGAGCAATTTACAAATTCATCTGGAATAACAAAAAACCCAGGATAGCCAAAACTATTCTCAACAATAAAGGAACTTCTGGTGGAATCCCAATCATAGACCTTAAGCTGTACTATAGAGCAATTGTGATAAAAACCTAATAGTATTGGCATAGTGACAGGCAGGTAGACCAATGGAACAGAATTGAAGACCCAGAAATGAACCCACACACCTATGGTCACTTGATCTTCAACAATGGAGATAAAATCATACAGTGGAAAAAAGACAGCATTTTCAACAAATGGTGCTGGCTCAACTGGCCATTAGCATGTAGAAAAATGCAAATCCATTCCTATCTCCTTGTACAAAGCTCAAGTCCAAGTGGATCAGGGACCTCCACATCAAACCAGATACACTGAAACTAATAGAAAAGAAAGTGAGGAAGAGCCTTGAACACATAGGCACAGGGGAAAATTTCCTGAACAGAACACCAATAGCTTATGCTCTAAGATCAAGAATTGACAAATGGGACCTCATAAAGTTGCAAAGCTTCTGTAAGGCAAAAGACACTGTCAACAGGACAAAACAGCAACCAACAAATTGGGAAAAGATCTTTACCAATCCTATATCTGATAGAGGGCTAATATCCAATGTATACAAAGAACTCAAGAAGTTAGACTCCAGAGAACCAAAGAACCCTATTACAAATGGGGTACAGAGCTAAACAAAGAATTCTCAATTGATGAACACCGAATGGCTGAGAAGCACCTAAAGAAATGTTCGACATCCTTAGTCATTAGGATCAATCAAATCAAAACAACCCTGAGATTCCACCTCAGACCAGTCAGAATGGCTAGGATAGAAAACTCAGGTGACAGCAGATGCTGGAATGGTTGTGGAGAAAGAGGAACACTCCTTCATTGCTGGTGGGATAGTAAGCTGGTACAACCACTCTGGAAATCATTTTGGTGGTTCCTCCAGAAATTGGACATAATTCTACCAGAGGACCCAGCCTGGGTCCAGAAGATGCTATACCCAGAAGATGCTCCAACATGTAATAAGGGCACATGCTCCACCATGTTTATAGCAGCTTGATTTATAATAGCCAGAAACTGGAAACAACCCTATGTCCTTCAACAGAGGAGTGGATACAGAAATTGTGGTACATCTACACAGTGGAGTACTACTCAGCTATTAAAAATGAATTTATGAAATTCTTGGAGAAATGGATGGATCTGGAGAATATCATCCTGAGTGAAGTAACCCAATCACAAAAGAACACACATGGTATGCATTCTCTGATAAGTGGTTATTAGCCCAGAAGTTTGGAATACTTGAAGTACAATCCACAAACTACAAGAAACTCAAGAAGTAGGAAGACCAAGGTTGCCCCCCACATGAGGGTGGGCCCCCCACATACGTGGATCAATAAACCTCATGTTATTGCAATGAAAAAAATAAAGGAAGACCAAAATGTGGACATTTTATTCCTTTTTAAAAGGGGGAACAAAATACCCATGGAAGGAGTTGCAGAGACTAACTATGGAGCAGAGACTGAAGGAAGGGCACTCCATCCTGATATAGCTGTCTACTGAGAGTACCTGACTAATACAGAAGTAGAGGCTCACAGCCATCCATTGAACTGAGTACAGGGTCCCCAGTGAAGGAGTTAAAGAAAGGACTGAAGGAGCTGAAGGGTTTGTAGCCCCTTACGATGAACAACAATATGAACTAACTAGTACCTCAGAGCTCCCAGAGACTAAACCACCAACCAAAGAGTACACATGGTGGGACTGATTGCTCTGGCAGCTTACGTATAGTAGAGGATGGCCATGTTGGTCATCAGTGGGAGGAGAGGTCCTTGGCCCTGTGAAGGTTCTGTGCCCCAGTGTAGGAGAATGCCAGGTCCAGCAAGTGGGAGAATGTGGGGTAGCGATTAGGGGGTCGGGGGGAGGGAACAGGGGTTTGTTCTTGTTGTTATTTTTTTGTTTTGTTTTGTTTTGGAGGGGAAACTGGGAAAGGAGAAATCATATGACTTGTAAATAAAGAAAATATCTAATTAAAAATATAATTTATAACAATATCAGCAGTTTTGTATCTCTGGGCAGATTTAGTTTAGTGGTCTCATGTTTGTTTGTCATGGGACTTAGACTCATGTGTTTCCTTTGACTCAGTCCTAACACAGGCTCATCAATGAATGATGAAATACTTAACACATACTTTATATTTGCACAAGCATTATATTTTTGATTATTTGGAAGTTACACTGTAGTGGTGGTATGGTCCTCTTGTGAGAGGTTAGGAAGCTGAGTTTGTAAGTAATTTAGGCTGAACTTAACTATGAGTAAAGATGTTGCTTTCTAGGGAGGAGAAGAAAAAATGTAATTCTGTCATTCCTGGGCTGTCTAGCTGTGTATGTTTTGCAATAATTAATTTTTCCACATCTTGCAAGAAAAACAAGATTGAAATTTATAAAAGTTTGCACTTTTAAAGAAAATTCTGTTACTAAAAATTTAATCGTAATTTCTTCCTTCTCCTTCTCCTCCTCCTCCTCCTCCTCCTCCTTCTTCTTCTTTGTGTGTGTGTGTATATGTGTGTATGTGTGTGGGCGCACAAGTGTGTGTGCATGCAGCTGTGTAGATGGGGTTGTCAGAGCACAGTTTTAGGGAGTTAATTCTCTCCTTCTACTACGTGTTCCAAGGATTAAACTCAGGCTGTCAGGTTTCCATGGCAAGAGCTTTTGCCCAGAGAGCTGTCTCTCTGGCCTAAGGTTTTCATTTTTCAAAGTCCTTGCATATTAAGATAGAACTTGTTGTAGATGATGGCACATATAATCCCAGCACCCCTGAAAGGAAGGCTGGAAGAGTCCCTGTTTGAGGTCAGTCTGGACTACCCAGAGAGAACCTGTCTTGAAATATCAGGGAAAAAAAAAAGAACTTTCTTGAGTAGTATGATGAATGTTCCTCACATGGCTGGGAAATCCATCAATTATGGGGCTAATTAATGTTGATGTTTAAACTCAGAATGGAGTCATATTAATCAAATGCATCTATTTGATGGGGGTTCAGCTAATTAGGTTCTGAGGCCTCTTCTGATAAGCTCTGCCTGTACTAATGAACCCCATGGATCACCTTATTAAGCTCCAGTGTCCCCATCATTCCCCTTTGTGCTATTAAGCTGTGTTTAATTTGTTCACATGGTTCTTGGAGTCAATAACAAGGCCTTTATTTTTACACCATGAAATTCCAGTTAGAAATGCTCACTCACTGAAATTCAGTACAGTGCCTGTGTAATGCATACTGCAGAAGATGCTTAGCTAGAGGACTGTTAAACATTAGAAAGAAAAAAAAATCAAATTGGCTTTAATGAAGTGTGGGAGTAGCATAATGCTAAAAATAGTATCGATGACAAGAGCAAATGTAACTTTAGATTGGAAATATTTGCTAGAAATTACAGGTTTAAGTGGCATTAATTCTTTCCACAATTTACCAATCAGCTAATAAATATATTTTTGGGGGGGTGTTAATTTGCCTACATTAAGTTCACACATCTTGAGTTCATAGCCTGATAAGTTTAGAAAACCTTTTACCCAGCCAGGCAAGCATGGTTCTTATCATAATGGAGAATATTTACAGCATTGCTGAATATTTGCTTGCATGTTTTGGGAATTACCCCCGCCCTTCCCAGAGGCAAGCACTTTATGGTTTTTACTACTGGGGATTAGCTTTTCCTTTTCTTCAGCTTGCACAGACAAAGTTATATAAAATATAGTCTTCCATCTCTCTCTGTGCTTTGAGCTTATTCAGTTCTTATATTAATAGCAATACGTTGCTTTTGTCTGTGTTGTGATTGTGCCGCAGCTTACTTACTGATGAATGTATCCTGTTGATGAATGCAGACTTCCTTTCCCCTGGTTTTGGATTTATGAATAAATTCCTATGAGTGGTCCTTATAACTCCTTTTGTAGGTATGTATCTAGGAATGAAATTTAGGGTATCTAGGCTAACAATGTTTAACATTATAGGAAATCACCCAATACTTTTACAAAGGATGAGTATAATATTTGGTGCTGTCATTTTTTTGTTTTTTATTAGATATTTTCTTTATTTAATTTTCAAATTTTATTCCCTTTCCTCATTTCCCCTCCAACCCCCCCCCACCCCCCAGAGCTCCCAGGGATTAAGCCACCAACCAAAGAGTACACAAGGAGGGTGCAATCATTTTTAAAATCCAGCTGTTGAGTTGTGCATATGGTGATATCTCCCTGCAGTTTGGAGTTTGCATCTTTCTGCTAACTAGTGACCTTGGATACTTCTTAATGTGCCTATTAACTACTTTACATCTATTGTTATAAGTTAATCAAACGGTCTCATCCTTCCTTTTCTACTTCTCCTTAATACTGGAGTGTCTTAATTTTCTATTTTTAGTGCTAAGGATTAAACTCAGGGCCTGTTACTTGCTAGGTAAGTGTTCTGCTGTTGACCTACTTCCCCAGTTCTGTAGGAACTCTTTACACTTTGAATAATGAGTCTTTTCTTAGCAACATTATATTGCCTTACTTAGCTTTCTCATTGTTGTGATGTTCTTTTTTTAATGGGCAGAAACCTATGATTTTCATAGCATAGAATTCCTATTTTGGGGGGGGCAAATAACAAGACCATTACATATTTCCATATAACAGTTTTATATAACAGGTTTAGTGGCATGATTTCAAGGCCAAGTTTTAGCTTTATCTTGGCTATATTTAAGTAAGCAGCACATAGCTTGGAATAGTGTAGATTGATTCTTGAGATTGAGGAGTATAAATCTTCCAGTTTTTTCATTGTTTAAGCTATTGTAGGTCTTTCATCTGAACTTTGGGTTTAACTTGCCAATTTATATAAAAAAATCTGTTAGGATCTTCATAATATTTCAGTGTTTATGTTGATAAATGTGGGGGAGATTGACAAGCTCTGAACAGTGGGATTCCATGATCTAGGAATAATATAGCTTTGTATTATTTCAGGCTGTCTTTATTTCTTTCAGCAATGCTCTGTAGATTGAAAGACTTTTCAGGAGTTAACTCTGTTTTCCATGAATATTACTTCTTATGTCATTTTTTGGCAGTGTGTCAGAGAGTATCAGTCAATTAGTACTTGAGTTATTCCTCTCAAAATTCAGATTCTGTAAGGATTTCTGTTGCCTGGCTTAGGCATTGCCCTCACCAATGTCCAGGAATGGGTTGAAGATTGTGACTGATAGTCTTACTAAGACTGTGTTCTGAAAGAGGTGAGAGGAATGTAGATCCATAAGGGCACAAAAGTCTTTCTTACCTAGAGGACAGGAAATTTACTCTTTTTGTAAATTAATAATTTAATTTTTACTTATTCACTTTACATTCCACTCACTGCCCCCTCCAGGTCACTCCCTCTCACAATCCTCCCCCGTTTCTCCCCTGCCCTTCTCTTTTGAGAAGTGGAGTTCACTCCTGGGTATCTTCCCACCTTGGCATTTCAAGTCTCTGTAAGGCTAGGTGCTTCTTCTCCCACTGAGGGAACTGTGTGGGAGAGGGGATTGGGAAGGGCATAGTGGAGGGGTTGGGGGTTAGTTGTGGGAAGTGGGAAGGGGAATGACCTAAGGCCATGAGAATGAATAGAAATTTGCAAGTGACAGAGAGGGAGTAGGGGGTATCTATAGGAAGAGACCTAGGATAGGGAAGGCACCCAAGAAACAATGGGGGTATCCTTAGCTGTGACTCACAACATTGGGGATATGGAGCCTGGGGAGGCTGCCTCCTGTGCTCAGGCAGGAACCCCTATAGAGTAATAGGGATGCCAACCCACCCACAAAACTTTGGATCCTTATTCTGTCTACAAGAAATGCAGGGACTGGGGACAGACCAGACCCAACTTGAGTCACATCCCATGGGCAAGCACCAATCCCTGATAGTACTAATGATACTCTGTTATGCTTGGAGACAAGATTTTGCTCTTAAGAGACAAAGACAACAGATATCTATTACTAGTAGCTGAGCTAGAAACCTTACATTATCTCATTTAATCTGTATACTATACATGCAGTCTAGGTTGTATTTTCATTTTAGAAGATTGGTACATTGTGAGTAATTATAACATTTGCCTAACACTTAAACTTAGAATGCATTATCTAAGTGGTTGGAAGAATTCTAAAGCTATACCCCAACCCCCCGGGATATATCCCTTTCTTGTCTCATGGTCATAAAGTCAAACACCTATCTGGGTGCGCATATGAAGGGACTGCAAATTAGGTTTCTATTTGGCAACTTTAGGATAGAGAGTGTATCTTGCATAGCTGATGTGCACTTAGTGTAATCCCATGAGCTGTCTAACACAGGAAAGAAAGCACAGGATACAGAAGAGGATGGAAGTAGATGTGGTCAATGAGGAGGTGATCGAAACCAGAGGCCTGAGAAAGACTCCATGCGTTATTGCTGGCTCTGCCAACAGCTGAAGAAGACGAGGAAGAACTTAAAATTGCAAACATTTCCAAGAGATGACAGTATTCCCTGACAGCAAAGAAGTGAGGAGCTCAGGCCTACTATCACATGGAACTGAATTCTGGTGACAACCTCAATGAATCTGTGAGTATATCTTCATAGCTGTCAGAAAGCAATGTACCCTCCATGTGTAGAAACAGGTACCCCATCAAATGCCTGTTTAGGTGAAGAGCCATAGTATTAGAAAGTCACAGTGCAGATAACATCCTTACAGGGTTTTGACTATGGAAGGCTCTGAGGCTCCACAAACCATAACTGCATGCCAAGACCAGATGCTAAGACCATATTGCTGAAGACATTGCATGCTTAGGTGGCAGGACATGGAAAAATTGAGCTAGCACTGAATTGGAAGCTCTCCCTGGACCTTACATTCTTTCTGCCTCCTCATCTTTAGGGCTCCCTAAGCCCTGAGGGGAGGGATTTAATGGAGACATCCTGTTTAGGGATGAGCATTCAGAAGTTCCTCTGTGTACATTGCTCAGGTGTCCTAAGTATTTGTTCATGCTCACAGGTCAGTGCTGGCTTGAGAAGGGATTTGCTTCTCTCAAAATCAGTAACAATTTTATTCATATTCAATTTTATTTTCTACTAGTTTTCCATGGCTCCCACATTTAATTGCTATAGATGCCTTGTCTTAAAACAACAAGAAGGAGTCAGTTTTCTTTAATGATATGGCTTTTGCTATGTCCACCACACTCCAGGAAAGGCCCACTCCCAGGAGAAGCTAGACAACACAAGTTGGAATCTGAGGAAAAAAGAAAACTCAAAGTTGGGTTGATAGAGAGGAAAAAGTAGAGAGGGCAAACTAGCGGAGCTGGGAGGGGGGCTATGATAAAAAAATTATAAAAATTTATCAAGAAAATAATAACATTTTATTAAAAACAATATTTATTTGCTCATCATTCTGGAGCTTGGAGTCTAAAATCAAGGTACTGACAGGGCCAGGTTCCTTGCAAATCCTCCGGAGAAAAATTCCTCCTTGATCTTATAATATTCTGGTGTCTTTAAACACTCCTTGACCTAAAAATCTATGACTACAATATCTGCTCATATCTTTACATGACAGAGGTCACTTCAGTCTGCTGTAAGGACACATGCTAAATTTAGGACCTACCAAGCTGGTCTAGAATGAATTTTACTTTGATATAGTTAACTTAGTTATATCTATAAAGATTATTATCACTGTCTTACAAATAAGGTCACAGTCACAGATTCCAGGGCTGAATGTAGAATATAGTTGTATCTTTCTGAGGATTACTATATAACCTATTGTCTTAGTCAGGGTTTCTATTCCTGCACAAACATCATGACCAAGAAGCAAGTTGGGGAGGAAAGGGTTTATTTAGCTTACTTCCACATGGCTGTTGATCACCAAAGGAAGTCAGGACTGGAACTTAAGCAGGTCAGGGAGCAGGAGCTGATGCAGAGGCCATGGAGGGATGTTCCTTACTGGCTTGCTTCTCCTGGCTTGCTCAGCCTGCTTTCTTATAGAACCTAAGACTTCCAGCCTAGGGATGGCAACACCCACAAGGGGCCCTTCCCCCTTGATCACTAATTGAGAAAATGCCCCACAGCTGGATCTCATGGAGGCACTTCCCCAACTGAAGCTCCCGTCTCTGTGATAACTCCAGCCTGTGTCAAGTTGACACACAAAACCAGCCAGTACACCTATTATGGGCAGGTAGAAAGTATAATATTATCCCCATTTTACAGATGCACACTTATTTTTGAGGCAGGGTCTTATTACGTAGCTCTGAATGACTTGTATTCAGCCAAGGCTTGCCTTAAATTATTGGCAGTCCTCTTGTCTAACATTCCCAAGTTCTGGGATTACAAGTATGTACTGCCATGCTTGCATTATATGTACAATGTGTAGCTTTAGATATAGAAACATAAGTCGATAATTCATGTATAGGACCAAGTAAAAAAATAAACAAATAGCTTGGACACAAGTAGGCTTTCCCGTTTTGCTCTTCAGAGAAAGAACAGCCAAGAAGTAGGGAGAGACAAAAATAATACTCAACTAATCTTTTCTCTTCTCTTTTCCTTTTTATTCAACCTGTGACTCAAGGCCGTGGAATAATGTTACCTAAAGGTATGTCTCTTGGAGGATTCTAGATTCTATCGGCTTGACAGTATTAACCACTACACAGAGAAAGAAAGAACAAAAGGAAGGAAGGAAGGGAGGAAGAAAGGAAAGAAGGGAAGGAGGAAAGGAGGGAGGGAAAAAAAGAAAGTAAAATTGTTGTTGATCCCTAGATTATCCTGAGACAGCTCTTTAGCTGGGGCTGATGTGTAGATGATTTATTCACTGTCTTTGTACCTCTTGGTAAAAGTTGGTTTGC
>NW_022196903.1:102199583-102204510 GCF_008632895.1 Mastomys coucha
CCAAAGGAGCTGAAGGGTTTGCAACCCCTTAGGATGAACAACAATATGAACTAACTAGTACCCTCAGAACTCCCGGGGACTCAACCACCAACCAAGGACTATACATGGCGGAACTGATTGTTTTGGCAGCATGTGTACAGTAGAGGATTGCAAAGTCGGTCATCAATGGGAGGAGAGGCCCTTGGCCCTGTGAAGGTTCTGTGCCTCAGTGTAGGGGAATGTCAGGGCCGATAAGTGGGAGAGGGTAGGGTGGCAAGCATGCGGAGGGGGGAGGCAACAGGGGTTTGTTCTTGTTGTTTTTGTTTGTTTGCTTGTTTTTTGGAGGGGGAACTGGGAAAGGAGAAATCATATGACATGTAAATAAAGAAAATATCTTAAAAAAAAAAAAAGAATCCAGTGCTCATACACGTGATCTCTGGAAGGTAGTTTATATATTTTTTTTAAAAAAAGTTGGTTTGTTTTTGGTTTAAGAGCCCTGCTGCATGAAAAATGACTTTTGGCATCTCAGTCATTAGTTGAGGGGTCAGTTTATAGCTCTTATCCTTGCTGATGGTTTCCCTAGGAGCTACAAAAGACTATAACAGCTTCCTCAGACAAACATTGCATCATTCTGTGCTGGAGGAAGAAATCATTTGAATCCATTTTCTCCAGCCTGCATCCAGGGGAATCAGATTATAGACTCCTTGTATCTAGTACTGTCAATGGGTTGGGAATTACAACCGGGCTCCTTATCTAGCTTTAGAGTTTGCAAAGCATCAGAGAATTGGGTTATTACATTTCTCCTTAAAAACAAATGATTCTCTCCTTCCATGGAAACTCATTTGACATGTCAGTCACTAGGCATGCCCTGGTCCTACACTAATCGGCTCGTCTTGTGTGAAGCTATAGTTTCATTTTCTTTTCAGAGTATGGTGTAATGTAATTCTCTCTCACTCTTAATTTTATGAAATAATGTGGCAGAAGAGGATCTATCAAAGTTATTAAGTCCTTTCTCAGCCTTGAAATACACTTAACTCTTAGTCTTCTGAACTCATGAAAGTGATTTAGCAGTGTTCACACAGGTAATTCAGACAAAATGCCTATTCCCTTGTTCTCACTATTTAGAGCTGCTTCTGATTGCTTGTGTAATGAAAGGCAGAGAGTTGAACAATTCCATTAAGTGTAGCACTCTATGAAACACAGAAGGCAACAGTGGTGTCAATGCTGTATGAGTATTTAATAATAGGAACTAATGCTTTATGCCACGTCACAGGTTATAAAACACTGTGCTATTGTCTTACATAAACTTTTTGAAATGTGAGGCATCACATCCATGATAAAGAAGAGGTAAGTGGAGATCAGAGTAGTTACATATGTTATTGGTATCATTTTGAATGGTGGTGGAGGTGGTTGATGCTAGAGTCAGGTCTTGCACATAGTATTTTGTTTCTTTTATACAATGTAAATTCTTTAATGTAGATGTAACTGTTCAGGGAGTTGAAAGCAAGAAACATAATTAAACAATTTGTTTCAACTGGAATTTAGAAGGTGGTTTGGACTCTAAGGATCATCTAAACTGTATCACTTTATTTTACTAATTGGGATTGGAAATATGGCTTCTCACAGTTCTCTGGAAAGTGTGTTAAGTCTGATCTGGTGAAGGTGTTTCAGCATCTTTTGTAGACATAGGAAGCAAGTGTTCAGCAGTTGCAAATAGCACTTATGTTCGGGGTTTGGATCCAGATCTATGCCCAAGCAGTGTTAGAGCTTGCAGTGAATTTCACATACTAGCTCACTTTAAAATTTACTTAGGTTTTTGTCTATAGAACAATTTAAAATATTGATTGAATAACAAATATAGATAGTGATAGATTCCTGAATGAGCCAGAAATAAGCTAAAACTGTGGTTGTCTCTGAACTAATTAGGGACCCCAAGAAAGATGAATAAATGTTAGCCATAATATTTAGCCACATAGAAAGCCTCATTAAAGTCTCCAATGTAAAAATAGAATGAGCCACATTTTCTGGCAGACACAAGTAATTAATAAAGAGAAATATAAATAAATAAGGAATCTCTCCCATGAGAATTGTAAAATCTTTAATGAAAAATTCTCAGGTCAGTGACAAAAATGTAATACACATTTATTAATATTTAGAAGACACAGTTGTTGAGTAAGCCATCTATAAAAAGGGATAAGGTGTGAGGAAAGTTGTGAGAAGTGGAAAACTCATAATATTAAATTTCTGCATGAGCAAGTAAGTAAGAAAAAAATGAATCAAGTGTTTATTGCAGGGAGTCAACGAAAGCCTAATGGAAAAATCCTATCTTAGGCTGTTCAGGTGCAGGCCATGATAGTCAGAGCAACAGGTACATGTTAGATCCCTCCCATGCCCGGTTTTGAATCCAAAAGACTGAAGTTACTGATGCCCACTTCCTGCCCCATTGCTAACCCCTGCTGCCATATCCCCACCGCACACCTACATGGATGGGTATCTGCTGCTGAGGCGCAGGCCACACTAGTGAAAAGAGCAGGTTTAGGCCATGCCAGCCAGAGAAAACACAGGTGAATTCAAGCAGAGAATCAGAACCCCAGATAGGTGGCCTATCCTTGGACCTCCTATACTCTCTCAGTGCCCCCTCTTTCTAACCACCTCTCTTCTTCTCATGATTATATCCCATCCCCAAACTTGGGCAGAGATCTCATATTGGACCATGTCCAGGCTAGCCCAGAAAAGTCTAATCCCCAACTTGGACACAGACTCTCTGCTGGACCAGAGGAGAAGTTGGCTGCCAGAAATCCAGGCCCCAAGGCCAGCACTCCAAAGAGAAAACAGAAACCAAGAAATGAAACATCCATCCAAGATAAACAAATTTAGGAATTGGCACCTAGACATATAATCATCCCAAATCCAGATTCCTAGACACCAGTCTAAGAAGATAATCAACAACAGCCATGGCAATATGGCACCACCAGAGCCTTGCTATCCTACTACAGCAAACTCTGAATATTCTAACACAGCTGATGCACAAGAAAATGATGTTAAAACCAACTTTATGAAGATGATAGGAGAAATGAATAAATCCCTTAAGGAAATCCAGGAGGGCTGGTGAGATGGCTCAGCAGGCAGGAGCACTGACTGGTCTTCTGAAGGTCCTGAGTTCAAATCCCAGGTGGCTCATAACCACCTGTAATGAGATCTGGCATCCTCTTTTGCCGTGTCTGAAGACAGCTACAATGTATTTATTTATAATAATAAATAAATCTTTGGGCCTGAGTGAGCAGGGACTGAGCGAGCAGAGTTGACCGGAGTGAGCAGGGTTGACCAGAGTGAACAGAGGTCCTAAATTCAATTCCAAAAAAACCACATGAAGGCTCACAACCTTATCTGTACAGCTACAGTGTACCCATATACATAAAATAAATAAATCCAGGAAAGAAAAGAAAGAAATCCAGGAAAACACAAACAATTGGAGGAAATGAGTAAATCCTTCAAAGAAGGGCAGGAAAAGAACAAACAGGTAAAGAAAATGAATAAAACTGCTCAATGTTGGAAAACGGAAATAGAAGCAATAAACAAAACACAGGGCTAAGCTGGAGTAACTTTTGACATCAGATATAGCGGTACGGAACTTCAAGTGTAGGTATGGAGAACAGTTCCAGTCCAGGTAGGTATGCTGGCTCAGGAAGCTAGAGTTCAGGATAATGGTAACTAGATAGGTGTTGGCCATAACAGCTACAAGGGGTGCAAGCTACTTGCAGGGGTACTTGGAGTTATGAATCCTCACAGCATCTAGCAGAATGCACATCTGGGTAGGCTGGGTAAGGAAGGACACTGGTGTTCACGTGTATACAGAGAGGTATGGCAACAGGGATCCTAGTGTGACTCCGGGATTAGGGCTGGTGTTCCGCATGTGACAGTGGGGCTGTTGCCGGTGATGGGGTCAAGGCCAGGTGTAAGCATTCACTAAGTTTTAGGGCTATGGTACACATGGTAGCACATTTCCTGGGTCAGCTCCCGCAGGGGAGGAAAGTGGTGGCTCTGGAAATTTTGTTCTAGGAAAGCAAAAGCACATGAGGTAAAATCCCTTAAGGTCTACAGTAGCTGTGCTAGCTGACTGCATTCTCAACAGCAAATGGTATTAGAGTTAACACTTTGGGGTAGGCTTCAGCGTTCCATGATGATCATCCTGGGTAGTAAAATCTCTCTGTCTCTCCTTTCTCTTTGTCTCTCTCTTGTGTGTGCTCGTATGCAAGTGTGTGTGTGTGTGTGTGTGTGTGTGTGTGTGTGTGTGTTGGGGATTGTGCCTACAATGACTATACAGCTATGGACTCTTAGCTTTGTGTAAGGTATCCTCCACACCCTCCATTTAGTAGAACTCATGGACTCAAAGAAGCACCTGCAGTATCATTGACATTCATAGTCTTCACCCTTCTTTCTTGTCCCTCTCCATCCCTATAGTACCTGAACTTTGTTAATCTCTGAAGCCCTTTGGATGGTGTGAAAACAAAGTGGGCAGGGCCCTGATGGTCTGGGGAAGACAGGCCCACACATATCTTCTTTTCTCTTCCTGTAGGGGAAACTGTGGGTGAGAAGATCCTTTAGTCTTCTAAATGGCGCTAGCCTGAGGGACTAGATGATGGAAAGTCAAACTGCTCTTCATTCCTCTTCTGAGTCCTTTGTTTTGTGCATCTGGTGTCCAAACCCAGCATCTCACGTTTGCTAGATAAGCTACTTATATTGAGCTACACCCTTAGGCCCAGTCTTCCTACCATTTCTACAGTCATGTTTACTTTCTTTCTCCTTTGTGTTCTTACAACAGCTTAACTGGTTTTTTTTGCAGACTCAGAATAGATTTTTCGTATGAATACCTCTCTTCTCTCCCCGCCTCTCCCCTCTCCTCCCCTTCCCTCTCCTCTCCTTCCCTTCCCTTCCCTTCCCTTCCCTT
>NW_022196903.1:102204588-102215038 GCF_008632895.1 Mastomys coucha
CTCTCCTCTCCTCTCCTCTCCTCTTCTCTCCTCTTCTCTTCTCTCTTCTTCCCCCCCACCCCCATGATATGGTGCAATGTCCTACTTCACCATTTCACTGGTGTTACTGATTTTATTGCCAAATGCATTTTAATTTTGGAAAGAGAAAAACATTATTGCCTGAGAGGAGTTATTTTTAGTTTGAGAGCAAGTACAGTGAATGCTCTGAAATCATGTTTGTGCATAATTCAATGCTATATATTTCACTAATGAGGTCATTTCCCAAAGTGAGAATAATGGGCTTATTTAGCTCCTGTGACAATGTGGAGTCGCCTCTACTGTTAGTAAAAGTGGGTAGATGCAACCCAAAGACATCAACCTCATCAAAATGGAGAGATCTGTCTCATGGAGCTCCTTACTTTTTTACATCTAGATTTGAAGCTGTCAGCATGAGGAGGACAGATTTTGTTCGTTTGTTTGTTGTTTTTAAAATTTTATTAGATATTTTCTTTATTTACATGTCATACAACATCTCCTTTCCAAGTTTCTCCTCCAAACCCCCCTCCAAAACCAAAAAACCAAAAAACAACAAGAACAAACCCCTGTTGCCTCCCCCCTCCCCCTGCTCGCCACCCCACCCTCTCCTGCTTACTGGCCCTGCCATTCCCCTACACTGGGGCGTAGGACCTTCACAGAGCCAAGGGCCTCTAGAGGACAGATTTCTTAGGATTCAATTTTGAATGTTGCTGCACTTCCCAATGCTGTATTGATCACATTAGTAATGCATTTAATTTATTCAGCAAACATTTACTGGACACAGACACCATGTGGTCACTGGGGATACACAATGTATAAACACATCAGGCCAATAAATATGATTTAAGGTGATTTAAATTGCTATCAATAAAGAGCTATAAGTTGTAATGAGAGTTTCTAATGTAGGTATGCAGGTCACGAGGATTTTTCTGAGGAGCTAAGATTTTTTTTTTTTGAGAAAGGCCCTCACAGTATAGCCCAAGCTAGCACAATATCATGGAAAAACCTAGAGCAAAAACAAACAGCTGCCAGTTTTTTCCTAGAAAGACTAAAGGATAATTGAGAAATACAGGATCTTGATATGATGAAAGTAGACATGAAGATGTTGACCATGAACATTCTGGGTTTAGGAAAGACCAGTTAGGTCACCACTGCCATCAGTGAGCATCTTTAATAACCTTCATAGTTGTCTCATCTGCAGGCCCTGCAGTTACCTCTCCACCCTGCCTGCTTGCAGAGTCCTTTGGGCTCTATGATCTTGTACAGAATTACCACCCCCCCACCACCTGCACAGTTTTCTTACTCCTTCTCAGGTCTAGATAGAGTGCAGAGTTACGTTTATGTTTATGAATGAAAGCTAAGTAACAACAAGCCCCACCCTATCATATTCCTTGGTCATGGGCATTTAACCTAGACTCTAGATACTGCAGTTTTCCTCACTTAACCACCCTTACAGAGGGAGATTAGAGATATGACTCCCCCCACTCCCTAGTGTTTAGGAATTGTGCCTGGTTCAGAAATGCCACTTGGGTGTATTTAGAAGACTGAATCACAGTGTGAGAAACTGTGAGGGCAGCAGAGCTCTGGTGAAAAGTTTTAGGAACAGATACTGAGGATAGTGTAAGAACTTCATAAACAGTGGATCCTCATTAAAAAAGATTTTAATTGTTTCTTTAGGAATTTCATAAAATATATTTTGCCCATGCTCACCATCAATTTCTCACCCTGACTCTTCCCAGATCCACCTCCATCTCCCTACACTTCGCAGCATCATGTCTTTTAATAACCCATCAACTCTAATTTAAGCTGCTCACATGTTCCTGGGTATGGGGCCACTCACTGGGGGTGTGGTTGACTTGCTAGGAGCCATGCTCTTATAGAAAATGGATTCTCAGTTTCCTGGAAGCCACAACTGTCTATAACTTCTCATAAAGCACCTCTCACTCCATGCTGGAATGTCAGTTGGCTGGTTAGCAGATACCCACAGCTGCTGTGGATTCAGGAGTGCACCGGTTGTGTCATGTCCAGGAGACACAACTCCATTCTCATCATCCATGACTCTGCTCCCTCTTCTGCAATAATCCTTGAACCTCGGGGAGGAGTAGGATATAGATATGGGTTAGCACAGCAGTGAATTAGCAATGGTGCTAATGGCTCAGCTCGGTCTTAATGACACTCTTCAGGTCCCAGCTGAGATATTGTCTGTGCTCTCCTCTGTCATGCTTGCTTATTGATGGCTTTCATTCACTCTCTGCCCATGTATGCTGCATCATCCATCCCACATAGTTCCCTTTGTAGCACTGACCACAAACTGACATTCCCTTTAATAATGTATGTGTCTGTTTATTGATCCAGTCTACACCTTATTATGGGAATGTCACTTTGTAAGAACAAAGGCACTCTTGCCTTTTTATATTGGAGATCCCCAAACAGCATAATTACAAATGCATGGATGTCAAATAAGTGTGTGTGTGTGTGTGTGTGTGTGTGTGTGTGAGAGAGAGAGAGAGAGAGAGAGAGAGAGAGAGAGAGAGAGAGAGAGAGAGAGAGAGAGAGAGAGAAAGAGAGAGGGAGACAGAGAGACAGAGAGACAGAGAGACAGAGAAACAGAGACAGAGACAGAGTCAGAGGGGGAGGAGGGAGAGAGAGAAAGAGACAGAGATAGAAAGATAGAGGTAGAGAGACAGAAAGAGACAAAGCAGGACAGAGACACACACAGAGAAAGAGACAGAGTGAGAGACAGAGTCACATAGAGAGAGCAAGAAACAGAGATACACAGAGAGAGACAGACAAAAAGGGACACACACAAACAGAGAAAGAGAGACAGGAGAGACACAGAGAGTGAGTGAGCAGGAGACTTCTAGCTTATCTAGAAACTCATGCTACAAGAATAGAACAGAACTTCACATTGAACACTTCTCAGTGACTGTTCTCTAGAGTGGGTCATTTAATCACTTCCTCACCTTCAAGCCATTTATTAAGAGTCCAGCATGGTAGCTGCTGCCTGTACTTAGGTGGAGGTAGGTAAATTAAGGCCACCCTTGGCTGCATGTAAATTCCAAGCCATCCTGGGCTACTTGAGACCCTGTCTCAAAACAGAACAGAGCAGTGCAGAAGAGAACAAAACCAAAGAGACCCTGATTAATTATCCCTGTGCATTTACACCACACAGAGCACATCCATTTCTATGGTCACTGGCTAAGCAAAATTGGTTTTCCTCTGCTAACAGGTGTGGGCTATTTTAGTACCAGTATTATTTTTCTGATAGATGAAAAGGGCCAATGGCAAGAGTGCTAGACAGATCTATTTGTGGCTACTTCACTCCTATCCCAAGCTCTATTTGTAAACACCAACATTCTCTTCACCTTCTAATTATAAACGGATTCAGATGGAGCACCTAGCCATGAAGCCGAGGGCACAGCAGATCAAGAAAACATGAACTCATTCAGCTGAAGAGAGATTGCACCAGGTTTTGTAACGTGAAAAGAACAGAAACAGTAAATTGCCACACTAGCTTGAAATTGAATTTTTTATTTAGCAACTAGTAATGATAAGGAAAATCCTTGTGTCAGGCAGTTACAAAGTGACAAAAGTTGTGAACATTTAATTGGTATTGGGAGGATGGACTCAGTATTTACACACACACACACACACACACACACACACACACACACACGCAAATATGTGTCTTCATTTTGAGGGGAAAGTGTACATATACGTGTGAAGGCCTGAGGCCAGCATCAGATATATTTCTCAATTGCTGTCCACATTATTATTATTATTATTATTATTATTATATTTTTTTACTGATTCACTTTACATCCCATTCACGGCCCCCCTCTTGGTGACTCCTCCCACAACCCTTCCCCCATTCCACCTCCTTCTTCTGAGTGGGTGGAGGTCCCCTGGGAATCCTCCCTACCTTGGCACTTCCTGTCTCTGTGAGGCTAGGTGCTTCCTCTCCCACTGAGGCCAAACAAGGCAGCACATCTAGAACATATCGCACATACAGGCAACAGTTTTTGGGATAGTCCCTACTCCAGTAGTTCAGGACCCACATGAAGACCAAGCTGAACAACTGTTGCATATGTTTGGGAAGGCCTAGGTCCAGCCCTTGTATGCCCTTTGGCTGGCTGTTCAGACTCTGAGAGCCCCAGGGGTCCAGGTTAGTTGATTCTGTTGGTCTTCCTGTGGAGTTCCTATTCCCTTAGGTGCTGCAGTTCTTCCTCCTGTTCTTCATAAGAGTCCCTAGGCTCCATCCACTGTTTGGCTGTGGGTGTCTGCATCTGCCTGAGTCAGCTGCTGGTCACAGCCTCTCGGAGGATAATGTTCCTGTATGCAAATAGAATAGAGTACCATTAATAGTGTTAGGGATTGGTGTTTGGCCATGGGATGGGTCTCAAGTTGGGCCAGTTACTGATTGCTGGCTTGGTCTTTTGCAGCTCTTATGCAGGCAACTGTTGCTGTTGTGATTTATGTGTTTATCAGCCACGTCGTATCCTGAAGACAACACGTCCAAGCTCTCTTCTCCATCCTCTGGCTCTTAAATTCATGTCTTATTGTCTGAGACAGGGTCTTTTAGGGAACCCATGTCCATTAATTTGGCTAGAATGACTGGCCAGAAAGCCTCAGGGATTTTTGCATCTCAGACCTGCTGTGACTGGGACTTTTCACGTAGGTGCTGGGGAAACCCAACTCAGGTCCTTATGCTTGCACAGAGACATTTTTCACGTGAGCCATCTTTCCAGCTCCTCAGCTGGTTATTTAAATCCACAATATGAGTCTTTCCAAATGCACCGTGTGTTTGATGAGGGTTTGTGGGTGTGCCCACTGACTGCAGCTCTCTGACCTTTACTCTGCAGGATGGAGAGGAAGCCTGTCTGATAAAATGCAGGTTACTTCTGCTTCAGAGACAATAGCAAAGCATCAATGAAAAGTAGAAATGGTCATCTGAGACTTTAGGAGGCATATTAGATGTTGCTCCAAGTTGCTTGCAAACAATTTCATCAGTAGTTAGGTGGGATTAGAGTCTGAGGGATGATGGACTCAAATAAAGGCCTGCCATGAAGATCAGGAGGCCTGGGCCCAACCCAAGCTGGTTATGTTCCCAGGGTTCTTGGCCTGAGCTGGGATGTCCATTTCCTGCCTGTCTTTCCTCATGTGTAAAATAAAGGGGGAAGTTAGATGACTTTTAACTTTATCTCCAAGTATTTCTTTCTAAGGCCAGTTATGTAGTCAGTGGTCTAAAGCAGTCTTTATTTTGTGTGTATTTTTTCTGCTTTATATTTTTGTTTATTATATCATCTATGTTAATAAGGTATGGTATGCTCGTTTCATTTTTCTCTTCCTTCCTTGCTTCCTAGACAGAGTCTAACTGTGGAATTGACTGTCCTAGACCTTGCTATATAGACTAGGTTGACTTTAAACTCACAGAGATTAAGTTCACCTTCCCTGAAACTAAAGGTATGTGCCACCACACACTGCACACCCTCTTCCTTGGGATAGGTTATTACTAGGTTTCCCAGGCTGGGCTCACAGTTAAGATCTTCCTGCTCAAATTTTCTAAGTGTTCAGACTATAGGCATGAGTTGCTGGACTCAGCCTGTTTCAATATATAAATAGATTTCATAATATTTACACCAGATTAAGCATATTTAGCTCATCAAACATTTATTTTTCCTCTGTTCTAAAAACTTCCCAAATCTTATAGCATTTTGAAATGTATAGTAGCTATTATTGTCTAGAATCACCTACCTTCAACAGCACCCTGGGAATGGGATCCTTGCTCCTATCTAAACTCCAGCTTAGTCCCTAACTGACCAACCTTCTCCTTTCCTCCTGATCCTCTGCCCTCCTTGGCTTGTCTGTGTACTGTCAAATGTTGTACCCTTGGAGGCCAGAAGAAAAGTATGATCCTTGGGAACTCGAGTTAGAGATGATTGTGAGCTGCCATGGAGGTGCTAGGAATGGATCCCAAAAATCATCTGGAAGAATAGCTAGGGTTCTCAACCAGTAATTCATCTCTTCAGTCCCTGATCTTATTTTATTTGAACCATGTTTAAATTGAGAGGGTAAAGATATAGCTTTACCCAGCCAGATTCATATTTGAAGTGAGGTAGACTAACATAATATTTTGTCTTGCCATTTATGCTGACAGTTAGTGACTCTGGGAAACATGACATCAACTTCAATTATTATTTATTTGGGAAGGGCAATGCATTCCTACCTCTTAAAAAGATAGATCTCTTTATTAGCTATTCTATTTTACATTGCCAATAAAAATATAAAAGCAAGGTAGGTAAAACCACTTACCCACTTATTAATTAATAATAAAGTACCTACTTTGTGTCAGGTAGGAAAGACAGTGGTGAACAGGATCACCAAGCTCCTTGACTTTGTAGAGTTTTCATTTCAGTCCTGAGCAACTAGGATTTTTGCTAAGAAACCTTCTTCCTAGCATGGCTAGGATGAAGTAGCCATGTCCTCTAAGACTTAGAAAATGAAAGTCGTTAAGTAGTTAGAAATGCAACCTGACTATGGTATTTAAAAGTAGTTCATGTGGTCTTCAGGGCGGAGCCTCTATAATTAAACCTTAAAGGTTCCATAAGAACAAGGAGAAAGGGCAGAACACACATACACACCCCATGGCTGCTGTATACTGCCTTTTACCATCTCAGTGGTATATCAAAATTATTGCTCATAATAGGCTTATGGAAAGAGAATGAGGGTTTGGATATTTTGTTTTCATTTTAATCCATCAATTTGTCTCTATCATGGCTGCCGAAAAATCCTGGGCTTTTTTTTTTTCCCCCAGTGGTGAGCTCAGTATGTAATCTGATCTCCAGGAACAAGAGATGGAAGGGTTCCCCTGAGTATGAGATCAGCTTGGGTTACACACCGAGTTCCAGACAAGCTTGTGCTACCAAGTGAGGCCCTGGCTCAACAAAACAAAGAAGTATCTTGGGAGTGCCTTGGTAGCCCAGAAAAATGTCCTATTTCTGAGGGAGACAGCTGGTGCAGGGAGAGTCTTTTTTTTTTTTTTTTTTTTTTTTTTTTTTAATGGTGAAATGAAATCATTTAGCTTTTCCACGAGCCATGTGGATTTCACTACAGTTTGGGTGAGAAGTTAGCAGGAATCTGGAGGCATCAGTGGTTGATACTCAGCTAGGTCTTATTCTGTCAACCAGGAACCCTTTCTTTTCCCATGTGAAACCTTCACTTAGTGGCCTTATCCTGAGCTTTCTGTGTCTCACTGAGGATGGTTCTGTGATGCATGTTTAGAGAAAGAAGGTCCTTAAGGGTTATCTGCGATCCTTTGATACATAAACATGGAATAAACAGATTATCAGTGAACAGAACTGGTATTTGGCATCATCTAGCATGTGCCTAGGAATATCTAGGATATTTTGAAGAGCAAAAAGCAAAAGGCAAACTGTTTATCCTCCCCACCCTAAAGGAAGTATGTTTATTTTTATTAAAAAAAACCCACTTAAATGTCAGCGTTTTCCTCATTTATAAAATAGGATATTACCTGAAATATGGATAGTATTGGTTATTGTGAAAACCAAATGAAGCCATGTTATAAATATGCCTGGAAAACTCATATCAGCAGTATGATGTTCAGTACAAATATAGTAAGTAAATTTTCATTTGGGAAAATTAACATTTAATATATACCTAGAAAAATTTCACTTGCAATGAATTTAATTTTGGCTCAAAGTTCATTGATTTTTTTCTTTTAAAAGTCAGTAAATCATCATTTTTGGAGAGAGTTATACACACATGTGTTACTGAAAATTCATAGCTTCTGTAGTCTTCCTGAAGAAATGACTATGGTGATTTGAATATGTTTGACCCAAGGAGTGGCAATATTACGAAGTGTGGCCTTTTTGGAGGAAGTGTGTCAATGTAGGAGTAGGCTTTGTGACCCTTCTCCTAGTCATGTGGAAGACAGTCTGTTCCTGGCTCCCATCAGAACGATGAAGAACTCTCAGCTTCTCCAGTACCATGCCTGCCTGGAGGCTGCTGTGCTTCCTGCCATGATGATAATGGACTGAACCTCAGAACCTGTACGCCAGCCCCAATTAAGTGTTGTCCTTAATAAGAGTTGCTTTGGTCGCGGTATCTCTTCACAACAGTAAAATACAAATTAAGACAATGACAGTGAGGTAAAGATGGTAGGCAGCAGGTTAGGCAATACTCCATTCATGATGGATGTGCTGCAGATGCTGCTGAGGGCTGGCCAGGGACCTGCTATGTCATTTACCTGTTTACAGAATCCCTTTGAAGGTGGCAGAATAAGTCTCAGATACACTAGGTCCCTTAACTATTTTATAGGTTGCACTTTAAAAACAAAGGGTTTTTTTGTTTGTTTGTTTTTGGTTTTGTTTTTGTTTTTTGTTTTCGAGACAGTATTTTTCTTCACAGGGGTTCTTTGAACTTATATATCTTAGGCTGTCCTAAAACTCACAATCCTCTTGCTTCCATATTCTGAGTGCTAAGATTATAGAAACAGTACTTGGTTAGACTCTCCACCTTTAAAAATAACTTTCTTTCTTTCTTTCTTTCTCTCTCTCTCTTTCTTTCTTTCTTTCTTTCTTTCTTTCTTTCTTTCTTTCTTTCTTTCTTTCTTTTCGTTTTTGTTTTTCGATACAGGATTTCTCTGTGTTGTCCTGGTTGTCCTGGTACTCACTCTGTAGACCAGGCTGGCTTCGAACTCAGAAATCTACCCGCCTCTGCCTCCTAAGCTCTGGGATTAAAGGCGTGCGCTACCCCCGCCTGGCTAAAAATAATTTTCTAACAATGATGAAATATAAACTAAAAATCAATGTTGTACTTTCAGTATAAGGTTACTATAGACTATGTCTCAGTTAGTGTTCTATTGTGAAAAGACGCCATGTTGGTGTCTTATAAAGGAAAGTATTTAATATTGAGGTTGGCTTATAGTTTCAGAGGTTTGGTCCATTGTCATCATGGTAGGGAGCATGGCAGTGTGTGAGCAGACATGGTGCTGGAAAAGTAGTTGTGAGTCCTATATCCAGATCCACAGGCATCAGGAAGAGAAACACACTGGGCCTGGCTTGAGCTTCTGAAACCTCAAAGCCCACCCCCAGTGAGATACTTCCTCCACAAGGCCACACCTCCTAATTCTTCAAAGTTGCTATGACTCCCTGATGACTAAGCATTCAAAATATATCAGCCTATAAGGGGCATTCTTATTTAAACTACCACACTACCTCTTCTGTATAATTCTTTTTCCCCCTTATTGATATAGCCTCTCATCTTACAAAATGTATCCTGGTTGGAGTTTCTCTCTGCTCCTCCCAGTTTCTCCCCATCACCTCTCCCATCCATGTTCACTCCATTTCTCTCTCATTAGAAAAGAACAGGCAACACCCATGGAAGGAGGTGCAGAGACTAACTATGTAGCAGAGACTAAAGGAAGGACTGTTCCACCTGGGAATCCTTCCCATATTCAATCATCAAATCCAGACAATATTGTGGATTCCAGCAAGTGCTGGATGACAGGAGCCTGATATAGCTGTCTCCTGAGAGGCTCTGACAGTACCCAACTAATATAGAAGTAGAGGCTCACAGCCGTCCATTGGACTGAGTACAGGGTCCCCAGTGAAGGAGCTAGAGAAAGGACCCAAGGAGCTGCAGGGTTTGCAGCTCCTTAGGATGAACAACAATATGAACTAACTAGTACCCTCAGAGCTCCTGGTGACTAAAACTCCAACCAAAGAGTACACATGGGGGGACTCATGGCTCCAGCAGCATGTGTATAGCAGAGGATGGCCAAGTCGGCCATCAGTGGGAGGAGAGGACCTTGGCTCTGTGAAGGTTCTTTGTCCCAGTATAGGGGAATGCCAGGGCCAGTAAGCAGGGGAGGGTGGGGTGGTGAGCAGAGGGAGTGGGGAGGGAACAGGGGTTATTTTTATTTTTTTTTAATTTTTTTCTTTTTCTTTTTCTTTTTTTTTTTTGGAGGAGAACCTGGGAAAGGCAATATAGTAAATAAAGAAAACATCTAATAAAAAAATAGAAAAAAAGAGAAAAGAACAGGCTTCTAAGAGAAAAATATTAAAATATAACAAAATAAAATATAATAAGAAATAAAAAATTATCACATCAAAGTTGGACAGGACAAATCAAGAAAAACAAAAGAACCCAAGAGAAGGCACAAGAATCAGAGAGCCACTCATTTTCACACTCAGGAATCCCATAGAAACATTAAACTGAAAGCTATACTATATACACAGAGGACCTTGTGCAGACCCATGCACTCATTCTGCATGCTGCTTTACTCTCTGTGAGTTTATATGACCTCTGCCCATGTTGATTTAGAGAACCTCTTTTTTTTGTGTCTTTTTTTATTAGATATTTTCTTTATTTACAAGTTATATGATTTCTCCTTTCCCAGTTTCTCCTCCAAAAA
>NW_022196903.1:102215501-102280363 GCF_008632895.1 Mastomys coucha
GACAGCTATATCAGGCTGGCTTGTCCTTCCTTCAGTCTCTGCTCCATAGTTAGTCTCTGCAATTCCTTTCATAGGGATTTTCCCCCTTTTAAGAAGGAATGAAATGTCCACATTCAGCCTTATTTATAATAGCCAGAAACCAGAAACAACCCAGATGTCCCTCAGCAGAGGAATGGATACAGAAATTGTAGTACATCTACACAATGGAGTACTACTCAGGTATTAAAAACAATGAATTTATGAAATTATTAGGGAAATGGATGGATCTGGAGAATATCATCCTGAGTGAGGTAACCCATTCACAAAAGAGCACACATGGTATTCACTCTCTGATAAGTGGTTATTAGCCCAGAAGTTCAGAATACAGGAAGAACAACCCATAAACCACAAGAAACTCAAGAAGGAAGACCAAAATGTGGACATTTTTTTGGTGTCTTTCATTCCTTCTCTCTCTTATGCTCCTTCGGCCTCTTTTTCTGTGAGGATCTCTGAGCTTTGAGAGATGGGGTTTGATGAAGATATCTTCCTTAGGACTGAGCTGTCTAAGGTTTCTCACTCTCTAAGTAATTCCTGGCTGTGGATCTGTATATTTGTTCTCATCTGCTGTAGGAGGAAGTGTCTCTGATGATGGCTAAACACAGCCACAGTGCCCACTCTTAAACCTGCAAAAATTACAAGTATAGCTCTATTAAAAAGCTGATTAAAGTCAAGTGTTAGGTGACACTGGCTCTAGGTAATTAAGTCCTTCTGACATTAAGAGGAATCAAAGACAGTTCAAGATGACATTTTAGTTTCTAAAGTGTCTATCATATATACCTTTTAAAACTTAATATAGACACAGCCACATTCTGGTAACAAATACTCTCAAACGAAACAGCTGGCCAGTCACTTTCATGCCTGTGTTATTTATGGCTCGTTGCCTTTGGGTAATTTTAGGCTTGACTTCATGTGATAACAAAGGTATACGCAACTTTCCTTTCTAACTACCTGTGGACTTCCTGTTAGGTGTATACACTGGTATTTCTTTTCTGATGACCTGACTAGCTGTTACTGTGGAGTTCTTGACATTCCTAGTAAAAAAATATTAGAAAATTATTTAATGTTTGGTACAACTGTCATAAATATGTATTTCTCAAATCCCCACAAGTGCTTCTTGCTACCTTGGCACTACTACATTTCACGTGAATTTGATGACAACTACATGCTGAGTGCTAGCGCAGATGCTGAGGATTCAAACAAAATCCCACTGTGCATGTTAGTGTGTATGCACACCCCCCTCAGTCACATTCTTAGAGCTAACATTTGTTTGGAGGAAACACACAATGATCAATACACACAATAAGTAAGTAATAGAGAATGATTGAAAGAAACTCAGGGAAATAGGGTAGATAAAGGGGATTGTATATGCCAGTGGGGCACCTTGGTTAAGATGGCCTATGGGGACAAGGCTTGCAAAAGGTAGGGAGGCAAAACATGTACATGTCTAGTGACCATCATTTTAGGCAAAGCAGATGGTCAGTCAAAAGGGCTGAGATGAGAAAGCACGAGGCATGTGGGAAGTTTGTAAGGAAGTCACTGTGGCTGTAGTAGAGTGAGGAGGAGACAATTTGGAGAAAGAAGAGAGGTCAGGTGATGATGAGCATTATGGCTTTTCTAAACACCATTTTGACTCTGAATAGATAAATATCGGGGCTCTCTATTTACCAGCATATTTTGGGACTTATAATTTGCAAACTATTCATAGACCATTGACCTCAAAATATCAATTGCCTTTTTTGATCTACCTTATGACCCAGTATGGTGGTGTGAAAATGGCCAATGTGGGTACTACTTTAAGATTCATCCCTAGCTGGGTCGTTGACTCAAGCTATTCTAAGTGGCCCAATGACCTTGACTGTAACATCCTTGCAAAGGCAACCAACTGTTGTCTGAACTAGGGTTTGTTGATAGTGGCTGAGCTCAGAGAAAGACTCTGTAATAAAATCATTGACTGGTGATCATCATCTACCCTGCCTTCAGACCAGATAGTGATCGTGAGAGTACTATGAGCTAAGGGATATGAAGGTATGAAAATTCGGTCACTGTAGCATGTTGCTGATTTTGACTTTTCTTTGTGTTCATCTCAAGGTGTGGGAAGATTTTTGTAGCTAAGAGGAGGAAACATGAAAGAAATAAACCAGGTAAGAAGGAGCTTACTTTCTTCATGTGATGAACCATGAACATTTATTGAGAGTCCTTATGATCAAAATAAGACATCCAGGCTCTTCTTTATGAATTAGTGAGATGGGTTAGCAGTGCTGGATTTTCCAAGTTTTATAGAACATTGGAATACAAAGCTGTAACCAATAGTCTGATTAACAGATTGAGTATGCTTAACTAGTACAATTTATTTTAAATAGAGTAGAAGGGGGTGCTGTAAATTGTCATTGTCATTTCCAGACTAGATACACCCAGATGGATTGTCCCTAGAAAATAGAAATGTACAATTATCCTAGGTTTGTGATAGATGCTTGGATAGGGACCCCGATACTCTTGCTCAAACTTATTTCCTTTTATCTAGAACAATGGTGCTTTACAAAAATTATAGGACTACCATGTATGTGTGTTCCTACTGTTACTCCCCCACATATTACATGGTGTTGCATGCCATCTTTATTTAGGTTACATACTTCCAGGTCAGTATTCCTTCTTTTATTGCAGACAAAATGGAACCAGATCTGAGGTCTGCGATAGAACTTGCTCAGGTCACAGAGCAAGTAAAAAATATCCACTCACTTTCCAAACCCAACACTGTATTGCTCAAATTTCAATCGCGGATGTATTCATTAGAAGGATTATTGTTGAACTGAGCATGTTAGGTCATACCTGTAATCCCAGTAGTTGAAGGACTAAGTAAAAGAAGCATTACCATGAGTTTGATGCCAGGGTGGGATACATAGTTTGGGTTCCAGAATAGTTTGGGCTTACCCACTTTAAAGAATAAAACAAAAATTGTGCCCAACTATTTGATTCTCTTGTGAGACTCTATAATATTAATAGAAGTGTTTTGTATTTAAAGCTGATACCAAAGGCCTAATACATACCTAAGAAAGATTGTTCAGTCTTCAGCTTATAGTGGAATGATGAAATTGTTTTACTTATAGTAATATGAAAACAATACCTATTGAGTAGAAAGTATACATCAACATTTGGGCTTTTGTTTTCTCCTAGGCTTATGACATGCTGTTAAATACTCTCTCTGATGCTCTGGACTCAGGCTGAATTTCTGCAAGTCAATCATATGACCACAAGGGTCATATGATTCCATCATCCTACTATATATGAGTTTACAAAATTATGGTTTTAATTAGGCTAGGTTTGTTAAATGCATTTAAACTTATGGAATTTTCAGGGTATAAAGTATTTGTAGATATAATCCCATTCTAAGATAAGGATGCATTTGGGCAGATTTAATTGCATAGAAAATATTTTGGTTAATGTGTATCAACTGTACAAATTAATAGGGTTCTGTGAGATATTTTAATGTATGCTTTCTCTGTATTCTGATGAAATCCATCCCCCTTTATCTGTCTTTTCCTCACCATTCACAACCTCTTGCACTTACTAGTCTATGTTTAGGTCAATATTTTTTCTTTTACGCTTCTCATATAAAAAAAAAGTGGTACCTGTCTTTCTGTGCCTTAATGATTTCTCCTTCCTTCCTTCCTTCCTTCCTTCCTTCCTTCCTTCCTTCCTTCCTTCCTTTCTTTCTTTCTTTCTTTCTTTCTTTCTTCCTTTCTTTTTATTTTTTCCTGAGGCAGGGTTTCTCTGTATAGCTCTGGCTGTCCTGGAACTAACTCTGTAGACCAGAGTGATTCTGGCCTCAAACTCAGAAATCCGCCTGCCTCTGCCTCCCAAGTGCTGGGATTAAAGGCGTGTACCACCACAGTCTGGCCTTGATGATTTCACTTAGCATAAGTGCTTCTCTTCTGTTCTGTGTAGGGCAGGATTTCATTCCTCTCTATGACTTAATTATGACAACCAATTGTATATGTGTGCCTGTCATATTTTCTTTGTGTATTTATCTGTTGATAGGCATCTATACTTATATCACATCTTAGCTTTAATGAGCAGTGCTGCAGTAAATACAGGCACTCGGGTCTATCCTTAACATGCTGATTTTATTTCCTCTGGACATGTACTCAGAAGTAGAATAGCTAGTTCATATGGTAGTTTTATTTTTAGTCTTTTCAAGAGCCTCCAGACTATTTTACATAATGATTGTAGCAATTATCCCCATTCTCACAAACAGTGTATGAAACTTCTCTTTAATCATTAACCACCGTTAACTTTTTTTTTTTTTTTTTTTTTTGATAATAGCTATTTTAACTAGGGTGAGGTGATATGTCATGGTAGCTAAGGTCTGCATTTCTCTTGTGGCTGGTGCTATTAAGCATGCTTCCTATATTTATTGGTCATTTATATTTCTGCTGTTGACCAGTTTTTCTTTCTTTCTTTTTCTTTTTTTTTGAGAAATGGTACTAGGGAAGGTATTGAAATTGGCATTCAAATGAATTCTAGCAAAATAACAAGGTAAGGACAATGCTAGCTTTTGCTTGTTAGAAAGGTCTCTGTTTAGTTTTTAGGGGAAAACTAAGTAGATCATTTTATGGAACTGGGAAGGGGAATAGCTGGCTGTTCTCAATATGTCCTAGATCTACACAGCAAGGGCTTCCTTTTGATTATCAGTTCAAGCTGCTTCAAAAGGGGAAGTAGGCTCAGTACCAGGGAGCAGCTGAGACTCTGGAGTCCTGGATACTAAGCTGTGTTTAGGTCACAATCAATGTGCAGAGTCTGGAGCTGAAGGGAATGTCAAAGAACTAAGTTTTTCTTCTCAGAGCATTGACTTTAGAACTGTATTATACATAATGATGTAACATGCACTTCATCAAAATTTGATGCATGTATGAAACACATATTTCAATGTACACTTGAAAACTCATATATATATGTACATATACATATATATGTATATATATATATATATACATATATATATATGTAAATATATGTATAGGTTCATTGAGTTGGTTGGTTTAGTGGAGAGCTGCCATTATCAGAAATAAGAGTTACTGCTGTTTTATAAATGAATGCCTCCGTTGTTGCATTGCTTGTAAAGACAGAATCTTTTCAGGAGCCCAAATTGAAGACTCTTAGGAGAGAACTTCAACTCTGAGTGGCAGTGGCCTGTGAAGGAAGAGGGATGCTCTTTGTCCTTTTGTTGCATTGAACCTACTGCTGTCATTCAAATGTTCCTCCTTGATCCTGGGAACACAGGGATGCTAGGTTAGCTTGCCAATCTTGTAACTTCTGTGCTTATTTTTCTTCACTCTTCTTTATTTTCTACCATTCTTAACACAGTGCATGAAGGAAGCAGATTTTCATGATGTTTTGGTTGGATAAGACACAAGCAAGGCTTTAAAAAAAATGAGTGATTGAAAATCCTGATGTGATTTGAATCAAAGTCTCTGCGTAACCTTCACTGCATCTCAGTTCCCAACAATTCTGACTGCTTGTTTCTGTTGGGAGTCAGACTGGTGCAGCCACTGTGGAATTTGGTGCGCAGGTTTCTCACATGTCTAGCCATACAACTTCTGGGCATATACCCAAAGGAGTGTCTATCCTGCCTACCACAAAGATGCTTGCCCATCCGTGTTCACTAGTGCTCTGTTCACATTAGACAGAAAATGGAAACAGTCTCAAATTCCATCACCTGAAGAATGAGCAACGGAATATTATTCAGCCGTTGAAAACATAAAGTTATAAAACTTACAGGTCAATAAATGGAGCTGGAAACAGTCACTCTGAGTTATATCACACAGACTGCATAAGACAAACATCAAGTTTTTTACTCTTATTTGTAGATGTTCATGTTGGAATCTGCAGCTATGACTATCTCATTTGGAATATCCATAGAGGTTTATGGCTTACTAATTCTTAAGTATTTAGTTTAGAGATCACAGTGTTCTAGGATGGAATTTTTTTTTTTAATCCCATACATATCCCATGCTTCACAAACCCCAGCAGCCATAGTGTGAATATTCATGCTCAAATAACCTAAACTACATCAATAACTTAAGGGTGCCGTGGCTGCTGAGTGACTTCCTCAGTGCATTTTCTGTGTTGGTATTATACTGCTTTGTTTCTAAGCCTGCTGACCTGTTGGCCAGTTGAAAGTTGGAAGCAGTACCCTAGAGGGGCTAGGAACATTACCAAGGCTGAGATTCTGTGTGAGATCAAGGTTGCAGGGTAGAAACCCAATTTTAAAATTAAGGCTGGCATGAATTGTTGGAGCAGGTTCAGTAGCGAAAAAGTCTTCCTGTTGAATCTTGTGGTATACAGAATTAGACATTGAAAACTTCCCTGTCAACAAAAAGACAGGTTTCACATTTGGGGTACAGCCTGAACATTATGGAGATGGATGAGTGACGTCATCTGTGATGCAAGGACAGGAGCCAGGCAGATGCTGATTGCCCCACAAAAGAGAGAATGTGGAACTAGGGGATGTTAGCTGGGTACCATTTCAGGTTCAGAGCTATTGATGAGATCTGGGGGGTGGGTGTGAACTGTTTTTTTTGATGAGAGTTCCCGTAATCATAAACTCTTAGGTTTGTTGATTTGTAAGGGGGACTCAAAGGACTGAGCACAAAGATTAATTGCTGTGCAAAGACAAAGCACATCTGTGAAAGCGAAGGCTCCTGGGGCCAGGTCTAGAGGAGGTCAGGGATAAGTTTCCAAAGAGCCTGTCATGCAGAACATGCTCTGCTCCTCTCTGTCAAGTGTTGTCTCTGAAGAGAAGTCCTGGAAAGACTCCGTGACCAAAGCTTCTACTTTTCTTTTTCTCCAGGAAGGATGGGCTGTGGAACATATCAACATTCCAGGTCCTCAAAAGGAAAGCATGAACCACACTGATGAATAGGTGGTTTGTGTACCAGTCTTGTCAGGCAGAGCATGGTGGGAACCCTTGTTTAATCTGAATCCTAAGGGCAGGGCAAGTTTTGCAAATCTGTCAAGGAGACAGATTTGGAATTGTTGAGGTAAAGCCCCTTCCACACAGTCATCTACATCCCAATCAAGAAAGGAGGTTGAGGCTGGGGAGAGGGCTCAGTTGATAAAGTCTTTATTGTGTGTGCATAAGGACTTGAGTTAGTTGTCTAATATACATGGAACATCTATAATCCCAGGGCTTGAGAGGCAGAAACAAACTGTGTGCAACAAAACCAAGATAAATAGATAAAGGTAAGAAATGATTAAGAAGACACCTGACACAAACCACTGGTGCTTACTCATGTGCATATGTACACACACACACACACACACACACCACTGGAATGCCACTTCTTTTTTTTTTTAAAGACTTATTTATTTATTTTAGGTATATGAGTACACTGTAGCTGTCTTCTGACACACCAGAAGAGGCCATCAGATTCCATTATAGATGGCTGTGAACCACCATGTGGTTGTTGGGATTTGAACTCAGGAACTTTGAAAGAACAGTCAGTGCTCGTAACCACTGAGCCATCTCTTGATCCCCCCAAATATTTATTTGTTTGTCTGTTTGTTTATTTAATGTGTATGAGTACACTGCAGCTGTCTTTGGACACACCAGAAGAGGGTATCAGGTCACATTGTAGATGGTTGTGAGCCACCATGTGGTTGCTGGGAATTGAACTCAGGACCTTTGAAGTCTTAACCACTGAGCCATCTCTCTAGCCCTGAATGCCATTTCTTGCAGTAATGGAGAATGTAGCTGAAGTAAAGATTCTAATTTTGTATGTCTGCAAATAATGAATTGAGATTAATTCTGCAGCAGACTTCATGGTGGGGTGAGAAAGTAGGAATCATAGGAATGAATGGTGGTATGGATTGCATGTCTTCATGGAGTACCAGGAGAGTTTGAGCAGCATCTTTGATCCCGTCCCAGGTAAGACTGCTACCAATTGTAGAGGGTTTTTTTTTTTTTTTTTTTTAAAACTTTATTAGAGTGAAGCCACTAAGTCTGGCCACTCACTGTCTTGTTTTTAAGTTCCCCCAAAGTACTCTGCCCTGAGCTTAGTCTTTACTCTCAAATTGAAGAGGTGTGATCCATATCAGAGTCAGTTTTAAAGCCTGTAAAGTTACACATGGTATACAGTAAGTGTCCCATAAATGTTTACTCAGTACCTTTCAAGACTCATCATTTAGCAACTATAGGGTCATTCTTAAAGACAGAGGTCATCTTAGAGCCTTGGACCAAAGACCCAGATTTTATTAATGTAAGACTACACAGGAGGGAAAACTCCCAGCTGAGGTTGACACAAAACTGTAAGCAAGCGAAGCTAAAAATAAAGGCAGTGTGGGATTCCTCATTTCAGACAGGCTGTGACAGCGCCAAGTGTCATGCAGCTCTGAGTGTTGAGGGAGGAATATATTTAGATGGTTAACAAGGGGAGGGGGATCCTATCACTGCTTGAAAAGCCCGAGCCAGCAAATGGAATAAAATTCTCCTTGACAGGAAGGGGCATGATATTGTTCTCCCTCCCCCGCCCCCAAAGTCCCTGGGCGATATGACACACTTTTATAACTCCCAAGTACAATCTAGGTCACCTGTCCCTGAAATAGTGGAATCCACTGAACAGGGCACACAGTATCTGACCCCAAATCTAGAATAACTGCTAGGAATGCTTTATCTTCAACATGTCTCAAAACAAAGTCATCACCATAGGGCATCAACAATGGAATCAACCCATGCATCATTAATAGTGCAGGATACAGGCAGAGAAAGTGGGCCTGCCGTGATGGAAGTGGCTGAGCTAACTGTTTGTCTTCTGTCCACTGGCCCCAAATTACAGTGCTGTGGAACCCCCTGGAGATCGGGAAGAGCAGGACTGCTGTGTGCATGTTGTGCACATACTTAGTGTGAAAAGTTGCTTCAGAGCAGAGTTTAGAAAAAAAATCATTATAGAAATATAATCTCTTTGTAGATGAGAAAGTTGAAGCATAAGGTGATCAGTGTGGTATCCATAGGCTGCTTGCAGAGACAGGATTTGAACTTATGGACAGTGACTGTTAAGTTACCTTTCTCTTTCTTTTCTCTTTTTTGGAGACAAGGTCTCATTTATCACAGGCTGGTCTGGGACTCACTATGTGGACAAGGATGACTTTAAGCTTTTGATCCTCCTGCCTCTACCTCTGGAGAGCCAAGATTGTAGGCCTGCACCACCATGCCTACTTTAGGCAGTACTCAGGATCAAACCCAGGGCTTCATGCATGCTAGGCAGGAACTCTACCAAGAAAGCTACACTCCAGCCCAGCGACAGCCAATTCCTTGGTGTTATAGAGAGTTTCAAATCTCTAGGTTCCTTTTAGCCCATCCACGATAAAAAATAGTCTCAGGGCTGCAACCAAGGGCCAGGGAATAATGCCTGTGTGCTTTAGAGGCGAAAGGTAAGAGATGTCTTTGCAGTCAAGGTGTGCTTTCAAAAGTGGCAGCTTGAGCATACCCATGGGTCATCTACGATCTTTCTTTTATGTTCTGACAGGGGAAAAAAAAGCTGAGACACTGCTGGTCTCAGAGACTTCCCAGCAAGGAATTCTAGTAATAAACAATATTGAGTCTGTGTTAGTTTTCTTGTCACCATGACAATATATTTGACAGCAACAACTCATGGGAAGAGAGGGTTTTGGCTTACAGTTTCAGTAAGATTTCAGTTCACCATGAAGTTGAAATCGTGTAGCAGCAGCTTCTTCATGGCCTGAGCCAAGAGAGTGAAGAATTCAGGGATGACATGAGGAATATGCAAACCTTCAAAGGCTTGCTTCTAGCCGGGGCTCCCTTCCAAAGTTTCCACAACCTTCAAAGTTCCCCAGCTATAAAATGGGGATTGAATGCTCAAAATAGGAGCCTCTGGGGACATTTTAGATTTAAGCCAAAGCTTGAACTTGACAAGCTCCGACTGAAGCCAGTCTTTGCAGTAGCTGATGATTACCAGCCTCCACCAATCACCAAGAGCAGTATTAGGTATTCCTGCTTCCTGGCTCACCTGTGTGTGTAGGTCCAAAGAGAGTAGATTTTTACCTCCGAATTTATATGTTAAAACCTTAACATATGAGTTATTTAAGTTATTTAACATATAGTGCTACTGAAAATGACTGGAGTTGAAGTTTGGCCTTTAAAGAGGTCACTTGAGTAAACGGAATCGTACTGCTGGCCCTTGTTACCCCAAGAAGAGATTAGTGTACAGAAAGGTACAGAAAAAAGAGCACACAAAGAGGAAACATGGCTATCTGTAGCCAAGGGGAGACCTCTGAACAACCTATCCCACGGACACCCTAATCGAGGCCTACCAGCTTTCAGTTAGAACTTAGAACTACAGTTTTCCTATTCCAGCCGCCCAGCTGCCCTGGGAACTCAACACAGAAGACTGCAGGAAGCACGTGAAGATCTGTGTCAGGGTTCTGATTTTGTGGCTTTAACTACTGTTGAAAATTTTGTATTCCTACGAAGGGAAAGAGGAGGGGCGGAAACTTAAGAATTGGGTTACCTTTAACAACTTGTGAAGATCCTCCTCCCCCCATTCTGTTGCATAAATTCCATGTCGGCTATCATATATAATCACTTCCTTCTGCCCACCTCCCAAACTTTTGTTGTTAAAATGCTTGGATGCTTTTCTGGTCGTCTGATTTGGATTTTCACGAAGCAGATGAAGAAGTGAGAAGCATGTGTAATAGTCAATGTAGGAAACCAATTAACACTTCAGATTATACCTAGGAGGGGCTGGCAGAATGTCTCCTTAACAAACCCTGGGAATATTAAGAGGCTACTGCTGTTGTTTTCCTAGAACACACAGAGTACTTTTTTTCCCCCTGCATTCACCGTTCCCCACCCCCAAAGTAAAGAGTAACCTTTATGTGTTCACTATAAATTACAAAATTTGTATTGCACAGGAGACAATAATCAGAGATGTTGCGTCTCCTCTCCTGCCTCCTCTTCTATCTCCTCCTTCCATAGAGCTCAATTAAGGTCCTTACAGGAACATGGGAAATTTAGCAGGGTGACATATGACTGTAGAAAACACATCTCCCTCTTCCAGTGACTATTAACCACCTACAGATCCTCAGAGGTCTTATGAGTTCTTCCCCCTCCATGACGGGATGCTGGTAGGACGCATTTTTTTTCCAGATCTTTAGAACCGCCGATGTTCCTTGAGACTGGGAGGGGCTGCTAAGCATGTCTTAGTTCTAGCAGGTGTTATACTAGCTGGCTCTTGAGGCTAAGGTGGGGGAGGAGGGTTAGAAAGGAGAGGAGTGGGGCAGGGCACAGGCAGGACTAGAATAAGCTTTTGGAAGACATAGACACCTGGGTGGTCTAAGCTTCACATGGCACCGATATTTAGAACTTCTCCTAAATGGGTCTAGAGGCTAGACATGTGACTTTGGAGACAGAGAAATCTGACTACATGCTGTACGGTAGATCACTGAAACTTTCTTTCTTTTCCTTTTTCTTTTTTGAAAGATTTATTTAATTTATGGTTGTACAGATAGCCGTGAGCTATCCTGTGTGTGGCTGCTGGGAATTGAACTCAGGACCTCTGCCGGCCCCGCTCACTCCAGCCCGGCTGGCTTGCTCCTGTGTAAGTCACTGTTGCTGTCTTCAGACGCACCAGAAGAGGGCGTCAGATCTCATTTCGGGTGATTGTGAGCCACTATGTGGTTGCTGGGATCCGAACTCAGGACCTTCAGAAGAGCAGTCAGTGCTCTTACCTGCTGAGCCATCTCGCCAGCTCCACTGAAACTTTCTAAGCCTCGATTTCCACTCTTTAAAGTGGGTATAATTGTAATCAACACCACCTAAAACTTTACAAGAAACACATGATTTTAGCTACTAGTTTGATGCCTACTTATTTATTTAGGTGTTTTCAGGTAGGATGGATTTGGTAGCTTTGGATTTCCTTTGACTCAGAAGAACTTGGTAAAAACACAGGGATTCATCTGGGTTGATGGGGCAGGAGACAGAGGCAGGCAGAGGGTGAGTTCAAACTAGTTTGAGCTATATCGTGAGTTCCAGGCTAGATTGAGCTACACAGTGAAACCTTGGCTTAACCAACCACAACAGATACAAAATAAACAACCCAGAGGAAGAGAGGAGATGACTTTAATTCAAGGCACAGATATGTAATTCTCCCATCTCAGTTTCTTTGACAAGTCATTTAATTTATGCAGGTTCCAGTTTGCTCATTAAAACACAAACAGGGTTGCTGGTTGGCATGTCTCAGAATTACTGTGAAGATTAAATGAGAGATGATATAAGGAGTTCGTTGTAAAGTGCCATACTAATTTATATCATTATTATTGCTGTTATGCAGAAAAAAAATCAGTTATTCTGAAGTTTGTCCACATTTGGGTATGGAACCAATTGCCTGTGAATGTTAATGATCTCCCTGTTTTGTGCAAACCACTTCCCCATGACAAGGTGAAAGGCATTCCCACAGCAAAAGTGTGCCTGGAAGGTCACAGAGGCTACTGTTAGTTCCTCTTTTCCCTGATCTCAAAATACAAACCTCTGTAAATCCCTCGCCATTTCTCCCTGCCCCCTGCCCCCTGGCCCCTGCTCCAGGCCCCCCTGCCCTCTGCCCCTACCCCTTCCCTCTCTTTGGCCTCACAACATCTTTCCAGGCAGGGAAAGCAATGATGCTATTTCTGTCGGCAAATTTTTGGCCTGTAGAGGGCAGTGTGGTCACAAGAAAGGAAGTTTGGTTTCCCAGAGTTTTCTGGATACTAAACAGTCTAGATGCTACCCCAAGGAAGTGCTGTCCCTCGCTCGCTCCTTTCCTCCCTCCCTCTCTTCCTCTCTATCCCTCCTCTTTCTTTCACAAATATCACCAGGAGCCTTGGCGGCAAACACTAAGGACAGGTGGGGATCCCAGAGGAAGAACTCTGGGTCTCAGAGAGGCCAGGGGCCTGATGTCAGTTGATGGGGTGGTGGTTGGAGCTCTGTTATCACTACAGTGGGTGAGATTAGGGCTTCATTCATTAGAGAAGGCGACTCTATTTTAATGAGGTGAACGTCAGTAATTAAATGGAGATGAAGATAACTGGCTTTGGAGTGTTAGATTTTGATCAAAACTGAAGAAGGAAAACGATTTTTTTTTTTGTTTCAATGTATAATCAACTGTTGCATGCCACAATATTGCATGTCAGCAATACTCACTGTCTCTTGGTGGTCCAGAAGAGTCAGTACTCAACCAGGGAGGAGTTAGAGGCTTGCAGTCAGCTGCTGCATATCAGCAGGGTGCATTTGGCCAAGTCAGTTCATGTATTTGATCTCATTGTTACGTCATGAACTGTGTTTACCCCAAAGGATAGCTGCGCAGGTTAAAGAGTAGTGACAAAAGGCAGCATATTTTGTGTTAATACAACAGTGTGTCTCAGAGTGTGGGTCCTGGACCAACCCTAACATCATCCACATCACCTGGTAACCCACCAGAAAAGAGACTCCCAGGTCCTGGCACCCCACATCTACATAATCAGGGACTTCCTTAGCCTAGCCAGCTGTGTGTCAATAAACCATCTATGTGACTCTGAGGCATGCTAAAGCCAGAAAATGCTATTGTGCTGTAACTAGATGCTACCAGAATAATAGTAATCATTGTTAATATCATTATAGTGAACTGTTTCTAGAAATGAAAAAAAAATACTATCTTATAAAAGACGATCTTTGGACCCAAATACTGAATGTGGAAGAGTTGAAGGACTGGTGTGATCACTGTCAATAAGAGAAGACAAGGGTCTTTGAGGTGAGAATCGTTTGCTGATACGACAGGCATGGTCCCCATGTGCTAGGGGTGGGTTTAGGGGATGGCTAGCGTGGACATGGCAGAGGGATGAGAATAGGGCACATTGGCTGAAGGAAGTGGTCATGGCAATAGCTGTGATGTACAACTATCATTAATCAAGAAGTGAAGGGAGGGCATCGGTTTAAAACCATATTCAACAGTTCTGAGCAAGAATTATAGACCAGATGCTGTCAGCACTGGGGAGATGGATGCTAGAGAACCTCAGGGTGATACATTTTTTAAAGAGGGTGATTATGGCAGTGGCACATGTTCCCGCATGTGTGTGTTCATGCGTGCACACACACACACACACACACACACACACACACACACACACACACAGGAGAGAGTTATACATCAAAACAAGCAACATTTATAAAACGGTAGCATTTTTCAATACTCTTCTGTGTCATGATTTTCACTTTAGGAAAATATCACCACCAGCACCATCATCCTCATAGCATATTCTGCATGTATCAGATACTGTTGCGAGTGCTTGGGGTGAATCTGCTCACACGACTCCCAACAACTTGGTGAAAGATTTGTTATGATTACTGTTGTACACCCCCACCATTGTACGTGAGAGGAAAGTAAAGCCTCTTGTGGTCAATAAATTGCCAAGGCACTGAGTGGAGGAGCAGGGAACTGAAGCTGACGCTATCTAATTCTAAGGGATGGCAAAGTCAGCAGTCAAGTCATTGGAGGGTCTGTGTGGACCGGTAAGAATGTGTTCCTGGGATTGCATTTATTCCTTTACATTCTCAGTCCTCCATGGAGTTCACTAAGGCCACATGGTTACTTCATATCAAAGAGACATAAGTAGAGTGGGCATGTCCTACTCGGGCCTTAAAAACACTGTCCATAGTTCCCCAGCCTTTCTTCTCTGGCATTGTGCCATTACAAAATTGTGGAGTCCTTTCTAGCTAGAATCCCTGAGTGACTGAATTCCCTGGGACTTTTGCTAGAAGTTTAGGTGAAGCACAAATGTGAGAGGGCTCAAGAGAAGAGATCGTGACCCAGGGGCAGGGCTTCTTACTGATGGGCTGATATGGCTCACTCAGAGGGATGAAGCCCTTTATGTAGCATAGAGAGAGAATCCTGAACCTGGTTGTTTGCCAGTGTGGTTGTGGGCGCATTTGAACCGTTGAAAGTTTCTTTGTGGGGAAAGAATACCGTGTTGTCTCTTGCAAGGACTGAGATAACTAAGGACAAAGGAGTTTGTACATAGAAGCTTTGGGGGAGAGTAGTAACTCTGTTTCAAAGTGTTCTTTCTAATTATTTCCCTGGAAATAGGATCCTGGAAAAATTTAACAGTTTAAGGTTAATTCTATTGGCTCCTTTACACACACACACACACACACACACACACACACACACACACAATAAAAGAAAAATATTCTCCTCTATTGTTCTGTGTGGTTTGGGAAATTATAATTACCTGAGACAAGTTCTTCCAGCTGCCCTGAGGAATGCCTTCAGAGCTCTGCTCCTGAGTACACTTCACCTTGAAGTCTACATGCAGCCTTTTCTTGGATACTGTGTGACAGGGTTTCTCTCTGTCAGCCAGGCCACTGGCCTGTGTGTGCCGTACCACTTCGGGTTCCCTCCATCCATAAAAAATGCTGGGAGGCCCCTCTGACCTTTTAGATTCTTGGCATGAGCTTGGAGCCCACCTGAGGTGGAAGGAGCCCAGAGCCTGCTGAGTGATTCTTTGTTATTTATTTTTAATGTCAAATTATAACAAGAACTACCAAGGCCTCCAGGGAAATATCCTTAAATAGAACACAGCACTGTGGTACATCTCACAGCCAGGTATAAGTGAATGAGCTGATTGCCAAGGGCAAGTGAGAGAGAGTGGAGGAGGAGATACTATTTAAATGTTTGTATGTAGATACAAGAATATATTAATGTATATAAAACTATAATGAGAAAAAATACATCTTAGCAATAGTGATCGTTCACTTGGCTTTCATGAGGTCAAAGTTATGAAGATGCAGAATGTTAAGAGGCTGTTGAATTATTAAACAAATACACTGTGGAAAGGTCCAGGAGGGGCCAATCTTTTGTATAAATTCATATAGAAATGGAGGTGCTAAGGCAGGAGGTAAGTGTGTGTAGCATAGGATAGATCTTATGGATGGTTTGAGAGATCTCATGTGTGTCACCGAACATGAACAAGCTGCATTTTCCTCATGAGAGATGAGACTTTAATCATGTTCAGCAAATACCTATGTGTCTTGCACTTCCTAAGTGCTGAACCTAGAGACGTGCAAGACTACAGTCATGTTCTCCTGTATGCAAATAAGCCACATGTTTTCAGTCAATTTTTAGAGATCTATTATAGGTTGAAAACTGTTCTAATTAGCTTTTTCTGTTGCTGTAATATGACTCTGACCAGTATCACACTTGGGGGAGGAAAAGGTTCATTTTATTTTACAGGTTACAGACTTCCATGGAAAGAAGCCAAGGCAGGAACTCCTATGTCCATGAACCTGGACATAGGAACTGAATCATAGACCAGGGAGAAATGCGGACTACTGGCTTGCTTCTTCTGGCTTGCTCATCTACCTTTCTTACACAGTCCAGGGATGGTACTGCCTACAGTAGGCTGGGCTCTCCTGCATCAGTCAGCAGTCAACAGAATGCACACACAAACATGCTCAGATGCTAGCATCTGAGATGCTAGGCAATTCCTGATGGAGGCAATTCCTCTTCCTCAAGTTGACGATTTTGATTATCTATCATGAAGAGATGGGAAATATGCATTGAAATGAAGTAGGTACAAGGTTCTGGGAATATAGTAATGATCAAGATGAGGTGGCTGTTTCATGTCTGATTGTATGTGTGTTTGTGTGTATGGTAATAGAGGAATAGAAAAATTACAAGTATGTAACATTGAGGTGCTCTGGGTGCCAAGAGACCTCAAAGGAGAATTGACCAGGTCTGGGGTATCAGAAGAAGTGATGCATTGTATGAAGTTGGAAAGAAGAACAAACAAAGCAATGAGAGAACAGAGAACCATTCTAGGCAGAGGAAATCACTTGCCAGTGCCCTGAGATGGAACGATCTTCACATAGTCAAAGAGATAAGAACACAGAACAAAAAAGCAAGGAAACATCTGGACTCTGGACTGTGAAATATGAACCAGAGGGTCTTGAGCACCATGTTGGCTAAGTTGTGTCTGCTCTGAACATTTGCAACCATTCTCAATTTTGTTTCCAAACTGTGTTCATGTACACTAAGCCCATTTCTTTTTTGTCAGGACATGATTCTCCATCCTGAACTAGCATTGCCTGTATTCATTTTTGTTCTTGTTACTTTCTACTACCATTATAAAATACTGACCAAAACCAACTCGGGGGGGAAGGAAAAGGTTTATTTGTCTTATCCTTCCATGCCATATTTCACCACTGAGGGAAGCCCAGGGCAGAAACTTGAGACAGGAACTGAAGCAGAGGTCACAGAGGAAAAATGCCTGCTGGCATCTCCTGAGTCTGGCTTGCTAGCTTCCTTATAGAAGTCTAGACCACCTTCCCAGGGATGACTCTGTCCACAATGGGTTAACCCTTCCCCCAGCAATTAACACACAAGAACCCGATAGACAGACATATCAACAGACCTAGTTGACAGAAATCATTCCTCATACTTCCAGATGTGTCAAGTTGACAACCAAGAGTAGCTACCACAACTCTACCCATTCTCTGGAGCTCTAGACTCCACCCATTCTCTGGAGCCCCACAAAGAAAACCTAGTGTTTTTATTTTTTTTCTTCCCTGAGCTCCTATTTCTTCTAAGTGTGCCCCATCCTCATATGGTAGGAATTTTAAGATTCTTTCTCACAAATATTGTCTTGTTTGGAACATACCAGTTTGTTATCATCCTTCCTCAGAGGCTGGGCTCACCTATCCACACTCAGTGTTGGGATAACATGGAGAGGACTTCCACCTTCTTTGATACATTTCCATGATCAAAGTCTTTCTGTGAATCTCTCCTTACGCTGATGATCAGAGACAAGGCTTCCAATAGACTTAGTCCTTTAAACCCCTTTCTTGTAAGCTGCCGTGAAACCCAGTGATTCTCATTCAATATGCATGTGGGCATTTATTTTTAATTTATACCTTGTCCACTTCTAAAAGTGACTGCCAGCCTAGAAACAGAATGTATACACATCTGCTTGGTTGAAATAAAGATCCAGAGGAGAGCAGAAATGATATGTCTTCACGATAGATTTTTTTTTTTGAGTAAGTTCTAAGGATATCTTGCTTAATTTCATTGCATTGACTCAGGTCTCTTGGGCCTGTATTTTTACCAGACCTTTCTCTTCTTTGATTTGTGAATGGGTCTCAACAATGTGCCACCTGCCAATTTGCTGCTCATTGTCATCCTTACAGAGTTCCGATTCTTTAGGTGAGATTCCAGCTTTCACCTTCAACTAGGTGGTTCCCTTTAGTAGGTTAACCCACTTCCCTGTACACCCACGTTTCTCATTTGCACAATGATTCTCATCACCTAGAAGCTTCAATAAACTAACAAAGCGCTTTGAATAGTGCCCAGGACAGAAAGAAAACCCTCCCATATTTATTATTTAATTTATCATTTAAGAATTTCATTACATGTACAATCTATTTCTGTGTGTGGGTATGAGCGTGGATTAGTGCAGTGTCCATGGGGCCCAGAAGAGTGCTCTATCCTGTGGAGATGGGGTGACAGCTGCTTGTGAGCAGCTTGCCGTGGGTGGTGGAAACTGAGCCTGGGCCCTCTGCAAGAGAAGCACTAAGCTTTAGTCACTGAACCATCTTCCCAGCCCCTACTTGTTTTATCCTCTCTCTCTCTCTCTCTCTCTCTCTCTCTCTCTCTCTCTCTCTCTCTCTCTCTCTCTCTCTCTCTCTCTCTCTCTCTCTCTCTCCCCATCCATGCCTCTTTCTTGTGTGTGTGTGTGTGTGTGTGTGTGTGTGTGTGTGTGTATGTATCAGATCCACATAGTATGGTGCATATGTAGAGGCCAAAGCACAACTTTGTAGAGCTGGTTCTCTCCTTTAGCCTTTACATGAATTCTGGGGATTGACCCCAGGATGCCCAGGTTAGTGTTGAAAAGTGCCTTTAGCACTGATACAACCCATTGACTCCTTATTTACGTCTGTTTTGAGGCACAGCCTGGCAGTGTAGCTTGGGCTGCATTGGAACTACTCAGCCATGTACTTTAGCTTTCTAAGTGCTTGGCCTTCTGTAGGCTTTCTAATGCTTATTTTTATTAATTTGAGTATTTTTGAGAATGTTTTATGTTCTATGGAAAATCATAATTGTATATTTACTTTTGCTGTGTTTGGTAATCTGGTCCTCTTTGGCCCTTGGACAATTAGAACTGAAGTGTAAAAGTCTGATAGGAGGTGGTTGGGGGAGTTGTAATTAATTGACTATTCAAGGAGAACTGACTGGTCTCTTGCCAGGGCCTGAAAACTGGGCCAAGATAGCATTTCAAACAGAACAAAACAAACAAAAGAAAACTGTATTTCCCCCAGGGATTCCTGCTGACAGAAACTCTACCATTCTACTAAATCTCCATTTCAGCATGAGGTCTCAGAACTGAAGTCCACGGTGACTTGTATACAGACCCCAAATAACCAAAAGAGACTTGTGGTGCATCCCCTGATAACCACCTATCCCAAGTAGGCCAGAAACTCAAGAAAAGGGGGCTGGAGAGATGGCTCAGTGGTTAAGAGCACTGACTGCTCTTCCAGAGGTCCTGAGTTTGGGTCCCAGCAACCACATGGTGGCTCACAACCATCTGTAATGAGATCTGTAGCCCTCTTCTGGTGTGTCTGAAGACAGCTACCGTGTACTTACATATAATAAATAAATAAATCTTAAAAAAAAAAAAGAAACTCAAGAAAAAGAGAACTGGTAATGTCAGTGAACACTTCCGAGGTCTACCACAGGACGTGTGACCAGCAGATTCACATCATGTAACCCACACTGTCCAAAGCTTGTTGTGAATTATTTTCTGTATTTTCATCGCCCCTGAGTGCCAGTACCATGAGACCCATTTCTGGGGAGGATTTCCCCATCATCGCCTTCTCTTTCTTGTCTCTCCAGTAAACATTTGTTTTTCTTTTCTCTGTGCTCTCATAGTAGGGTAAAATTCATAGCATCAGAAGCTTATTCTGTCTTAGTTTTGTTGTGGTCTACTCCTGGTTATCTGTTTCTATCTAACAAACCACCTTAATACTTAGTGACCCCCGTCGATCATCTGTTGTATTTACAAACTTGTGGTTTACCCAGGAGTCCCTGGGTCAGTTGATCTCTCCTCCCACAGATAAGTGTTTCCCTTCAATGGGCGGAAAACTCTCCACAGGGAACTGAGTTTCCTTACAGCAAGACAGCTAGATTCTAAAGTCTTATTCAAAGAGAACCAAGAACCAAGTCTTGCTTGTGTTACCTGAGCCTCCGAGTAATGGGGTGTCACATCAGCTATAGCAACAAGTTTATCCTGATCCCTAGGGAGGAAATATGGACTCTGTTACTGAGTGTTGTTAAAATCACACCGTAGAAAGAGCATGTGGATTGGAGAGGTTCTGTTGTGATGATTTTTAGAGCATAAAATTGGCACAGGTTTTTATTGCTTTAGATCTGTTATGAAATTAAACAGGGCAGTAAATAACAAAATTGTAGAGTAGATGCTTGTTTTCCTTTGAGACTGCATGGGAATGGGAATTTGTGTATGTCCATCCATCTGTGTATGTCCAGTGCAGACAGAGATATTCAGAGTAAGTCCTTACCTGTTGTCTACACAACAGCAACTGCTTTACCACTTCTCTACCATAAAATCCCCAAATTCATCAAGGAGACCAAGTACCTTGACATGGTGTTCCTACACCAAAGAAATTAATCCTGCTAGGGCTAAAACATAATGAACTGCAAATTCCTTGTTTCTGACTTATTGGCATAGGAATAGCAATGAGATCTCATCTCTCCAAAGAGATGTAAGAGAAACTCAGAGAGGAATTGAGAAAAGGGTTTCCATTCCAGACAGAGAAAGGGATGGGGAAACTGCCTGCATTCCTACTTATGCATATTGTCCTATAGAAATAGGTTTGAAGGAGTGGCTGCCATCTTGAAATTGTGATGTTATCTCCATGGGATAAAAACATCAACTGATATTCTTAACATTGTTTCAATCATAGATTAACCAACTCCTGGGCTTGCTTCTCTCCAATATCTTGTTATGTGAGGTAATTAATTACCATTATTTGAAAGCCAATTTTAATTGGCTTTTTCAGTACTGAAACAGAGCTCAATTAATGTTCATAGAATAGAACTGAATCCCCTAACTGATTTGGCTAACTCCCTTTGTAGTCTGAGCCATATACAGGAACGAGTACACAGATTGTAAAATTGCATTTTTACTTCAGTTGCCATTCTGAGTTTCTTCTGTAATGCTCAGGGATTTCAAAGTTGGATTGGCTTTGTCTGCAGCCAGAGCCCCTTCTTTGGCCCACATATATTGAAACAGTAACATTCCTTAGGAAATTTCTTTTTTTGGTCCATGTATTTAAAACACAAAGGCCTCTGGGTGTGCTGGCTTCTTGGCATTCCCAAGTCTTGCAGCTGAGGCATAATGACTAACTACAGGCAATTAGAGAATGAAGTTGGTACCGGGCACTCACACTAAATGGAGAATGCAGCTGGGTTAGAGGCAGGTCTTTCTGGCATCAATTGGAGAATGCTTTGCCAAAACACCTGTGAACTTTCCCAGCCTGCTAGCAAAACCTCTCCTCTAAAAGAATAGTCCCCCCCCCCCGTGTTTTCAGCATGTCACCAAAACTATTGTATGTATTTGACCTTTGAATCTTTCACAGGAAGTTATTATTATTTTTAATAGTATATCTTTATCTCTTTCTCCAAGCAAATTCTAAATAAGGCAAGTTTAGCTAGAGAATTTTATGATGTATTCAGGGTGGTGAGACAGAAAGGTCCTACCTATAGGTAGTAGAAGGATTGTTATGCTTTGAAAATCCACTCTGAACTCATATTAGAACATAATTGTCAGCATGGTCAGACAATGGGACCTTTAAGATCACAAGGACTCTGCCTTCTTAGGCAGGTTAGTCAGCGCCTTTATCCTTGAGGCGGGTTAGCTTTGAGATAATGGGTTTGTTCTGAGTTCAGCTCCTCCATTCCCTTCTGTCTCGTGGGTGTTCTCTTTATCTCCACCATGCTACATGGCAGCATTGAGGTACTCATTAGAAGACCCTGTTCTTAGACTTCCAGTTACTAGACTTGTGAGCCAGGTGAATATGGATTCCTTATAAGTTTGCCCAGGCTTTGCTCTTCTGTTACTGCAACAGGAAGTAGACTAAAACAAAGATGGAGGCAAATGGACAGGGATTCCACTACCAGTTATTTTCTTTTATTGGTGATTATATTTACTTTTTTGACTGTTTCCTACATGTCTGGACTGTTCTCTGATAACCCCCTCTCATATATTCTTTCTTTTCTCTCTTCCGCCTTTATCAACACTCACCCCTTCTGTTCACGTCTTTCTCAGATTCATGGCTTTCAATCTTGTTTGTGACACATTTAGTTTAACCAGGGCCATCTGTGTGAGGACTCGAACAACTGGCTGAGCCTGGTGGGGTGACTAGTTCACCACTGTTTTAGTCAGGGTTTCTATTCCTGCATAAAACATCATGGCCATGAAGCAAGTTGGGGAGCAAAGGATTTATTCAGCTTACACTTTGTTCAGCTTATACACTGTTGCTCATCACTGAAGGAAGTCAGGACAGGAATTCACACAGGGCAGAAACTTGGAGGCAGGAGCTGATGCAGAGGCCATGGAGGGAGGCTGCTTACTGGCTTGCTTCCCCTGGCTTGCTCAGCTTACTTTCTTATAGAACCCAAGACCACCAACCCAGGGATCAACCCAGGCACCATCTACAATGGGCTAGGCCCTTCCCCCTTGATCACTAGTTGAGAAAATGCCTTCTAGCTGGATCTCATGGAGGCATTTCCTCAAGGGAGGCTTCTTTCTTTGTGATAACTCCAGTTTGTGTCAAGTTGACACACAAAAACCAGCCAGTAAAATCACAATTAAGAAAGCCTTAAGATTTATTTTTGTTGTTATTGTTTTTGTTATTGTGTATCTGTGTGTGTGTGTGTGTGTGTGTGTGTGTGTGTGTGTAGGTAGCCCTGGGTGCTTTGGCTACCTGTTTTTGCCATCCAAAACAGGGTGTTATATACTTAAGAGTCAGTTATATACATATACTATATATCTGATATAGTTGCCAGGAATTGAACCTGGATCCCCTTGAAAAGCAGTAAGTCCACTTAATCACTGAGCCATCTCCCTAGCTCCTATCCACTATTTTCTTTTTAGAGTCTCATACATATCCCTTACATTTTACTTCATCTTTTCCCTTCATCAATCATAGGGGAGACAAGTGACTTTGGTCTGACTAATCACAGGGCCCTACTATCATTAGGTAGGAGTGACAGGTGCAGGTTGGTCACATGCTTCCTCGCCCCACTGGCATAATAGAATTACACTGTTGAGTGCTGATTCAGGAAGGGAGGAGTCTTGAGTCCTGTGGAAGAATGGGTAGTAAGAATGTTGAGCATGGGAGCTCTGATGAGGACTCATTTCTCACTGCATGAAGACTTTTCTGATTGGAAGGTCGCAGTGCAGAGGGTAGCAGTCATGGGGCGTGGAACAATGCAGCCCAACAGCTGTGTTATAGAAATGCCTCAAATGGGTTCTGACTCTCCAGCTAGAAAAACAAAATCCTACTTCACTATTCATATAATTTCATGGATGGATTCCTTAAACTTGCTATACTATGCAAATTCTTGTAGTAATTCTAAGGGTTCCTGCTAGTAGAACATCATGTGATGGGTCTATTCAGGGACAAAAAGATGGTTCAGTCCTTGAGTCTTCTTTGTTCCCACTAAGTGGTGCTGTAATTTTAGAAACCAAATCATGCCTATCTAGCTGGGAAAATGTGATGTGGGACTGAGGCATTTTGAGATGGAAGATGAACAAAGATTTCTGGAGCCTGTTGTTGTTGTTGTTGTTGTTCTGGTTTGAGGCTTCTTGGGAATGAGTACCGAGTGATCCCTCTAGACTACTGGCTACTTTATAAATGAGGCAAAGATTGTAGTCTAACATTTTCTGTGTCAATGTCTTGGGTGATGTTTCTATTAGAAACATGAAAATAAAAATGATATACGTCGTATCTAGCACATGTATGTGAGTCTTTTAAAGACCTTACACTATTGTGATGATTTGAATATGTCTGGCCCTGGGAGTGGCACTGTTAGGAGGTATGTCCTTGTTGCAGTAGGTGTGGCCTTGCTGGAGTAGGTGTGTCACTGTGGTCATGGGCTTTAATACCTTCATCTTAGCTGCCTGGGAGTCAGTCTTCTCATAGCGGCCTTTAGAAGAAGATGTAGAACTCTCAGCTCCTCTTGTACCATGCCTGCCTGGGTGCTGCCATGCTTCCTCCTTAACAATAATAGACTGAAAATCTGAACCTGTAAGCCAGCCCCAATTAAATGCTGTCCTTATAAGAGTTGCCTAGGTCATGGTGTCTGTTCATAGCAGTAAAATCCTAAGACAATAATAATTTCACACATGTATGTATATATGTATTTTGACCACATTTCACCCTTCACTTTCCCTAAGGCTGCTCAGATCCACTCCCAACCCTTATCCTCTCCCAACTTCTTGTAATCTTTTCAAAACTATATCCTATCAAATACAATTAGTGTTGCATATATATGCTCATGAATATGGGGCCATCCATGGGTCTATGGTCAGAGTACCAGGGATCACATAAAGTAAACTTATTCTCCCTCTCCCCAGCCATCAGCTATCAACAGCTCTTCAGCTAAGGGTAGAGCTGGGTAATCCCCCTTACCATACCTGTTGAGGACATGTTTATCAATGTAACTTGTGGGGGACATTTAGTAAAGATGAAGTTACTAATTGGACTTATTTGAATGTAGCCATGATGCAGAAGTAGTGAGAAAGATCCAAGGAGTAGGAGGCCCATTGCAGTGGTTGGCTGGGGTTGTGTCAGAGACGTGTGATTTTTTTTTTTTTTATTCTACAATGGGAAAGTCCTGGGCAAATAGAATAATGAGTTGGTTGCCATAGTTGAGGACCCTTTGAACATCTGATTCTTTAGCACATTTGCGAAACACCTGCTAGGTGCCAGTCATTGTGTTATTTCTAGGGCTGAACAGAGGTGGGGTCCCTCTTAAGAAATTCTGTGGCACTATGAATAGTCATAAGATTTTATTCTGAACATTTGTGTTTATAGCTGATGCTGTTCAAGAGAAGCACAATGAACAAATGATAGAAGTAAAATCAAGTTTTACTTGGAAATGGGATTGCAAACGGCAAAGAACAGTGCAATGGGAATACGGATGATAAAGAAAACTACAGGCATGCTCAGAGGAATGAAGGCACAGGGAGGCATGAAAGGCAAGCCTTGAGGAGGATTGTATAAGAGTTTAAAGAAATAATAGTCTTTGATCACAATGATTTATAATAAGACCAGCATCTATTAGAGCTTTTGGGGCACCGGTCTTTGCAGAACTCCTTTCTGTTTAGCGTAGCATTAGTCTCTCTAGAAACTGTGGGAGAGGGTCGGTTTGGTGATAGTTTATATCAGACATTTATAGGTAAGAACCTTTCATTCAAAAATCATACTCTTATTTGAAAGGAGGTGTGTAACAGTGAGGGACACAGAACTGGGGGTGGTCACTAGGAAGTCCCAGATGCCAGGGACCCAAGAGGTTCCCAGACCCAACAGGAGGACATTAGTGGGAATACTCAACAAAGGGGAGATATAACCTGTAGAGACCATATCCAGTGGATAGGAACAACCTCTGGTTGAGGGATGGGTCCACCCATCCACTTCAAAAATATCAATCCAGAATTTCTCCTGTCAAAAGGAAATTCAGGGACAAAGAGCAGAGCAGAGACTGAAGGAAAGACCATCTACAAACTGCCCCACCTAGGGATCCATCCCATATGCAGACACCAAACCCAGACACTATTGCTGATGCCAAGAAGCACTTACTGACAGGAGCCTGATAGAGCTGTCCCATGAGAGGCTGTGCCAGAGCCTGACAAATACAGATGTGGATGCTGGAAGCCAACCATTAGAGCGAGCATGGGAACCCCAAGGGAGGAGTTAAAGGACTGAAGGAGCTGAAGGGGTTTGGAACCCCTAGGAAGAACAACAATATCAACAACAAGACCCCCCAGAGATCCCAGAGACTAAACCACCAACCAAAGTGCATACATTGGGGTACCCATGGCTTCAGCTGGATATGTAGCAGAGGACTGCCTTATCTGGCATCAATGGAAGGGAAGGACCTATCGAGGCTCGATGACCCAGGGTAGGGGAATGCTAGGACACTGAGGCAGGAGTGGGTGGGTGGGTGGCTGGCTCGGGGAGCTCCCTTATAGAGGGAGGGGAGAGGGGATGGGCTTGTGGAGGGGAAACTGGGAAAGGGGATAGCATTTGAAATGTAAATAACCAACCAAAAAAAAAAAAAAGAAAAAAAATACAAAACAACCCAAAATCATACACTTTGTTTTTGGTTAACAGAAGTGAGTCCATCTTAACTCTAATACCTTCTACAATGTGTAATCATAATTTAGGAATTTAAGTTGTATGCTTTGCATGCATTTAAATATGCTGGAAATTTACTATGGCTGGTTGATTAGACAGTGATGAAGTCCTATTGAATAGGAGTTCTGTTATCTATCTGAAATAACCACTGTTGGTTCTCTGGATCATATAGACCCAGCTGGCACATAGTTCACAGTTGTTGAGAGTGTTCCTGCCAACATCTCATCACTGGATCTTCTAATGAATTGCTCTTGATTCATAGCAGCCACATCAACAGAAGGTGTCTAGGAAAAGTATGGTCATGCAGCCAAAGCCTTTGTAAGGCCCCGTCTTGCATGAAGGTTTCAGAGCTTTCTGTGAGCTCAGGAGTTACCTTATTGCTACTCCAATTTCCCCTAGTTCCTTATAGTTTTCTCCTCAAAGTACTCTTGTTATAAATGGTGTCACCTATCAATTTTTATATTAAAGTCTCCAAACTCCCAGGACCTCAGAGTGTTACGGTACTTGAAAACTGGGCATTATAGAATGGGCAAAGTTAAAATGGGGCTATTAGAATGTGGGTCTCAATCCAAACTTATTGCTATCTGTATGACAAGAGAATTTAGACACACAAAGGGATGCCAGGGACACAGGGACACAGAGAAAAGGATCCATTAGGACATAGAAGGATACTGGCCATGTGCAAAGAAAGAAGAAAACCTTGGAAGAAAAAACCTGTAGTTTGTTGTTCTTGGACATCTGCTCTCCAGAACCATGGAAAAATAAGGTTGTTTGTTTAATAGTCACCCATGCCAGGTCTTTTCTCTTTATATTCTACATATGTTAGGATTGGCTAAGAAACGGTTAATGAGGCAGCATGTTCAAAGGTAGAGGAAGACAAAGGCAGAGAGAGGACTGACACAGATGTAAGGAAAACTCTCTGTACCTATTAGATGCAGATCAGAGTGGCCGGAACTTTCAAGCATGCCATGTAGATCAGGTGGGCCTCAGATTTTCTATGTAGTTGAGGCTGGACTTGAAATTTAAACCTTCTGACTCTATACCTTTCAGAGACTAGGGTTGTAGGTGTGTGCCATCATATGTGGTTTTCAAGTGTCATTTTGATGTTGGCCATAGATGAGAGAAACTGCCCATGAACTAGAGACTGAATACAGAGATAGACATGCTTCTAATTGGTGTGCAAATTTTCTTTTATTTTTTTAAATGGATATCCCAGCAGACTGATACAACTTCCTTAAGAATCCACTTTCATAAGGCTCATCATCACACTTTCTCCAGGATCCTTAACTACAGATATTGCTTTTCATTTAAAGGACTCAGAGTTGATATGGGAAAGCAAGGAGTTATGCATTGGTTCTCAACCTGTGGGTTGTAACCCCTTTGGAAGTCAAGCGACCCTTTCACAGGGATTGCATATCAGATATCTTGCATAGCAGATATCTACATTTATGATTCACAACAGTAGCAAAATTGCAGTCATGAAGTTGCAATGAAAAGAATTTTATAGTTGGGGGTCACCACATCATAGGGAACTGTATTAAAGGATCATAGCATTAGGAAGGTTAAGAACCACTGGACAAAACCAATATTATACATATGTGCACTTCTTTAAAATTTTATTTTTAATTATGTATGTGGGTTTGTGGATGTGAGTACAGTACCCACAGAGACCAGAAGAGGGAGTCAGATCCCCTGAAGCTGGAATCATTGGCAGTGTGAGCTGCTTGATATGGGTGCTGGGAACTGAACCTAGGTTCTCTGCAAGAGCAGCAAGTGCTCTTAGCCATTGCGCCATCTCTTCAGACACCATGTATATATGATTATGTATATGATATATAATAATACCCATAAAATTACACATATCCACAGAAATTCAGCCATAGGAGAAAAGAAACCTACCATTTGTGACAACATGGATGAATCTGAAAGACAGCATGTTAAATGAAATGAGTTAAGTTTAGAAAGACAAGCCTCTGTGTTTCTCTTATTTGTATAATCTGATCTTACAAGTAGGCATAGAATAGTGGGCACCAGAGTCTGAAGGGGTTAGGGTGTGAGGTGATATTACTGAGTTAAAGGATGTATGACTGCAGTGTGAGGGGCAACTTTCTCTGTTGTACAGGAGGGCCACTATAACTCCTGTATGTGTGTGTGTGTGTGTGTGTGTGTGTGTGTGTGTGTGTGTGTGTATGTGTGTGTATTGTGCTTGAGAATGGAGAGTAGATGTTCTTTATACTCTTGTGTATGTATAGGTATGTATATGTACAAGTATGTGTGTATGTGCATGTGTATACATACTACTCCCACCCCCAATGTGTCTGTGTATGTTTAAGTCAGAGGACAGAATTAGCCTCATTTTTAAAATCTGCTTCTCATTGGCCTGGAACTTGCCAACTAAGGTTTGGCTGGTGGCCAAAGAGCCTCACGGTTCTGCCTGTCTCTGAGACTTCAAGAACAGGTCACCAAGCCCTGCTTTTTTACATGAGTTCTGGGGATGTCATTGTTAGGTATTTGTTGTTGTAGGATTTTTTTCCAACTTGATACAAGATAGTCATTTGAAAAGAAGGAACCACAGTTGAGAAAAAGTCCCTACTATATTGGCCTACAGGCAGGACTGTGAACATTTTTTCAATCAATTAATATGGGAGGACCTAGCCTACTGTGGCGCTACCACCCCTGGGAAAGTGGTCCTGAGTTTCATAAGTAGGCTGAGCAATCCTGAAGGCACAGCCCAATAAGCAGTGTTCCTCCATGATTTCTACTCGAGTCCTTCCTTCCAGGTTCTTGCCTCCAGTTCTGCCTTCACTTTCTTTGATGACAGACTGTGAAGGGGAGGTACAAGCTGAAGCAAACCATTTCCTCTCATTCCAATCAGGATGTTTTTTATCATAACGGTAGAAACCATGATGAGAGTATAAGACAACTCAGGTCCTCAGGCTTGCAAGGGAAGTACTCTACCAACTGAGCTATCATCTTAGAGTAGGTATGACCACAAAATATCTACTGTGTTCACAAGCTGTATTTAAACTATCTATGATGTATATGCATTTCAAAACATTGCATTGTCCAAGATTTAAAAAAAAATACTACACCCCGTTGAATTAAAACCAATCAAAGGAAAAAGTTCCTTGAACTTGTTGAAGGCAGTGGGCTCTGTTTTATGCCACTCTACCATTTTAGTGACAGATGGTTTCTAGACCTGGATGGTGAGCCAGGACATTCAGCTGTATGTCAGTTTTCTTTCCCTTAAACCTGACCAATCTATTTCCTATCTTGTACAATGAATAGAAGGAATGTCAGCAGCTGTTGTCTAAAGTCCCTTCCAGCGCTTCCCTTCCAATAAATTCTGGTTGAACTAAACCAACTTCCCCATGGGACCATGATTTCTTCCAAAGTTTACAGCACAGATGTGTATTTGTCCAAGTCAAATGCCTGATGCAAGTTTCTCATAGTAGGTTTTCAACACACAGGCTTAATTTTGGCAGGAGTAATACTCCTAGGCAGGTATTGCATTCCAAGAGGTTATGGTCTGAATCAATGAGTAAGTCCAATTTACATCATCTTGACATGTTTCTGTAAAGTTCCTGTAAGATCTTAGTCACTTTAAGACAATCTCCTTATGTTTCTATGAATGAGTCAGGATTTGAAGGGAAGCTTGCGATCTAAAATCACGATCAGGCTGGTGAGTCATAACCCTTGGGAATGACTATTCTCAGGCAGGAATGTCTTCAGCAACCTTGCTACATACTGGGTCAGCACTTCTATCTGGCATCACAGAAACACAGCTGTGGGCAGTGGGGGGAGACACAATGGGATAAGATGCTGGTTCCAGCTGGGTGGTGGTGGCACATGCCTTTAATCTTAGCACTTGGGAGGCAGAGGAAGGCAGATTTCTGAGTTTGAGGACAGCCTGGTCTACAGAGTGAGTTCCAGGACAGCCAGGGCTACACAGAGAAATCCTGTCTCTAAAAAACCCAAACCAAATATATATATATATATGCTGGTTCCAGGGTACATCTGTTTTGCTTCTTAGAGAGAGCAGTCATATGAAATTCTGGCTTATGCACTTTTATTTTCATTTATTTTGGGAGAGCAGTCCTTTTGATGAGGTTTCTGACATGCAAATATAAATGGTTTGCCTATAGTTATTTCTGGACTTTTAAGAGTTAAATTTTATTTTTATTATTATTTTTTTCTGTGCTGCAATTGAAGTCAAGGCCTTGTCAGGTAGGCACTGTACCTCGGGGCTATATTTCTAGCCCTGAAAAGAAATAATGTATCTCATTATTTCCTTGTATAACAATCATGATATTCCTTAACTTAAGCCAAAGCTCACAGGACCAGTATGTAGGATTCAGCCTTCACTTTCTAGATCCTCAGTCAGCTCACTTCCTATGACCCCAGTGTTTCATTCCAGAACTCTCCAGACCACATTTTGGATAGAAGTTCCACAGCATTTTTTGTTTGTTTGTTTGTTTTTTTGAGACAAGGTTTCTTTTCCCATTCATTACATCCCAACTGCAGCTTCCCCTCCAGCAAGCCTCTCAGGGATATCCACTGATACTGATGATCCAGCTAGATGTGGCAACACAGTAGGAGGAAAAGGGCCCCAAGTGTTGGCAAAAGAATCAGAGATAAGCTCCACTCCCATTGTTGGGCATCCCATAAGAATACCAAGCTACACAATCATATGGTATATGCAGAGGACCTAGCTCTGATCCATACAGAGTCCATGTTTGTCGCTTCAGGGTCTGTTTAGTTGATTCTCTGGGATGTATTCTTGTTGTCCTTGACCCTTCTAGCTCTTGAAACACTTCTGCTCCCTCTTCTGTGGGGTTCTCCTACATTTTACAGGTGGACTGGAGGCAGGTGGGGATGGGAGCAGGAGGAACTGGGGGGCAGAGGTGGAGGGAGAGACTCCTGGGAGATATGACTAGAATTGAGCAGTACTAGGGTGGCAATGTACACAGCATTCTTGATTTTTTCCTCTCCTCATCTCCTTGCATTTCTATTTGCTTGGCTTCTTCCCTTCTCTCCCTCTTTCCCCTTCACCTGCTATCTGGCCCTGATGGTGCAAGTCAGACACTAACTAGGCATTCGGAACTTCCAGTGTCCTGCGGCTAACTCAAGTTAAATGATCTCTCTTCATCTCTGATAGTGTCTTTGGAAAGCTGCTGGAGGTCCAAGCACAGCAGGTGGGACTTGCGCACCTTGGAAGGTATCCTAGTATATTGCTAAGCAGCCACTCTTTGTTGCCTATGTTGGATGTTTGTCATCTGGTAAGAATGGAAAAGGTCCTTGTTCTTGCAGAAGTGGAGAACCCAGGAGGGGTGAGAACAGAGCCAGGGGAGAGGATGAAAGAGAACATAGCAGAGCTGGGGTAGGCCAGGACTCATTAGGACCCACATCAATGATTTCTTAATTTTTACGTGATTTCTTTAAGAGTTTAAATAAAACATGTTTTGAACTCATTTGGCTCCTTTTCCCAACCACTCCCAGACTTACCAGATCCCTACATACCCAAGTCTGTTTCAAAAAACAATCCTTCAAGACAATTTATGCTATCCAACTATTCTTGGACATGGTCTTCCACTGAAGGCCACACTCTTAGGAAAGCTGCCTCTCCCTTCCCTAGCAGCTAACAGTTGCTAATGGAATCGCAGCAAGGAGTGGGTTTGTGTGCTCAGCTCCCTGATGCATGCTGCCTGGTTAGTCTGGCTTGGTTTTGCACATGTTTGGACCTGCGGTCGCAATGGCTGTGTGTTAGTGAGTGCAGCTGTGCTCAGATGACTACTCCTTGTCACCACCTGCCATCTTTAGTGCTTACACTCTTTTGGCCCCCTCTTCTGAAATGATCCCTGAGAGTTGGGGTATGGTATAGTTGTTATGTTTAGGGCTGAGCGTTCTCCAATCTCTTATTCTCTGCACCTTGGCAATTGTGGGTCTCTGTGTTGATCACTATCGGCTTCAAATAGAAGCTTCTCTGATGAGGATGAGAAGTGTATTAATCTATGGGCATAATGATCAGTTATTGGAAATGGTTTGATACTATGTCCATTTAGCAGAATAACAATAGTGGGTTCTCTCCTAGGGCTCTTGATCTGTCTAAGCCCCAGGTTCTTGGTCTGCTAATAATGCCAGGTATGGATTTCATCTTTTTGGAACATGACTTAAATGTAGAAAGTCAGAAATGTCTGAAAGTGGTTGCCAAAGAACTCACTGATATTTCCTTAATCTGATTTCAAATGTGAACAGTTAATAATGTTAAAAATAGATCATACATTACCACTGCCTAGAGGTGGGGGTAGGAGAATGCGAGAGTTGTTATTACTGTGATTTTCAATGCTAGGGCTTGAACCCAGGGCCATGTTAGGCAGTCTGTCTACTTCTAATGAGCATTCTAGTCCATTAAGGTAGGGAGGTGTAGGAGGCACAGGTTACAGAACGCCTTGGAGAAACTAGAACTATTAAGTGCACGGGCTTATTTTCTTTAAGGGAAGTTCACCTGGAAGGCTGGGGTCGATGTTGTCTAACAACCTGGTGATCTTTTGCTGTTCTCTGGAGCCAGACTTCACCGGAATCCTTCCCAATCCTGAGCATTGTTGTGCCCTAATCCTGAGCCTAGTCACTCAGTGAATACAACCCAGGCATCCTCCATTAGTAGAAGCCCAGATTATGCTTATTACAAATCCTTCCTCCCCAGGCCCTTACCCCAGCATAGCTTATCAGGCAATGGAACTCACTCTTACTATAAAGGTCACAGGTGCCTTGCTGCTTTGCAAGGGAGTTTCAATTTAGCCCTCCCGGAAGCTTTGTTGGGACCCTTGTCACATGGAGACCTTTCCCCAAGACTTTACTGTGTGTGCTTAAATATGGAAGGAAGGTAAACCTCAGGGTCAGACTCTGGAAAACTTTCTCCCAGAACCTGCTTAAAGTGGTGCTGACCCCCGAGTTTCAGGTTTCCCCTCATTCACACGCTTCCCTGGTGCTAAAGACACATGCAGAGACCCTGACAGGGAGGAAACTTTTGTCTGTGCATGTAGAGTTTCAGTCTTGTAAGAGAATGAATTCTGGGCATAGATGGTGCAGCCACCACAAATGTACCCAAGGCCACATAACTTTATACCAACTGAGCTGGTACATTTCCTGCTCTGTGAATTGTAGCATCGTTTCAAACTAAAACTGACAAGAAAAAGAGTTTGCTTAGCCTCACACAACACTGAGGAAAAAAAACCCTCAGTAGTCTGTATTTACAACAATTTTGTAGAAACTGACCCCTTAGTACCAGTGTCAGAGATTGAGGAGTATCAGGAGAAAATAAATTAAGGGGACAGTTAAACTAGGGCTGAAGGATTGGTAGCCATGGAAACCCCTCTCAGCCATGGTTATCAAAGGAGGGAGCAAGTGTGTGCTGATCTGGAAGCAGGACTTGCCACACAAAAGGCTAGTGCAAAGCCCTGCAGCAGGAGAGAACTTGGAAGATTCCAGAAACTGAAACAAGAGCCCTGTGGAGCTGGTGCAGGTGTAGGAGAGATAGGTCAGTAGGAGATGGAGTTGAGGCAGGGAACTGGCTGGCTGGAGCACAGCTAGGTGGTCTGTGGTTACTTTGAAACCACAAGAGTTGGGGAGTATGATACATAAACTCCAAACAATTTGCTAGATTTTTGGGTAGAGTGGGTCCTTTTTTATCTGCAGCACAGTGATGGCAGAGCATGACATAAGCAATTGCTAGGTCTCCAAGGGCAGGCTAGCAGAATTGCCCATACACTAACTTTATTATATGTATCTGAGTTCGTGTGAAACTAAGTGCAGGACTCTCCTTAGTCCCTTATGATGATCCTCTGTAGAATCAGAGAGGGCTAGAGAAGCAAGGCAAACAGTCTTGCTTAGGGACCTAGAGCCAAGATTAGAGTCCTTATAAAAATGGCTTTATAGCCCAGGTAACTCTGCTGCTTTTGATCAGAAAAAAGACAAAATTGCATCTTGCTCTTTAATTCAAGAGCCAAGCAACCAAAGCAAACCAGGAAAATACTATTGGCTCAAGGAAAAGATACACATGGAGCTATTTTAAAATAGTTATTTTTTGTTCATTTGATTAAAAAAAAAAGTGAGTAGAGATGATTTCTGAAAAATCCCCTTTTCATTCTCAATTCTTGGGGAAGCAACATGCACATCAACAAGGTAGATGATGTGATGGAGAAGAATGACTGATGTAGAATGTATGTATGGTAATAATACATACATACATACATACATATACACACACATACACATACATACATACATACAAACATACACATATACATACATACATACACACATACATACATATAGACACACACATATATACATACACACATACATACATATAGATACACATATATATACATACACACATACATACATATACACATATATATGTACACACATACATATATACACACACAGATACACACATATATATATACACACATGCACACATACATAATATATGCACACACACATACATACATACATACACACAAACATATACACATACATACACATATATACACAAGCATATACACATACATACTCACAAACATTCACACAAACATATGCATATATACACATACATATGTACATACATACACACATACATACACAAAAACATATGCATACATACACACACAAACATGCACATACATACATACACACATACATACATAACACACATATACACATATACACAAACCTACGCGCATACATGCACTCAGAAAGCTGCTTTTGTTTTAAATCAGCAGTAGATTTAAGACAAATAACAAGTTACTGGAAAGAATGGTTTTCAGTGTCCCTCAAATTGTCAGGTACTCAAAATGTTCCAGGGGAGGAAACAGAGATGACCACAGTGAAGAAGGCAAGGGAACCTGGAACCTTGAACCAGGACAGATATCTTGCCTGGGCCTCACTGGTCAGAAATATTTACCATGGGATTTTCCAAGAAGTGAGTTTTGGCTAGCTGTGGTGAAATCACGAATCACAAAATAATGACATTGTGAGCTGTAAACAGTTTTAATTTATACAGGTGACATTTAAAATGCTAATCAGACCTTCAGATAATTGCTGGAAGTCAGGAAGCTGCTGCTGGGAACTCTTCCAGTTTCTATGGAACTCCTTCAAAACAGCCAGATCTGTGAAGGTGTTTCTGGTGCGGCAGATCTGAGCTTTGACTTCCACAGAGCCAAAGAAGTCTGAGTGACTGCGAACTTCTGGTGACTCTCGAGTAATTGAAATCTAGAGACCACAGACCATAAGCACCGGGTGAGAACTCATCCCAGTGAGAGGAGATTTCAATTTAGCCTCTGTGGTTTGGTCTCCTTGCAAGTGAGGATGTATCAGTACTGAGAAAATTAGCTGTCTTTCACCAACTCTGACTTTGTGTGTTGATTTCAGGCCCCAGGGCTGGGGGTGGGAGTGGGGGTGGGGAGACTCACTGAGAAGTTTATTTTCCCCTATTGACCATATATTCCAAGTGTCTCAGTACTGTGTTTGTTCAATAATCAGTAAAAGTTGGAGTGCCTTCCATATGTGATCAGATGTGATAGACAGAGCTCTACATAGAGGACATTAGCATGTCTATATACTGATACATGTATATATACATACATACATACATACATACATACATACATATTTACAAAAGACATCAGAACCTCGGTAAGCATCATATTGAAATCAAAACCAGGCAATGAGATACAGTGGGTGACTAAGAACTTCATCTAACTAAAGAGCAAGGGTATGGGAGTAGAATGAGCGAGTGCAACAGTCCTCAGGGAGGAAGGAGGTGGCTCTTTAAGAGGCAGGCATGAACAATATGAAATAGCAGCTGGAGAGATGGCTCTGTAGCTCAATGCACTGCTGTTCTTCCAGGGGACCAGGTTTCAGTTCTCTGCACACATATGGTGGCTCACAACTATGGATAATTCTAGTTCTAGGGGATCCAATACCCTCCTCTGGCTTCCATGGTCCCTCAACTCATATTGTGCATACATATATGTGTAGGTAAAACAATCATACACATAAAATAAAATAAATCTAAAGGGAAGGAGTGACAGGAAGTAAACTACATAGAAACAAGATAGAGTTCTTGCTGAGTTTCAGGGAAGTCTATGTGGATAATCTGTGGTGTGTCCCTTTTGAAAACTAGCCTGTGACCCTTGTAGGTGCCTATAGATGGTGCTCTTTATTTCATTGGAAAGCAATGGCATTTAAAATCCTTTCTAATTTTGAATAACAGTGTGTGTGTATGCATACATATATGCATATATATACATATATGTATATATGTATGTATATGTATATACTGTTTGTTGAAAGATATATTCCTGGAAAATCTCTCTGACACTTGAACTTAGTTTTCTTAGCCTTTTACAGGGACGTGGGGCCCTATTTAGTCAAAACGTGAATAAAAAACAAGATAGAAGTTGAGATATGGAGAAATGACAAAGAGAGTATTCTACAAAGAAGTGCATACAGCAGAGTGAGCGGGTAGTGGAGATCTGCAAATGCAGTTTTGTATTGACAGCTGTCTTCACCAGCTCCTTGTGACCACTCTCTTGTCATGATGCTAAGAGCATGCCACATCTAGTCTCTCCACACAACGTCAGCTGTCATCTACATCTTTATGCTCATAAACAGTGTTTAAACGAAGTGTAGCAAAGACCCTCCGTGGGTCCATTGCCTCTAGTGTGGGCTTGACTCACAGATACTACATGAATGCTTCAGCGTTAATTAACTTTTCTCTGTTGGTTCAGTTGTGCTTTCTGGTCTGACACATCTCACTTTAAAGGCTTCAGGGAGCAGAGGAAGCCCCGAGGGAGTGAATGCAGTCCTGAGTGAATGTGTACTGTTGATATGAGCATAGCTATGCCAAGGACTCGAAGGCCTTGGAACCATGGAAAATTGGGAAAGCCATTTTCCATATGGGCCAGGCTTAAGAGTAGTTGCAAAGGTTTTGTTGGGGTCTGCGTATGAACATTTATGGATGGTTGACCAGGGTGTGACATGAATAGTAACTGAAGCTTCTTCTTCCTCCTCCAGAATGTGTATAGCCTGAGGATCTGAGACTGCTACCAAGGAGACCTCCTATGGAGACTACCTAACCACTCCATCTGTGTTGTTCTTAAGAACATGCTGAGGTTCTGGGCTGCCAGTGCTGGCACACTCCACCAGACCCCAGCTATCCTGAGTGTGTGACCACGTGGATGTCCTTTCTTCATTCCCTCTTCAGCCCTAGTCAGGGGTCTAGTATCCAACCCAAACACTTTCCATTGTCGCCTCAATTCCTACCGTGAAAGCAATTTGCTTGCCTGCCTTCTTGTAAAAACACTTCCATTTATTATGTATGGAAGAGTGCACACCATGTGGGCATGTGGAGATGGGAGGACAGCTTTTGTGGGATTCTTTCATTCTACTGTGGATTCTGGGGCTTGAACTCAGGGAATCAGGTTTGCATGTAGCACTCTTCCACAATGAGCCACCTCACTGCCTCTGCCTGCCTTCTGTTAAGCCTGCTGATCACTGACTGAAAGCCTTGAAAGTCATATTGATGGCTTCCATTCCTCTCTCTGGGAGTGGCTTTGGCCTGAGGCTGTATGCTCTGAGAAGGCCTGTGAAGGCCTGTGAAGGCCTGTGAAGGCCTGTGAAGGTCCTTCAAATGCTAGTCTGAGCATGAGGTAGGCTTAGTTCTATTTTCACTTTTTAACAATCTCCATTGCTTACATGATACAATTGATCTCTTCCTCTATTATTTATTTTGGATAATTTCTCTAGTTTACTTACCAGCTCTGAGGCTAAGGTGAACTTCCTACAATGAGTCTTTAGTCTCCTTTTGTGTTAATTACACAGGAAAGGCTTCCTGCCCCTGGGTGGCATTTTTATGGCCTCTTTGCTGGCCTATGAGGAATCCCATTTCCTATTCTTTTTCGAGCTTGATGAGCAGCCTTTCCCCTGTTGTGTAATATGAATGATGTATTACTGTGTGATATCATATCTGCTATATTATAATTTTCACACAAATGGAGCTTGGTGTCATACTGAACATAACGGCACAGATTTGTCTCAGAATTTCTTGAAAAATGTTATTACTTTTTTTGCGCCTCATATTTTAATATTATTTTTCTCCTTTGAGTGTAATGATTAATCTTGTTTTATATGACTCGACTTTTTCTCTTGTCTGAGTGTCTATGGGCTATGAAGTCAGGGTCATGGGTTCAAGCCACACCTCTAAGATTTAAAAGTTGTGCAACCATAGACAACTCATTTAACCTTTCTGAGCTGTGGTTTCTGTACCTGTAGAATATGCCTGCTTCATTCACTGGCTGGACCTAGACCTCCCTGCACACATGTAGCAGATGCACAACTTGGTCTTCATGTGGGTCCTGAATGAATGGAGCAGGGGGCTATCCCAACAGCTGTTTGTTGTCTGCCCTTGGGAAATGTTCTAGCTGGGCTTCCTTGCCTGGCCTCAGTGGGAGAGGATGCCCATGGCCCTGAAGAGACTCAATGTGCCAGGGTTGGGGGGGGCAGCCAAGGGGGCCCTCACCCTCTATGAGGAGATGGGAATGGGGGAAAGGATTGTGGGAGGGGGTGACTGGGAAGGGGGCAGTGACTTCCCAGCAGGCTCCTGAAAAGGAAGAGGTGCCAGGGAAAACATGAAGGAAGCATCTCAATACATGAATTTACGTGGAAATGATACACAGTAGACGCCCATATATATCACTAAGTTTCCGCAAAAGGTGGGAACATAGCAAAATTTTTCTCTTTTCTCTACCTTTACCTCAACAGTTGGTATAAACTTTGCCTGGATCAAGAGGCCAGGAAATTTCCAGGAGCCCAAGTCCCTGCATGTTATCCACAAAGCCATCAGAGGTCATTAAGACCTATGTTGTGCTATTCAACATGTGACATTACCCTATCTCATGGGAGCCACCAAAACTGCACATGCTCAGGTCCAGCAGCATCAGGTCTGTCTGAATCAGTCTGAACTTAACAAGATCCCCTGGTGAATCACATGCATAGAACCTTTGAGGAGCCCTGCTCAAGCCTAAAGTCATTATTGCTTAAGCGTTCTTGGGTACCGGAATCTTTGGGTAGGTTTGGTAAGGACTCTGTCCTCTCCTACTTCAGTGAGCAGAAGCCTCTGTGTGCCAATTGATGTTGTGGGTACTCTTGACGCTATCAGAGATTTAAATGAATGGATCTTCACAGCAGGGGAAGGTGAGCTCTCAGTCATGGTCTGTGACCTGCTTCTTCAATCGCAGGCACAGAGGTATAGACAAATGTATATGTCTTCTTGGTTTCTGTAGAAGCTTGCATGATTTACTGCGGCAAAGAAATCACCATGGAGTCAGCCAGCACCCATAAACCTGTTTCACCTGGTGGAGGAAGTATGCAAATCCATTCTTTGGCAAGATGTGTTCTCTGGGTAGGTTTATAAGGAAGGGGAAGGGGAGGATGATGATGATGATGAGGAGGAGGATGAGGAGGAAGAGGAGGAGGAGGAGGAGGAGGAGGAAGAGGAGGAGGAAGAGGGAGAGGAGGAGGAGGAGGAGGAAGAGGAGGAGGAAGAGGAGGAGGAGGAAGAGGAGGAGGAGGAGGAGGAAGAGGAAGAGGAGGAGGAGGAGGAATTCATAGGCCTGGCTCTGCCCTGCTTGATGCTTAAAGAGACTGTGTACTCTGTCTGGTCTGATGGTACTCAAGGCTATGTTTAAGATTCATTCATTAGAACTAACACAGACACTTATGTACATGTGTGTACGTGTGACATGAAAGCAGAAAGTTGAATATGGGGGCAGGGGAAGAGTGAATCAATGTGGGGGTGGGTAGAGGAGGGATAAGAGGGTAGTGTGGATAAGGTATGAGTAAGATTCCTCCTATCTTGCTGTAGGGGTGCTGGGATGACAGTCTTGAAGCATTACACCTGGCTTTACTAGGGTCTGGGGATTCAAATTCAGGCCCTGTGCTTGTCCACATCCATATTCTGTGGATCAATGTTTTGCTCTTAGATAGGCCACTGTTATATGAGGACAGGCCAAGGTATCACTACAGTGGTGGGTGAAATTCAATTAACTGACAGCTCTGGACCACTTGCTGATTCAGGGGCTTAGAGGCAAAGCAAATTCACCTGGTAGACCTACTTTTCATACAGTTGTTTTCAGTCTTATCAAATTCTTTCTCGGACCATACAGCAGACTGAGATTTTCCCACCTACCTTTCTTTTCCTCTCTCCATCTCTACGGTCAGGCTTGACTTGGAGTCTGACAGCATTCTCACCCTCTCTAGTCCCCTACCAATTATTTTCTGTGTGGTTTCTTCCCTGAATCAAATCCTGGCTTGTTTAATCATGCCTTGGTGTGTGCTTCTCAGATGACAAGGATAACAACTAGAGAATTGCTTTTCTGTATCTTCTCTTTTCTTCCATGTGCTGTTTAGTTCTATGTCAACTTGACACAAGCTGAAGTCATCCGAGAGGAAAGATCCTCTCAGAGAAAATGCCTCCATAAGATCTGTCTGTAAGGCATTTTCGTAATTAGTGATTGTCTGGGGAGGGCCCACCCCATTGTGGGTGGTGCCATCCCTGGGCTGGTGGTCCAGGGTTCTATAAGAAAGCAAGCTAGACAGCCATGGTGAGCAAGCCAGTAAGCAGCGCCCCTTCTTGGCCTCTGCATCATCGCTTACCTTCAGGTTCCTACCCTGTTTTCGTTGCTGCCCCGACTTCTTTCCATGATGAACAGTGACATGGATGTGTAAGTCAAATGAATCCTTTCCTCCACAAATTGCCTGTGGGTTGTGGTGTTCTATCACAGCAATAGAAACCCTTTCACTAAGACACTTTTTCCTTTACCTCATTTAATTTTTTTCCACGACACCATCACTTTCTCCAGTCATTTGGTTCCTCCTTTCTGTTAGAGTTTTCTTTTTTCTTTTCTCTATAAATGATTTCTATGACTTCTCTTTGGGATCCTGATACCTGTGGTCTTGTTTGCCCGTTAACGTGGTTGGGAAACGGAGGTAGGATCTTTGTCACCTCTCTTGAAGGTCTGATTTTCCATCTTGCGAAGTGTTGCCTTTCAGTGCACAGAATGCTTGTGCATTGACATGGAAGATTAACTGATCCTCTGGGGTTCTCGATTTCAATTTCTATCCACGGGGGTTTCACTTGTTTTATTTCCTCCACTCAATTCTCAGAGCTACTCGGAGAAATGAAAGATATTCCCTCCATTTCATAGGCCAGAAGAGAGACTCTAAGCCACTTTCAATGCTTTGCCTAAGTATGGGAACCACAAGCTTTCCACTGAAGATGACAGAATACTTCACAGAATTGTTCCTTTTTATTTGTCCTATGACTTCCAAGGGTTATGATGAACATATTGTCCTGTAGGTATAATATAGAAGTGGAGGCAAGGGCAACAGGGACTCACAGGCATTTGGACCAGAACTGGAAAGGGCTGAGCATGTGTATCTAAAAGTGCTGGCCTTGGAGCACAGACTTCAGTTTTAGCTGTATTCTTGCCTGCTTTCTGAATATGAAAGTCCTGAATGGAAAAAAAATGATTTCAGCCAGTTAAAAAAGACTGTGTATGGCTGATAGAATCCAATTTTCTATTCTGCTCTGTGTACTAGGGCTTAAAAAATGCATGATGAAGCACACTTGCCCAGTGCTGATGTTTTATTCGGTTTCATGTGGTCTTCCTGCTGCCTGCTGCCTCACTAGAGGCTCTTTCCGAAGGCATTATGCTAGAAATGATGCCATATCCAGAAAAAGGAAACAATTGTTTTTCTGTCTACTGTAAGCAGCCTCACTCGGACACATTTGATTCCCAGCTTTTCTTTACTAAGAGACCAAAGCAGAGAAAGTGGGGAGGGGAGAGCAGAGAAGAGGGAGGAAGTGAGGACAATACAGAGAGAAGCAAAGTGGGCAGAGAGAGGGCAAGGGAGAGGGGTGAACAGAGAAGTGGCAGAGGAAGTTGGGTCAGATGGGAATAAGAGGGGGTGAACGGATGTAAGATTGACTTAAATAGAGAATTCCATGCTCAGATTGGGTGGAGGAGCACTGGGCCTTGAGGGATGAGGAGGAGTTTGTCATATTGCTGTTAGTAAAGGACAGGGTGTTCAAAGATAGAAAGCTATGGTTCCTGGTCTATTCCTCTAAGTCTAGACATAGAGATTGGTTTTAGCACAGGCTGTGTGAAAGAAGTGGCAGGAGGAGGAGGAGAAGGAAGGGGAGGAGGAGGAGCAAGATGAGGAGGATCAGGATGAGGAGGATCAGGAGGATGAGGAAGAGGGAGAGGAGGAGGAGGGATTTGAGGCCAGTTGAAGAATTATGGGTTTCATTTCAGGGATAGGCTTGGATGTGAGCATGTGATGTCTGCAGGCTGAGTATAACTCAGGACTTACGGACACTGAAAGACCAGCCCTGCCAAATCTCTTGTGCTCCCATTTCCCATTACCACATCCTATGTGAATTGTACTTTTATTTTTTTTTACATCAATAAACAAAGAACCCATTAACTGTCCCTGAGTGCAGCCACTTCCCAGCATACAAAACTCCTTTCTCCTCTAGCCTTAAGTTCAAGCGTATTTGTTATTGTCTACACAACACATAGGTTTACTTTAGCTTGTATTCATTGCCTGTTTTTCCCTTTACAGTTTAGGGAATGGATGGCAGTTCTTGTAGTGTGCAGTATAGATTGTGTGTCTGGTTCACTTAGTTTTTTCAGAGACATACAGTATAATCACAGTGAGTGAGAAATCCCATTCTCCAACCCCTGCTCCACCCTAGAAAAGACAAAAAGAGAAAACAACAAAAGCCCTTCATCCTAGATGTCAGGAGGATTATTGTGTCAGGGTGTCTGTGGAACTCTGTCTCTCATAAAAATACAAGACTGCTTGCTTTACCCTCTGGGTTATTCTGAGGCCCAAAGTCTCTGCTTTCTCTATGTTCTTAGAGATTGTAACTTATTTATAACAATTGCAAATTTAACACTTCACTTCTAAATTGTGTGTTTTTAAGAGTATGAATGCTCATTATATTTTACAGAGGGTTTCAATCTAGAGGTATGAGTAGCTGAAAATCATTTTATTTTTTCCTATCTTTATAATCACTGAAGTAGAACCCATATATTGGAAAGGGGATAGGTCACCATATATATGGATGAGTAAATTAATCAATAATTGTCTCACATATGTGTCTAAACTCCAGGTAAAGGAACAGACCATTGCTAGGAACACACCAGGGCCCTCTGGGGTCCTTGACTCCTACTGTTCCACCTCCCTTGGAGATGATGAGCACAGGTGAATTTTGCCTCATTCATTGCTTTATTTGTCAGACATGCCTGTGTTGAGTGAGTTTAATTCTCATCAGTGGCCCATAATTCATTGATGAGCAGATTACAGTGTATTTGTACCAATCACAGTGAATGACCATTAGGAATGTTTCTTGGTGTTGCCAATTATAAAGATGCTGCTTGGAGCATTATTGTTTACAGCAGATGTGGTTTGTACATTTAGTCTCATTGTCTTTATGTCAGAATTCTTCAGGGAAGTAGAACTGCGTGTTTCTCTCTCTCTCTCTCTCTCTCTCTCTCTCTCTTTCTCTCTTTCTCTCTCTCTTTCTCCCTCCCTCTGTCTCTCCCTTCCTCCTTCCCTCCCTCCCTCCCTTTTTGTATGCTTCATGCTTAAGAAATTTATCCATGATCTTATGGAGGTCAGTTCTGAAATATGCAAGAAAGGACAGGAGGCTGGATTCAAGAAGACTTGAATCCTAGTTCAAAAATCCTAGATGCAGAATGATCTTAGAGGAGATCAGCCTTTCTTCTGTTAAGATATTTAGTCATATACTGTAGGTTATGCTTTCACTTCTGATGAGCCAGAGGCAGAAACAAGATGATCTTGAATTAGATGCTAGCTTGGGATACATAGTAAATTCTAGGTTTCCCTGGGCCCATTAGTGAGACCTTATCTCAAAAACCACAGGGCTGGGGATGCAGAGCAGCAAGAGCACACACACACATACACACACACACACACACACACACACACACACACACACACACACAGACAGAAGACAGAAGCCAAGAAACAAACCTATTAAGTGAGGGCCATCTATGTTAAAAAGAGCAATATGTTCTGTTTCAAGCTGACCAATGTATGTGTTAATCTTATCCAAAATAATAATGTATTAGAGACAAAACAACCAGGCTAATTTTCAACCAACTGGGTTTGTCAAGTTGATAAACATTAGTTATCTCAGTAACTTACTATCTGCTATATGACTTCTCTTATACTGGTGATGAATGGGGAATGGCTTAGCAGTGGGTGTGGGAGTGCTTTAAAATACAGTTCATTGCCAAAAGATTTGAGGTATGTTTAAGGCATCAAAGGAGAGAGGAATTCCCATCGAAGAACTAGTTAATAACTATTCTCAATAACAGAGGGCATGCCTTACTACACTGTGGAGAGCTACATGAAACATCTGACTGCATCAAGAACACAGGGAAATATGGAAAAAAATTATAGTTTTTTTTTTTATTTTCATAAAGAAATAAGTGAGGCAGGACAAGAAAGTCCATGATTTGTTACTTTATGTGATTCCAGAGGACTTGGGGGGCACAGAGATAGTGTTAAGCTGTTTGATTTCTAGGCTGAGGGTAAGGAGGACAAGTAGTAGTATGTAAGTGTGTAAGAGCTATTAAAGGAGATGCGTGGGTCTGGCATCTGGATTGATGGATTTACATTTGCTGAGCATGCTCCTGGTTGTTCCCTGTTGGTAGAATTGGTCAGCAGTGGGGAGTGCGGTCACAAGGTCAGAATACAGAAAAGAAGAGAGAATGCTGTAACAGGAGGTTGGAGATTACAAAAGTTTTGGAGTAGGATTCAGGAGATCTAGAATGGCAGTCATGACATCTTGTCTTAGTCATACCTACTTTCTCAATGGAGAAGTGGAGACTCATGCTACTAGTATTAAAAAAATAGAATGAAGGCTTAATTTTGAATCTCTTTGAGTCAACATTCTCAACCTTCATGCTTCTCTCTTCCCAAGGCTGCTCAATATACTTTATTTCTGCCTTTCTAAACTGAGAAGGTTATTAGAAGTTAATGAATTTATATAAGTGAATATTCACTGTGATCACTGAAGAGCTAGAGAAGTAGAAGTTAAATCTTTATGAGCTTATATTGCAGAAATGCTGTTGTGATTCAACACTGAGATAGATGAATGCATCTCATAGGATCTCAGAACCAGGAGGTATATTTGGGGATCATTGTTCCCTGGCTATTTGTTCTCAAATAGGTGAGAGCTGAAATTTCCTTTCTTTTCAAGAGCAACCAGGCTAGATAACTTTGTGCATTATTACTGTGATGCCCAAAAGCTCAATAAATGGATATTTAAGAAGATTAGAAAGCTCAGTCAATGGATGCTTATTTCACAATGACTTTGCCAGTAACTTACTTTTCTACTGTTCCCAACAATATCCTGATGATCTGATGGATTTTTAACAAACATTCAAGGTATCCCCAGTTTACCCAAAAGATATGATTCACATTGAGATGAGTATAGTGTGTGTATATAGTGAGTATACTCAGATCACCCTAGCTGGTGTGGTTAATTAGCAGTCTCACAATTCAGAGGTTTTTGACATAGAAAGTAGAGGGGAGAGTCTTAGGTTACAGGCAAGCAATAAGTACTGCGCTGCTCAGCTGCAAATGAACTGGGCGAGCTTGGCTAGTGACTTGATAATTTAGAGCACACCTTTTTTCCCACTTGCAAAACCAGACCATTAGGTTAAATGATGCTTCAAGTTCCTTTTGGCACAAACAGGCTACATTCAATGATTTAGAACTTGGATGGTTAACGGCATGTTGACAATGGTGCAAAGTACATATAAGTACCCAAGAATCTGAATGTCTTTGATGCCCCATAGTTAATAAAACAGAGGAAGATTTACACGAATAGCTGCACTCATTGCTCTCACTCCTGCCAGCTATCTGCTGATTCCACTTCCTTGGTTAGCCCCAGGTTACTATAAATTAAACTGACTGCATTTTCCTGGGAATAGGGATCTGTAAATCAACATGAGAGGAGAGAAGCTCTGTCAAGAGAGCTTTTCATGGGATACGGTAACCATTGGAAAGACAACATATTATTTGGCAACTGCTTCAAAATATTAGTTTATGCCCCAGTGGTTGTTTCCTTAGTAATTCAAATCTGTCAATAAAACAAAGCTTACATGGCTTGGACATTCTCCTTACCTTTTTGGCTTGCTAGAAACACTTATTGTTTTCTGTCCTCCCTACTGAAACTTCCTTTCTGTACTGCCATAATTAATTGAACAGATCCATTTCCTAGAAAATTAGATCATGAAGCACACCTCCCACAAAGATTTTTTTTTTAAACAAGGAGATAATTCTGCCTGATATTAGGTCATACATTAATACCTGCTTTGGTAGTCTAGTCTTTACAGCTCCCATGTGGCTGGCCCATGGCTGGTGGGTGGATGTTTCTTTCAGCCCTAGAGCTTAATCCGGCATACTTCCATGCTTGCAGATAGTCAATATTTTTGCTTTAATTATATAGTGAAAAATATGGAAGTCAGATCAGGGTTAGCCTGAATATCCACACTGAACAAGAAGAATGATGCCTTCTGTGCCAATCTAAGCTGGTGTGCTGAGCTTGAGGATTTGCTGGAGCTCAAGCCATTTTCTCATTAAAACTGGAGATAGAAAGGCAGCTTAGAGTCCTTTCTTGCCCAGAAGGCACAAGTCCCCTAGTTTGATCCCAGTACTGTCATTCCCAAACCCCAACCCAAAATAAAACTGCAGTTGGGACTAATATTTCCACACGATTCTAAATTCTGCCTTCACTCAACCTAAATAAGGTCATGGAAAAACTGTATTTGAACTGATTTTCTAGAAGCTTCCTAGGTTGACTTAGCAAAAGAAAAGAAAAGTAACAGGCTCCCCAGCATTCCTTTCAACCCACAAAGCCTCAGTGGATAATTGCTATGGCCCATGAGCACTCAGCAGCTCTGAAGTCATTTTAATGAGAATGAGCCACCCCTGACAATTATAAGGGTGACAGATATAATCACCTCTCAGTGGGGAAAATGCACAGGATTAGGCAGTCCATTACAGCAATGGAGGCTTGTTGTCAGAGAGCGCTCAGCATAGAAGGTAAGTGCTGTTGGTTGTTATCAGCTGCTTCTGAGCATCTAAGGATGGCTCAGCTATGCTGAGCGCCACATGATGCCTAGAAACCTGGAGTGAAAGGATTCAGTGAGGAGGCATTTCCTGAGTAGACAGAACACTGGCACTGTCCATCCACCAAGAATGGCTCAAGTTGGGAAATGAGGCCATATGTCCTAAATTGACAAGAAGCCAAAAACAAGAACAAAACCAAACAAAAATCAAACATTTTCTTTTCTGTGGCTTATACTTGTGACAGAGAATTTAAGTTGTTGAGGTGATTTTAAATAGAGGGACATAGTGCATCCTGTTTTGGAGGAAAAAGTGAGGACTTGTGAGAAAGATTTCATAGGTGGTTAGAATAGGTTTGTCAGCTACAGGATTTGTATATAGAGGTTATAGCTGATGTTGAATGTGCCTTACACTTAGGCTTTTGCCGTTACTTTGTGCCCAGTGTACCCGTGGATACCTGTAAGCACACTCTCTTTGCAATAATGGTAGTGGGTGGTGGCTTCCCCTTGTATCCAGGTCAAAGTGTTGGGGAATATGCTGGAAACAGTTGTAGAGAAATTGAAACATTGGTCATGCCGCGATGGTGCTATGTGTTCTCCACCCTCATGTGCCCTCATTGACTCAGAACTTACCACAGAGCTAACGTACTCCATGATGCAATTCAAGAGTGACTTCTCATCTGCATCTCACTTCCCTACTTGGCATCAGGTTTGTTCTTTAGGTAAAAGGTGAGGTTGCCTTACAGCAAGGCAGATTATATACCACACTGTCCTAAAGTAGTGACTGTCTCCTCTTCCTCTCCTAATATCACAGGAGATGATAGTTTTCCATCATTTTTCATGTCTTTTGCTTCATCAGCAACTTGAGGTTAGAGAGCCTCTTTCTTCTCAGTGCTCAGCAGAGTGCAAAGTAAATTGCTGAGTGACTTAGGCTAAACCTGGGTTATGTTGCAGTAACTTGTAAATGAGACTGCAGTTGAGTGTTGGCTAGGTAATTCTCCTAGGAGACATTCTTGGATGAGTGACTCAGGGGGAAGCTGAAGTGAATGGTAGGGTTAGCAGCTGAAGTCTAAGTACTCAGCAGCCAGTGTTCCCTGAAGAGTGATGATGCAGATATGAGGGGTGGGTGGTGATGGAGAAATCTGGAAGCAGCATAAAATAGGCCCAGAACAGGTGGTAAGTGTATCTTCAGGCAAGGTTTTTGTTAAACATATGTGCTGGAAGTAAAATAGGAAGCGAATTGCATATCAGAAAATATGCTGCTTGAGTGCTAATATTTCACACTCTCATGCTTTGGCATCCTCTCACCCTAGAAAATCCTGGAAAACTCTGCACAGAGTCAGGATGCCTGGGACATGCCTGGTCCCTGTCCTGCTGTAGGAAATGTAGAGCAAGGGAGTTTGTATCTGATTGTCCCAAATGACAGGAAATGGAAGTGTACCTTGGTCTTAGCATGTCCTGCATGTTATGGCCCCTGAGTATAATCCCCAGCATCCCTCCTCCAGCAAGAAAAGGCAAGTGGTGGTGTGCCCACCTTTCCTTTTAACCACGAATGTTTGTGGAATGTAGTTCTCATTAAATCCTGGTATTTGGAAGTCAGACTTTCATAGGATTGTTTATCTAGGGTTTTTTTTTCTTTAAAATCAAGGCATATAGGAATAAAAATATGAGAAATGTACTTTGAAAGCCATAGTTCTTCAAACTGTTGTGCTTTTAGATGGGGAGCAGGGCATGGATATCAATAGCACTTTGACTCAGATACATCTGTCACGTCATTTGAGCAATCTCTCACCTCCTCAGCTTCAGGTTTCCTCTACCTAGAAATGGGATGCTGGTAGTCCCTGGCTCTCAGATATGATGTGAAGATTAAATGAAGACCCAGCACTTGGCATGGTACCTGACATGTGCCAAGGCTCAATAATGTCAGCTATTATGGTTTTATCTCTTCATGTGTCAAATGGGCCTTCTGTTTCTTATCCTTTGTTCCAGCAAATATGTATGGAAGATCTCCTGAGAGGTAAGCATGGTGCTGAGACCAGGAACAAAATACTGTGTTACACAGTACAAATCTTGGCCCAACATAGTTTTGATTTGGTCAAGTGGAAAGACCCTGGACTACAAATTTTTTGTTAATAGTCTGCTTCTGATGATATTTTAGGTTATGTGACCCTAAAAGTGGACTTGTTACCTGTCTCATCCATTATGGCAGAAAATCAGCCTCGAGAGAATATGTAAATGAATAGACATGGCTATGTTCCAATAAAGTTTTATTTGTTCAGAGAGCCAGATTGGTCCCACAGCCATCATTTGATGATCCTCGTAATAGCTAGTAGTAGAAACCAATACCTACTGTTTACTGAGCACTTACCATGTACTTCCTTTTTATTAAATTAATTTTTAGTTTTAAATTAGCATGAGGTATTAAATGTCCTTAGACAAATTTTAAGCAAAGTGTATTTTAGAAGATGCCATTCAGCACATCACCTCCCTCACCTCCTCTTTTCTTTGCTCTCTGGTAACCTCCCCCAGTCTCATATTTGCTCCTCCCTACCCCTTGCTCAGTATCTTTTTCTTATCCATATAATTTACAAGCTTTTTCTTATTCATATCATTTAGGAGATAAACTAGGATTTACATAGGAAAGATAACATACAGTATCTGTCTTTCTGAGTTTGAGTCACCTTTCTTAATATAATACTTTTAGGAGCCATCCATTTTCCAGCAAATTTCATCGGGCTGTTCTTTAGCACAGATTAAAATTTGATGGTGTGTATGTGCCTCATTTTCATTATCCATTAATTTATTGATGGGCATCTACACTGGCCCCATTTCCTTGCTGTGAATGCATAGAACAGCAATAAGCATGTATGTGCAAGTATCCGTGTGATAGGCTATGGAAATCTTTGGTTATATACCCAGGAGTGGTAAAGTTGTTACCATGTATTTTCTTGCTTGCTTATTTAACAAACACTTAAATAGCAGTTAACAGGAGTCAGGTAGTGTTCAAATCACTTCATATGCATTGACTCATTTAACATGTTCTATAACAATCTCAGGAGACTGGTGTTGCTGTTGTACAAAATGGAAGTGGTACTTATATCACTTTTATTTTACAGAAGAACCAAAGTCACTGAGAGATTGAACAAGACAGAGGTAGTGTTGAGATCTGAAACAAAACAATGTGCAGCCTGAGTCAGGGCTAACCATTACACGACACTGCCACCCACATACAGTCAGGTGCAAACTCTGATAAGTAAGTCCAGTAAGGAGGTGTCAGCCAAGTCTGCTACCCAGATTGCTGTAGCCTGCAAAAGATTGCAAGTAAATTCGGTTGGATGCAGCTACCACCTCCTACTTCAAGACAAGTTCAGCTTTAGTTTTGAACTGAAGAATAGAAGCAGCCTGAGGAGGACTTGTCTGCAAGCCTCAGAAAAGGGAGATGAGACATTTCCCTGAGGCCACTTGCCATCAAGTTGCCTATATACGTCTTTGAACTTGAGTAGTTTAAACATTGGTCCTGATGTAAGGTCTGGTGCTAAGTCACTCAAAGGCATGAGGACATTGTATCTACAGAAAATCTTTGAAAGAGAGCATTCATGATCAGAAGTCTTATGGAGAACCAGAACTTAGGAGGAATAGAGAGACTAACCCATATCCCATAGTTTAAAGTGGATGAATCAGGATTTGAACTTGGCTTCTATCATTCTGATGCCTTGTGGGCAAGGATTAGGGTGCATACATCATCCCCCAGTGTACACTAGGTTTCCTTTAGTTGATTAGGTTAGAGAATAAGTGAGAAGACTCATTAATCCAGACACACTTGATTGATAAAGAAGATGGCTTTGTGTGTCCAGACACTGCCAATGAAACAGAAAGGATTTAAGAAAACAGTAGTGTGCCCATCCTGGTCATTAAGGCTTCTGAAAAATGATGGCTACCCAGAGGTATCATTACTTGGAACATCAGCTTAGTGTCTCTTTCAAAACAGTGATAATTTTTATGCTTTGCCATAAATGATCACTTAAGCAGCTTGAAATGACAACAGGCCACGGCACCCCTGTGCTTGTGGGCATTGAGCTTTGTGGTTAAACTTGCTCTTGAGATGATATGTGCATCTGTGCTGAAAACTTTCCATTAGCTCTCCTGTGTTTCAATAAATTGTAGCTCTATTGGTTGCCAGTGTAGAGAGACCATCCCTGAAACCATATACACACAATCAACAAAACTTGACTCAGTAGGTTGCATTTATATACACATGCCTGTAAAAATAACAATTCAGGAGTCAGAGGCTATCAACATGAGAGTGGAGGGAGGAGACAGAGAAGGAGATGGTACCTGGGAGAGGCTGGAGGGAGGAAAGAGATTGGGGGAAGTAATGTAAGTCTATGCCAATTAAAAATGTAAGAAACTACAAATTGTGGCCTGTCAAAGGTTCATCCAGGATGAAGGCAAAGAAAGCACAGGAAATGTTTATGCCAGGTGGGAAAGAGTGTGAATGGGATCTGAGTTTGTTTCCAAAACCACATGGGTTTCAAACCATGAGGGTTGAGTTGTATCACCCAAAAGATAGTTGTCGTAGTTTGGGTTTCTATTGCTGTGATAAAACACCATGACTGAAAGTTACTCAGAGAGGAAAGTGTTTATTTTAGATCAAGTTCTCACACCACAATCTACTATCCAGGGAAGCCAGGACAGGAACTCAAGGCAGCAATCTGGAGGCAAGAACATAAGCCATGGGGGAGTGCTGCTTACTGGTTTGCTTTCCAAAGGGATAGCTTGCCCATGGATAGCATGCTCATGCATAGCACTACTCATAATGATCTGGGCCCTCACATATCAATTACTAAGTAACAAAATACACTACATGATGGCCTATAAGCCAATCTGGTAAAGGCTTCTTCCTATATTACTGAAGCTTATGTCAAATTGACATAGAACTAGCCAGCACAAAAATATATATTGAAGTCCTGACTTCTGGTGCCTGTGCACCAAGTATTGTTTGGAAGATCTTTGTAGTTGTTACAAATATATAAGTTTAGAAGATGCCATATTGGATGTAAGGCAAACCCATACTCTAATATGAATGGTTGTTCTTATTAGAAGAGGAGAGAAGTGCATAGAGGCAAAGACAGCAATGTGCTGGTGTCTCTGGAACCAATGCAGCTATAATACAAGAAGTAATGGGTCCCATAGTTAATGGGAAGTCAGGGATGTATCCTCTGGGTTTTAGATACCTTACTCTTAGATGTCTAGCTTTCATTAGCTTAGATTTTTAATATGTCTAAGCAACCCTGTCTGTGATGGCTCATGATAGCAACCCAACCAAACCCTACCTTTGTATGATTTCAGGGAAGGAAAGCAGCATGTCTGTGTTCAAGATAATGAATTGAAAGTATTAGCTTGTCTTTTCTCACTTGTTTGCTTCCCATTTAGATAGAAGACAATGTTATATGGCAGTTAACAGAAAAGCTTAGGAATCAGACAAATACACATATAAATTTTATGTGACACTTCAATATTGGGTGAATTTTGTCCATACTAAGATTTGTTATTTGTTAATAACATAGTGCTTGGTTCGTGCCTTAGGCTGAACTTTTGATGTCTCCATTTACAAGTAAGGGAGAAACCTGAAGCACAGAAAACATTGCTATCGGGCAGGTAGTTGTATAATTAGAGTCTAGATATTTTGGCTTGAGTGACTTTGTTAATAAGTACAACAGAATGATTCTCAAGGCTAGTGTTACTAACTCCTAACTGATGAGGATTAAAGTATTTCCAGAATATCCTAAATATTCCAACTAAAAGAATTTGGACAGATAGGTAGAGAAGGAAACACAGTTATTCATCAAAACTCTTAATCATTATATAATTATTGATTCACATTTGTAAAAACTGTAAACCAAAGACCTGTGTGTATTTTGCTTAGCTTTTCCCAATCATACATCTTTGTCACCCACACATTTAAATGTCTGCTTGCTTTTTTTCATAGTCCATGATTATTTCACACCTACGCAGAAAAAAGCTAAACTTGAAACACTTTAATTTTAGAGTAATATCATGAAACAATGAAAAAGGCAAGATTGTATCATTAGGCATCTATAAATTTGCTACTTTTGGAAGGATGTACTTCCTAGTGAGGAGCGAGGCAGCCTATTTTTTTAAAAAAATTATTTTATTTTAAATTGTGTGTGTCTGTATATACATATATACATGTATGTATGTATGCATGCATACATGCATATATGTGCAGACAAGGGTAGGTACTCCCTGAATCCAGTTGAGGGCATCAGATCTCTTGGAGCTAGAAATACAGGTGGTTATAAGCTACCAACCACAGGTTCTGCAAGAGCAGGAGGCAGTCTTAACTGGCACTTCATCTCTCCACCCACTATGCAGTCTATTCTAAGGCTCCTCTGAGCCCCTAACCTAACTAGGATTAGAATAGTAGGATAAAGACACTACATAATAGTTCCCATTAATTTTAGATTCAAGAAGATAGGTGAAGGGATTACGGATCTTTCTTAACAACAGCTTAAAGAGAAGAGCAAAGGCAGAATCATACCATGTTCAAATACATAAAATATTGAAAATCAAGTCCTACTTTCATATACTTACTCAGTGATGAACAGGCTGATAGTTGTAAGTTGGACTCTCAGAACTGTCCTGGAGTGATTTCAGTTTCCATAATCCTGGAACAGGGAAATGTTCTGAATGATAAGCGTATTAGGGAGTAGGTATGACTTCTGGATGTGTGAACTGTGTAATCCAGTAAGGCTGATAATGATAAATCCCTGTGATGATGAGTTTATTCATGTAAGTGTTGGGCGGCAGTTCCCTTGGAGACAAAGTAGTTCATTTTGGAGGGAAGCTTAAGACAAAGAATGTTACAAATGGAGGCGAAACAATCCAGCTTGCAAGGAAACTCCTTAAACTCAGGAATTAAACACCTGGAGGAAGTTCCTGAAACTGACCATATTTGCTAGGCACCTTCCCTCCTCAAGCATTTATAAGTCACACGGACTGCTGAGAGATTTGTAGAAAAGCAAAGCTTTCTAGCAGACTCTCACACCAGGAAAACTTCCTGAAGAGGTCCAGACCAGTTGAACTACTTGAAAGAGATACTTTGCAACCCATTGAGCTGCCTGCCAGTTGTTCAGTATATTCTAAAACTCCTTTTTTTTTTTTGATTTTCGTGACAGGGTTTCTCTGTGTAGCCCTGGCTGTCCTGGAACTCACTCTGTAGACCAAGCTGGCCTCGAACTCAGAAATCCACCTGCCTCTGCCTCCCAAGTGCTGGGATTAATACATAGTCCTATGTATAGGGTTACACAACAGTAAGTGCAGTAAATCTGGAACCATGCAGTTGTGTCTGCTAGGTTTAGAGCTTTTAAAACAGCAACAGAGAGAAATTATGATGAAAAGGTATGATTTTTTTCAGTGTAATTAGTGAAACAAATTAAAGATTATAAAATACAGATAGAGTCTCAGGAACAAGTCAGCAGAAAGAATAACTAACTAAATTTAGCTAAATTTAGGGTTACTTATAATTCAGTCCTGACAGGAGTAAATAGTTTTGTTCAGAAACAATTGCAAGTATCAGCTCAGCATCTCTAGCTAAATTCAAAATCTGGAATGTTATAAAAATCAGAACTTTTTGAGCCCTGTTATGATGACATAAATTCTACTTCTAGTTTCATGTGATTTGTCTCAGTCAAAACACAAATAGTAAGAATACTATATAAAACTCATGCAGGCTATGTGGACGAGCTATATATTAAACATAAATAAATCCTGTGTTTAGTCTTGGGTCCTAGTCCTAAGTATATTATTACATGTACACACCCATTCACAAATCTGAACACAGATGAAGGACAAAAAAAAATCACTTTTGGTTTTAAGTATTTTGGATTAAAAGTGTTGGACGTGAATGTTTAAAGTTTCCACTGTTTCTTTCATTGTAATGATCCCATTTGTCTGTGAGTGATGGGCAACTAGAACAAATGTTCTCCAGCTTTGGTTTCATCCGTCTGTATGTACAGTAGCTACATGGTTCTGTCTAGGCTTGGCTGCATTACATATTCTTATCTTCAGCTCTTTGGGGAGCAAATGCAGAATAGATGGGGCTCAGGGAATGTGGGCTCCCAGGGTCAATGGTGGGGAAGTCTCCCCTTGCCTCTCTTCATTCTTACCTACCTTCAAGGTGTAGACCTCCTCAAGGTCTCAGGCTTCTGAATATGTACAACTAGTGCAATTTCAAACCAAGAACGTGACAGTGTCCATGTTTAATTTCATTTGTGTGTGGGAGTGCTTATGTGGGTAAATTTTGTCCAGTTCTCTCTCTCTCTCTCTCTCTCTCTCTCTCTCTCTCTCTCTCTGCTCTCTCTCTCTGCTCTCTTTCTCTCTCTCTCACACACATACAAGCCATATATATCCTATCCCATCATGTGTCCATACATGTATCTCTGTATATATGTATGAATGTATGTATGAATGTATGTATGTATGTATGTATGTATGTATGTATGTATCTATCTATCTATCTATCTATCTATCTATCTATCTATTTGTCTATCTATGTCTGTCTGTCTATCTATCTGTCTATGGATTCATGTAATCACAACCATATTTAATACAGTACTCTTCCCTCCATAAGAAGTTCTTCAGGAAATACTTTTGGGGATATTGACCCCTAATTTCTACCTGCTGCTAACCTGTTCCCCATCTCTTTAATTTAATTTATCATTTTGAGAACATTTTATCAATAGAATTACACAGTAAGTAATTGTGACTTACCTTTAAAAACATTTGGTGGTTAAAGAAATGGTAATTGTTTTTTTATCACTTTTTATATTAAATTATTTTATCTATTTACATTCCAAATGTTGTCCCTTTCCTGGTTCCCCCTTGCAGAGTTCTTCACCCCATCTTCCCTTCCACTTGCTTGATTGCTTTAAAATTGCTAAATATTATGTTAGAAATGGTGGATCCCAAAGTGCCAAGCTCTCCACTTTAGCCTTAGCTATTCAGTTTTCTAGGTTGCACCCAAATTAATAATTAAAACAAGATCATGGGGGCAGGTGTACATACAGTCCTTGACACACAGCCACAAGAGCCTGCATTTAGATCCTCAGCACCCATGTAGAACACACGGGGCTGAGCAGTTCTTAAAACAAAACAACAACAAAAAACCCCAGCTGTTTTGTTTGGTTTGTTTATGGACAAAGATTAGTCCTCTGTGTTTGTCATAGGTAGATAGAAAAAATATCAAAAAATATACATTGGTGTGTTGTTTTTTTAAACACATCCCAAGAAAAGTTTTTATTCTGTGAAAGTCCAAGTACAGATCGAAAAGCTTGCTTTCCAAAAGAAGATTGAACTTGATAAACTGGCTTTCTGCCTCATCACTCTGAGTAGCTGAGGTCATGAGCTATTCACAGATCACCTTCAAACTTTCCTGGCGAAAGGAAGGGTTCATACATCCCTGCTGCCTAGCTGTTACTGTACCAGCATGCGCTGTAATGATCTAGAGGGAGGAAACTACCAGTAGTCCTACCGAATTGTGATGCCTATGAACCACAGCAATGACCAGCGTAGCAAGATACCAACAGTAGTGGTGCTTACTTGTTAACGGTAATCATCAGCTGTCTAATTGGACTTAAGGACTGCTCAACCAAGGGGTTATCTTGACTGATACTAGAAAGTTACTCAACTTTCTTAGATTATCGAGGTCTTGGATTGTAGAGGAGAATCTTTTATCACCACTTTATAAAAACACCAAATTTCCCAGTTGCGTTCTACATAGTTTACTTAATTCTCAGATATAAGTATAGCTCATTCCTTCACTAGAGAAGCTTCCTTTTGCTACTGATAGAGCCCATTACAGAAACCCACAACTGATAAAGATAGAAAGAACAACTGGACATGGGGTCTGTAGCCCCAGTGGGGGAGATCTACTACACAACCATTATACATAAAGCTCAGGGAACATCCCAGAAGAGGGATCAGAATAGTTAATTGTAAGAGCAGGAGGACCAGAAAGCCTGATGTGAGATTCATTGTGACTCCTAGATATGAGAGGGAAGCTACACTAATGATATCTCAGTAATATGGCTGCTCAGTAAGACCCAAACAAAGTGAATGCCAAGACTTATTAATGTGGAAGGTGGGAATCTCATGGATCTCTACCTCTAAACAAAGAACTACAAGCTACTAAGGAATTCTGAGAGCAGGAGAATTAATCTACTTCAAAAATGAGCCCTCTGACTGGTTATCCAATTTCAAGTGGTCAGCCATGAAATAGTGTGCATATAAAGAACACTAAATAGACTCAACTCTCTCTGTCTCTCTGTCTCTCTGTCTCTGTCTGTCTGTCTGTCTGTCTGTCTGTCTGTCTGTCTGTCTGTCTCTCTCTCTGTGTATGTGTAACAGAAACAAAGGAAAAGAGGTCATGGATTTGAGAGAGTGAGCAGTGTACATGGAAGGGATTGGCGGGAAGGATGAGAATAATGATATGATTATATTTTAATTAAAATGTATAAAATAGACAATAACCAAAATTACTTTGTGTTCTTTAATCTTTGAGTTCTTTTATAAGTGAAAATCATTATTTCTACGTTTAATAACCCTAATTTACATAGTTACCATACTTAGACATCAAAGCAGTGTTACTTCATGACTACCAAGTCTCTTTACTGTTCTATTAGTTACTCTTTAGAAATAACTAATTTAGAATGCTCATAATGTGCCTTAGTGTATAATCCTGGGAGAAGATACTATATGCTGTTGAAGGCCAACCTCTTCCTACATAAGCATCTGCATCCTGTCCCTGCACCCTTGTAATCATCCCCTTCTCTGTTGGCTTGTTCACAGTAATATAAGAATGAGCTTTATTCAATTTTCATTTTCTTTCTTTTTTCTTTGTTGTTTTTTCAAGACAGGGTTTCTCTGTGTAGCCCTGGCTGTCCTGGAACTCACTTTGTAGACCAGGCTGGCCTCGAATTCAGAAATCCACCTGCCTCTGCCTCCCAAGTGCTGGGATTAAAGGTGTGTGCCACCACTGCCTGGCTCTTCAATTTTCATTTTCAAAACAAACTTGGTTCTTTTTCTGCCACATTTTTTCCAGCTACCACCCATTGTTCTTCTCTATACAGAAAAATATCTTTTATTGTTGTTGACATTTGTTGTCTCTCCTATCAACCTTCTCCCCTTAGACATCTGTGAATCTCATCTTTTCTGAGTTCTTAGTCTTCACTAATATTCATGTGGGCAAGTGTAAGGCATCCTTTTCTATTTTCTGCATGGTGATTTTTAGGATCTCTAATGTACATCAACCAGGAATTCCTGTTATAGGCTCTCAAGTTTGAGTTGAAATGCCCTTGTTTCTCTATCAGTTTAAAAAGATAGCTTGCTGATATGGCAGTATATTTGGCAGTCATTTGCTTTCAGGGCCTAAAGTATGTAACTCCATGCTTTCCTGGTTTTTAGAGTGGTTGATGAGAGATCTCATGTTACTTTAATGCTTCTGTTTCTGTTCATGAGGTGACATTTCCCTTACAGCTTTTATCTTTTGATATTTTAACTATAGCTTGTCAGGGATGTCTTGTATGTCTTTGGGGTTCTAGATGCCTTGGATGTTTGAATGTCTGTTTTTTTCTCTATATTTGGGAAATTTTCTTTGGTAACTTGATTGACTATCTCTTCTATGCCTTCATTGCTTATTTCAGTTCCTTCTTCTGTTCCATGAATTCTCATATTTTATCTTTTAATTGTATCCTCAAGTTCATGGGCACTGTGTAGACTCATTTTTTTTATCCTTACTGAGATATGTGAATATAGTATTTCACCAACTTTTCTTCCATCCCTGATACTCTCTCTTTTATGGGGACATATCTGTTTGTGATGTTTTCCAGTAAGTTTTTACTTGATTTACTGAGGTTTTTCATTTCCAACATTTTCATTTTTTATTTTTTTTTCTTAAAAGCTCAGTTTCTGTACTGGTGAATTTTCATCTACAGTATTATTTTTCATCTACTGTCTTTACCCTGTACAATGCTGACTCTCCTCTTGAGGATTTTTGCTGAGCTCATCTGCTTCTGTCAGGTCATGGCTCAGAAACCTTTTGCAATTTCTACCTGACATTTTGTTCAGATCAATATCCTTGAGTTCAGTAATTGAGGAGTTATCTTCTTTTGGGGGAGCTATGTTGCTCTTGTAATTTGTACATTTGTTGGTTTGAAGTCTCTTGGGATCTATTTATTTTTTAAGTAGCCTACTCTTGAGCTCTTGAGTTCCTAATCTCCTTTACCATTTAATGACAATATTAAGCCAAGTATAATATAGAAACATACCTAAATAGTTTGCAGACTATTAATGACTATGGTGGAAACAGAAAAAAAAAACTACTGTAGAATGTACTATAAGGTTAGAAAAAGTAACAGATTAAGTACGGAAATAGTCAATGAGCAAGCGAAAGGAGGGAAGCAGGAGGGGAATCTGTCTTCATACTTTTAAGACCTCTGAGTATTATTACTTTGTTGTAGAGAAGCAGATATTGGTATCAGTTATGTCCTGGAACTTCATAGTTACAGGGCTCTACAGCACTGAAGTTCAGATTGGTGGGGCCAGAGTTGGATTCACCCATTGGATCCAGAGTTATCAAACCCCAGGTTTAGTTCTGTTGGTGGGCATTGTTCGGGCCATGGAAGACAGGCCTGTTTTCTTCTATGCATTTCCCAGCTTGAGCTGCACCCTTAGGCTTGTCAAGATCTGGCTATATAATTGCTTTTCTGGATCTTCCTCCACCTAGGGGATATGAGAGGATAAATCTAGGCTTCATTATGTGGGGTTTCCTGTTTTTGGCCTTCAACACAGCTCAGATTTATTTTTTTTTAAAGATTTAAAGGTGTTTTGAGAATTATATATATGAATTTTATGTTTACATAATTTTTATTCCTTCCCTAAACCCACTCCAACTCCCCCTCCATGTTCCTTTACCACTCCCTCTCAAATGTAAGGCTTTAATGCTCTTCTTTAATTACTATTATGTAGAGAAATACAACTTGCTGAGTCTATATAATGTTGCTCTTCTGTACCTGTGTTTAGGGATGACCACTTGGGAATAGTCTTATCTTTTAAATACTTATCCTTCTGCTTAGCAAGGACACATGGAAGCAAAGTTTGGATCTATAAATTATTTTTGATTGATACAATACTTGATTTGTGGGGTATTATGCAGTGTTCGAAACATGTTTATATTAAGCAATGATCAACTCAATGGAATTAGCATTTTTATTATTTTCATAGAAAGCCTTTCTTCTAGTTGTTTGGAAATACAAATTTTGTCTTTTACTATCGTTATCCTCTTGTGCAGTGGGAAGACAGCTTAATTCTCTCCTATGGTTGATTAGTGTTAGCTTTCCAACCTCTTCTCTTCTTTCTCTACTTCCTCCTGTCCTTAACTTCTATTTATTCCTACTCTATTACTACTTCCACCGTCTTTAAAGAGTCTGATTATGACTGAGATTATGTGGAATTTTTCCAGAAGTTCTGGGGCATGTTGCTTATAATTTGCTAGGTTTATCTATATTGTTATAAATGATAGAACTTCATCTTTTAAAATGGCAGAATAGTATTATTTATTCTATTATATATAATAGTATATACGGAGGAGCTATGTCATAATTTCTTGACCCATTTATCTGCTAATGATTATTCAAAAATGAATTTTAAATGAAGTTAAATGATGCTGAAAGGAAGTCGATGAAGGCACAGAACCTAAGAAATAGTAGTATGAATAATAGAAAGCATGGGTGTTATGCTTATTATATCTTTGTTATAGTCCTTTTGCTATGACCAGGGCAATTTATAGAAAGAAAGGCTTATTTGGCCTTACTGTTTCAGGGGTCTAGTATGAGTCCATCATGGCAGCAACACATGTCAGGAATAGTAGCAGAGAGTTCATACCTTCAAATGCAATCACAAAGCGGAAAGTGACCTATAGCTAGGCAAGACTGTTTTATTCCCAAAGTCCCTATCCAGTGATGAACTTCATTCAGAAAGTCCACACCTCCTTATCAACCGGGGATCAAGTACTCAAATACACAGGTCTATAGGAATTCTTGTTCAAAGTCCCACACTATGTCACAGGTGCTCTATTTTGTTAGGTCAGGAAACTGAGGTCTGGCAGTCGTCGATGACTGTTTTCTTGCTTATGCTCACTATTACCAGTACGGATGCATTTTTCTTGTAAGTAGAGGAGGAGGGGAGAAGAAAAGATAGGGAGGAGGGCAATTGAGAGAAGGAAGAGGAAGAGGAGGAGCATGTAGGAGGAAGAATAAAGATGGCATGTTGTCGGCTTCGCTTTAAGCCACGAGTCTATCTATTACATAGTGTGTTTGGATAACCCGTTTTACTTTTCTGAGCTTCAGGTTCTCCACTCTATAAGAAAGGAACAAAAATAACTTATTTACAAGCTTTTGGAAGCATCTAATCACATGATACAACACTGTCACAGTGATAAATGAACATGTTATTGGTCTAGTTTTCTGTTGCTGTGATAAACACCTTGACAAGAGCGACCCAGTGAGTAAAGGGTTTATTTGGCTTACAGCGGCAGGCCATAGTCCATCACTGAGGGAAGCCATGGAAGGGGAACTCAAGTCAGGTGGCTGGAAGCAGTAACTATGGCACAGTGCTGCTTATTGGCTTGCTTTCTGGCTTATGCTCAGTTACCTTTGTTATATATCCCAGAACACCTGTCTAAGGACAGTGCTGCCCCCAGTGGACCAAGGTCTCCCACATCAATCATCAGTTAAGACAATCTCTCACAGATATGGCCATAGGCCAGTCCAGTTTTGGCAGTCCCTTAGTTCGGACTCCTGCAGATGATCTCAGGCTGTCAGTTTGGCTGCTGACACTAACCAGGGCAGGCATTGATAAAAAATCTAGCACATCCTTCGGTGCCATGTGATTAATATTATTTATTAATATTTCTGGACTTTGGCTTCTGTTTAGGTTGAAGGCAGGGCAGGGACATACTGTATGAGATTGAAAATGCACAGTGAATACCAAGGTTGACAAATGCATCCTCTTCCTTCCTTCTCTGTTAGGACCTTTGATGTCCATTGGCCGAGGAACCCATTTTCCATGATTTTCCTATGCTGTGGGGTTCTATAACTGTTCTATAACTACTAGGCTCCTTGTCTTGGTGTCTTGTTTCCCAAACATGGTTTCCTCATTGCTTGCTGTCTAGTTGGAAAGCACCATGATAAATGAATCCTATCTGGAGTTGAAATGATGGATAATGTTTGAAAGCACTACCATATCGGCATCTCAACACGAGTCTTGTAGAAGGACAAGACTTGAAAGCTAAGCATGGTTTCTCTTCTGGTAGAAATCTCAGCCCAGTGGCAGGTTGGAATGAGGAAGGGGTAGAGATATTTATTGGTCAAGAAACCTTTACAGAACCTGTAAATCATCCATCTGACAGGTGGTTTCTGTCTCAGGTCCTGCATAAGACTGGCTCTGCAGGCTCACAAAGGACATCTGGGAAGTAATTTACTGATGGTTAGGATACCTTCACTGAATAATGGATCTTGTTATCTAGGTCTACATCTGTTCTTCATTTTGTTCATGAGAGTTGATGTCAAAGGAGTTTACCACAATTATAGGTAGAGGATGGATGCCATTTATTTACTAGAAGCTAGTCAACTCTGAATACTCAATTACCTAGGACTAGGGTATATGCTACATTCCTCAGTAAGAAAACACTTAAACTGTCTCCATCTGTTTATATTAGAATTGAATTTTAAAAACTCAGAGCATATTATAAAGACACAATTGTCCATTGTGTATAATGTCTTGTTTAGGGATAATTTTATAAATAAACACACACACATATACATATGTATATATATATATATACACACATAAATGTCTGAACAGGGCATATATATGTATATATATGGAATATATATACATATATATGGAATGCACAAATCACATAGTTCTTCTACACCTGTCATTAGGCCTTCTTGCTGCTATATTATAGATGCATAGAGTCAAAACCTTTTCTCTCAAAGGAAAAAATAAATACTTTATTTATAGTTTTTTGATAACCTTTTATGCTCCAAGTGCTGTTTTAAATACTAGGGCCAGAATAATAGGTAGTACGACAGACCTGGCCCTCTTCTTCATGGGTCACATAGTCTAGCTTAGTGCTCTTCACTAAGTAGCTGCTGGACCAACTGCATCATAAAGGGGACTTGTTAGATATAGAGATATAGAGTAGCTCTTCTCAGACCTACTAAGTCAGAAACTCTGGAATAGGACTCCATATTTGTAGTTGAAAAAGCCATCCAGGCTCTCCTGATGCATAATTAAGTTTGGGAACTAATGGCCTAGTAGGGAAAAATTTGTCATGTTTGATTAAAAATACAATGTGAGTCAATGAATACTACTTAGTCTTCCCATGAATAAGACCCTGAATTTGATCCCTAGAATTGTATAAACTGTGCACATGCAGCCATAATCCCACTATGTGGGAAGCAGAGTCAGGAGGATCAGAAATTCAAGTCATCCTCACATAAAAAATTTGAGGGTAGCATGCACCTCATGGAAATCTATCAAAATAAAAGTGTGATTTCATCATAGAGCTCTTTAAACACACAGTTGGGAGGAGCACATATGAAAAGTCTGGCTGAGAATGGTGTATCTAAGCTGTTGTCTGAAGGCCGAAGAGAAATGGAGAAAATGTTCTATAGGTAGAGGTTGTACTCATGGAGCCAGCAAGAAACTTGACTTGAAATGTGTTCATTTAGCCATTGTGGATCTCAAAAGATTATTCTTCTGTCTGAACTTGATTCAAGTAGAGAAGTCAATGAACTAACTCCACATTTCCCAAAAATTGCAGTTATTCAATAATTAAAAAAATCAAATATACATAGCATTTAAAGGATGCAATACAAATATGGTTAGAAAGAACTATGAAGCGAGGACAGAGCATCCAAGGCTTGGCTTGACTGTGTCCTTTAGCGTTTGGCCCAGGGAGGAATGGACTCTTCCACTTCATTGTTTTTACCTTTAAAATGAGAGAGAGAGAGAGAGAGAGAGAGAGAGAGAGAGAGAGAGAGAGAGAG
>NW_022196903.1:102280373-102297508 GCF_008632895.1 Mastomys coucha
AGAGAGAGAGAGAGAGAGAGAGGGAAAACACTCTTCTATCCATTTAGTATTTGGTTCCATGATTGAGAATTAGCTATAAATATCATCATATCTGTTTGCTTTTTTTAAAAGTACATTTTATATTCATTTATTTCAAAAGCTAAATCTGTATGTTGCCTACTGGTAACTTTAAGACAGCCTTCCTACTCTTTTCTTTAAAATTAGAGCCATGAGTTTATCCCACAAGGATATATTATTTGCTCTAATGAGCTGGTAATTATTAGGTAATGAAATGGCTAACCAAAAGTATATTATTAAGAGAGGTTGCAGTGTAGATTTTTTTGTCATGCGATTAGAACTGTTACTTGGATTTTAGAAATGCATAGAAAGTCACATGCTGAGGACTAGGAATATATAACCATATCCTTCCATCTTCTGTTGAAATTATTCTTAAACCCTTGTACAGAAAGCATTAAGATCCTAATTCTGTGGACTGGACTTTAAAACCAAGTACACAGTATGCTCTATAGTTATTAATCAGAGCTGTTTCATCCAGGGTATTTGAAAATGCTTCTCTCAAGCTGTATTAGACAGCCGAATGCCTCAGATGATCATCTCGACTTATGTTGCTTTTTCGCTATTAGAGAAAAGTTTCACCATGACAGTATTAATCAGATTGACAGGGAGTTTTGCATGAAAAGGTGGGATTATACATTCAGAATAAGAATGAGGTTTTAGTTAAACTATGTTGAGATCATGGGATAGCTCCCTTTGAGTTGTTTGGTCCAAAACTCCTGAAACAATATTAGCTATTGTTGCCTTTGATTGCCCCAGAGAACTTGAAGGTTAAGATACTGTGGCTGAAGACATTGCATACCTAGGATACAAGATCAGAGGAACTGAGCTAGAATTGACCTGAAAGTTATCTCCCTGAAGACCAGCTGTCATAGTCTTTCAAGGTGCTATGCAAACTGCCAAGGGAGAAAAACAATCAATAGTCCTATCCAGGTATCCTGCCTACAAACTGCTACAATAAACAGAACAGCAAAAGATATACTGAACAGGGTAATCGTGGCACTTACCCTTGGGAATAATCAACAGTTGTCTCTTTTGTCTTAAAGCCCAGTCAATAGGAAATTCATGCCTGCCACTTGAAGTCTAGTTAACTACCCGAAGCTGGAGGGGCACAGACCCTAGAGGAGAATCTATTGCTGCCATTTTCCTAAACCATTTTAATGCCTAACTATTTTACAGGTACTTATACTCATCTGTATTTACAGATGAGTATGTCTCTCACCTCTCATCAAAGAAGTTTCTTTTTGCAACAGAGAATGATATCACTACAAAGATATACAATTGATTGAAATGCAGAGAATAATTATCTGCGTGGTGGCCAACCCCAGTTGTCACATTTACCATGTAACCCCTATGTCCCAGGCTCAGGAAATATTACAGAAGAGTGGGTGGAAAAAAGTTTTTAAAAACCAGAGGATCAGGATATATTCTGTGACATGGCATATTCTATATATAACAAATGTGGTGGTTTGAATGAGAATGTCCCTGTAGATAGGCTCACATATTTGGATGCTTGGTGCTCAGATAGTAGAATTGTTTGGCAATTATTAGGAGGGGTGGCATTGTTGGAGGAGGTGTGACACTGAGGGTTGTCTGTGAGATTTCAAAAATACATACCAGGTCCAGAGTCTTGCTCTCTGCCTGCTGCTCATGGACCAGAATGTAAGGCTCTCTACTATACCAGTGCCACCCTTGTCTGCTTCCCACCATGATGATCATGGACTAACCGTCTGCAACTATAAACAAGTCCACTGTTAAGTGCCTTGTAAAAAAATTGAAAATAGATTATTTTTTCATATAATACATCTCAACTACAGTAAGAGTTGCTTTGGCCATGGTGTCTCTTTATAGCCCTTGAATAGTAACTAAGACAATATGGAAGCCGTACCCATAAACTCTCATGAAATGGCTGCCTAATAATACTTACATAATGATAACATTAGCCAACATGCTAATGTGGTTGGAGGGTATTTCATAAAGCCCCATCCCTAAGTGAAGAATCATAGGGAATCAGTGCCTTCCAGGAGATGGAGGGTTGGTTTTCTCCATAGTTGAGATCCGTAATAGGTTACCCAATTTCAGAACACATGCATATATGAGCAACACTACATGGGCTTAATTGGTTGTGCGTATGCCAATGATAATTAAAGAAGAAGAGGTCATGAATTGGAAAGGGATTGGGGGTCAGGAGGATTTGGGGAGATAAGGAGTAGTAGAAAAGATGTAAGCACAGTGGTAATATATAAAATTATCAAAAATATAAAAGAAAACCTGTGTTGATGTCAATTTTGCTGTACCTATTTTTTGTTTGTTTTGTTTTGTTTATTAGAGACAGGGTTTCTCTGTATAGCCCTGGCTATCCTGGAACTCCCTCTGTAGACCAGGCTAGCCTCGAACTCAGAAATCCACCTGCCTCTGCCTCCCAAGTGCTGGGATTAAAGGCATGTGCCATCACTGCCCGGCAATTTTGCTGTATCTTTAAATACTTTGTAGATGGGAAACTGTGTCACAGAGATGCATGTTCTGCAATATAGAGAATTTGGTGGTGAATGCAGACATTCATGATGATTAATTTTGCCCTGAGAGATTTTAGTCTTTGGTTTTGGTAATCTCTGAACTGCCACAGTTATAGTTATGATTGGAAATGCATCTTAAAAGGCTCATATATTAAAGACTAGGTTTTCAGCTGATGAGATTTCAGGAAGTGATCACATTCTGAGGGCTCTAACATAACCCTGGATGCACGCTTTGGTGGAGTCATTATATAATGGTGCTGTTGAGGGTTGGGCCCAGTTGGAGGAAGTCAGCCTTGAGGAGTTGTCCTTTGTCCCATTATCTTCCCTCTTACTCTTCTTCACTCCTGTTGCTATAAGATAGTGGCTCTCTTTTTTCTACCATGCTCCTGTACAATGGTGTCAATGATGTCCTGTCTCATAACAAGTCTGAAAGCTATAGAGCTAGCTAGCCATGAATGACAACTTCTGCAACTATTAGACAGACTGTATCTTCCTTTAAACTGATTTTTAAAGGTATTTGTTACAAAACTCAAAAGTCTGACTAACATAGGCTTTTATTATATTCCTTTAATATTCTGTCTCAAAAAGTGATTCACATCAGAAGTTGCCACACAGTTTTTCTTCCTGGAAACAGCTACCTTTCCCCCAGGTTCAGTTGTCTGTTCTGCAACTGACATCTGTTTTATCTGTTTTTATTTCCCTCTATTTATATACCCTTCCCCATTCTCCACTTCTAACTCCCAGAGGATAGCATCCGCTTGTGATTACTTTTGGCATGATAATACATACTTGACAATGCTGACTTTTGGCCAGGGGCTTTGTATTTCCTTTGTTCTCTTTCTTACCTCTATGATAATATGGCCAGTAAAATACTATGGCCCTACCAATGAGTGTGACTTTCTCTTGAGAGATGCAAAGAGACATCTATGTACTGAAGATAAAGAATACAGTCACAGATCAAAGAAAGGATTCCATTCAGGTCCAACTTATAAAACCACCAATGAGAGTATACTGGGATTACTAACGGGAGCATCGATTTGCAGGCATCTAGGAAGAACCTTGGACTTATAGACAGCTACATATCTAAAGATCTCATGGAGGTATCCATCTCTGATAGCCCTACCCACAGTGCTGAATGACTTGTGAAAAGCTGTGGGACTCATGTAGGTAATGCATGGGTATATTACAAAAGAGTTCCAACTTTTTGAATTGTTTACTTTTTCTGTGACTTAGGCAAGAAGATGAGCCTCATAAATATCTCCTGAGCCTTGTGACACTTCTCCCTTTCTCCATGAGTGAAAGTTAACAGCCTGTCCTTTTATTTATTTATTTTTTAGGGGTTTATGTGGGTGATCACAGCTATTCATATTCAAGATAGCAATGATCTTGTCTAACTCCATGTCTTCTTCTAGCATTTACATTCCTCCTATTTCTTCTCCTCCTCCTCCTCCTCCTCCTCCTCTTCCTCCTCCTCCTCCTCGTCCTCTGCTTCCTCTTCTTCTTCCTCCTCCTCTTCTGCTTCCTTCTCCTCCTCCTCTGCTTCCTCCTCTTCCTCCTCCTCCTCCTCCTCCGCTTCCTCCTCTTCCTCCTCCTCCTCCTCCTCCTCCTCCTCCTCCTCCTCCTCCTCCTCCTCCTCCTCCTCCTCCTCCTCCTCCTCCTCTTCCTCCTCCTCCTCATTCTTCTGTATTTCCTAGACTTTGAGAAGGAGATTTAAACATGTGATTTTTTCTTCCATATATGGCCTAATATTGGGCCATTAGGCAGTAGTATAAACCATAATGAAAGACAAAGATTTTCCTATCAGTTTGACAAATAATGGTTGCCTGTCCCTACTTCCACACACCGTAAAATACAAGTTTTCTTGTACTATGGCCATTAGCAGCAGTACATGTGTAAATGTAAGTATTTTAAAGACAATTTTATAAGCACACCAATACTCTCACAGTAGGGCCTATTTCCCAGTGGTTGAATTTTCAATACCAAACATGATTTCCTCAATTTGCCTTAAATACAATGGGGAAATCATTTGTTTGATCTGCATCATGTGATTATTGCAGAAAAAATTTCCTGGTATGTTTCTATCGAGGGTCCATAGTTGAACAAAACCATTGGCCATCATACTCCAACAGCAGCTTGTTTAGCACCTTTCTCTGCTAGGAATGCTAAGTATTAGTAAGGTAGTTTTAGCTCAGTACCAAACTGAGTTCTCTATATTCTGACAAAAGATTGTATGGCATCCTTAGGAAAAGAGACTGGTCAACTAATGGAACCATTTCAACCAATAATAATCTCAATAGTTTGTGTTGCATGGTGATTTCAAGGGCCTCACTGGTAAACAAGGTAATATACCACTGTTTCATTAATTAACACTAGACAAATTTGCAGCTTCTAACCACACATGAGTTTTTCAGCATTCAAACTCTCCCTGGTTGTACTTGCTGTTCTTCTAGATGCCTCTCAAATCTTTAAAATGTTCATTATACCATCCAGATAATGAAATCTTATTACAGAGGGTAGACAGAATCACCTCCATTCTACAGCTACCATTTCAAGCAAGTGAGAATTGATCCTGGTTTCCTGAAGCTAAGTGCATACAGAGGAAAAAAAACCCAACAAAGTATCAAGGTCCAATACATCATGAGCAACCCAGTGCTTACATCAACAGTTCTGTTGAAGGAGTGACATTGGGTTCAGTGGCAAGGGTTGGGGACAACACCTTATCTAGCCCTCCAGAGTATTTCCCATCAGCTTTTGGGTCATATCTGGCTGTAGAATGTGCTTTGGTCCAAGTGACTAAGATCTCACCCTGACTGATTTGTATTTTGCTTAACCTTGCATTGAATGACCCTACAATTTTCACCTTGAAGCAAAACTCTAACAGTGCTATAACATGTGTGTCCCAGAACCATACTCCTTGGGTTCAGCACACTTCCTGAAGGGGAGAAACGTATGCAGTATACTTTTCCAGGGTAGAGTGGGTAATTGGCTGTCCCTAGGACAAGCTTAGTGGTTTTTTTTAACTGGACGTATTCTATGTCCATATCTACCCTGCTGTCTTTATTGTGGTGCTTTAATGAGTTTCCGTATATTAGGATACTTTTGAATTTATCTCCCAGAACTCAAGGGCTCTGGACACTAGTGGGCCAAAGGGGAAACAAAAATCCAGAGCTTGTTTTGGAACCTCCAGTTACCCTTCATAGTCCTCACCTGCGGGTGACCTTCAATACTTTGCTGGAAGGGTAACTGAGGTGGTTCCACCTCACAGGCTCTCCTTCTTTCCGAGGTGGGCAATGGAGGGAATCTCCTGCGTTTTCTTATCACTCGTGCCTCTGCTGGACTGCATCATGCTTGGAAGCCTTTCAGAAGTTCACAAGCCTGCCGCTAGGCTTTTTGCCAGTTTACCTCTAGAATTCTCTTTATACAAAACTTGTATTTGTTTTGTTTAATTGTATTTGATTTTTAACTTTTTAAAAAACTCACTACTATCTTTTCAATACTTTCTAGAGTTAGTTTTTAAGGTAACATACAAAGAAATGAGTTCTTTTAAGGTAACATACAAAGCATTTTCTTACACATATGTCATCATACTTTGTTTTAATTTCTCTTCCTCTGTGTTCCTTCCTTGTCTCCTCCATCTTTTCTATTTGGTCCTTTCCTTCCCTTATATAGTTTCTCCTTCTGCTTTCATGCCACATGTATTCCATTCCTCTCTCTTATTCCCACTCGTTATCTCTTTTCCTCTCCCATGATTCCTTTTCTAGTTTCATGATACATGTACACACACACACACACACACACACACACACACTGCATATATGAAAAACTGTGTAATTTTTTCATTCAGACTCTGGTTTGTTTTGCTGAAAAATAATTTCCAGTTCTATTTATTTACCCATTTTCTTGCAGATGTCATATTTTCATTTTATTTTGCGGCTGAATAAAATTCCATTGTACATATGTACCACATATTTTTTTCCATGCATCTGTTGCTGGGCTCTAAGATGGCTCCATTTACAAGCAACTGTAAATAGTTCAGCTAAAGACATGCAAGTGTCTCTGCAGTTTGTTTATTTACAACCTTTTGTGTATATACCCAGGAGTGGTAGAACTGGGCCATGTGGCACTTCTATTTTGCATTTATTGAGAAACCCCATAATAATTCCCATAGTGGCTGCACCAGTTTATATTCCTACCACGAGTGACTAATAACCCTCCACATCCTATGCCACATTTACTGTTTCTCTATGCTAGCTATTCTGACAGGGGTGAAGCAGACTTTCCAAAGAATTTTAATTTGCATCCAAAGGTTCTGAATGCTTTCCTAAATATTTATGTATGTTTGTATTTCTCATTTTGAGAACTGTCTGTTCAGATAATCAACCTATCTACTGATTAGATGATTTGATGTTGGAAGTTTAATCTTTTCAATTTTTTTATACGTTCTAGATATCATCACCTGTCTGATGTGTAGTTGGCCAGCATTTTCTTCTCATTTCACAGTCTGTCTCCTCATTCTGTTGAATCATTTCCTTTGATGTGCAGCAGATTTTAAATTTCATATCGTTATATTTGTCAAATTTGGGTATTAGTTGTGTGTTACTGAATTCATTTCCAGATAGTCCATGCCACACATGTGTCTTGAGATGGTTTCTCTTTGTTTTTCTCTAGCAGATCCTAAAGTTAAACTAAGGTGTTTGATCCATTTTGAATAGATTTTGATACAGAATGAAAGGTATGTATCTAATTTTACTTTTCAATGTGCATACATCTGGTTTACTCTATAATTTTTGATAAGTATGTTATCTTTCTAATGTGTATTTGAAAAATCTTTGTTGTGAGTTAGGAAGTTGTATTTATTTCTTGGTGTGTCACCCTATTCAATTAGTTTGCCCTCCCCCCTCTGTGATAACGATGGCAGTTTTTACTACTGTGGCTTTGTAGTAAAATTTGAGAGCAGGTATTCAGACACCCCTTACACTGATATTTCTACTTAGGATTTGACTATTTAGGGTCTTTTATGCTTCTAAATAAATTTATGATTTTTTTCAGTTCTGTGAATGATATTATTAGAATTTTTATTAGAAGTATATTAATATGAAGATCATTTTGATAGTCTAACCAGTTCTAGTACATCAATTCAGCAAGTCTCTGTGCATGGGAGTTTCTTCTATTTTCTAGTGTCTTCTTCAATTTCTTTCTTAAAAATCAAAAAGGAAGAAAGAGCAATCTCTTGGCCATTACTGAAATATAAAAAAAAAATAAAATAAAATGTTGCAGCAGTTTCTTTCTGGGTTCTCACAAGTTGGAGGCTGTCAGAGATGTGCATGTGGGAGAAGAAGTCTGTTGGACTTGTTGATTCTTGTCTTTCCTAGGGTTCATTATGATGCTTCATTCTGTAATGGATACCCACTTAATAATTTCTTAGAGAATCATTACTTTAGTAGCTTTTGGTTTTGCACACAAGGGGCCTTTGTTGGTCATATTTAGCTTTGTAGTCACATTTTACCTTCCGAGTGCTCCATGGTCATACCCTCAGGAGTGGTAAATGTCCTAGCCCGAAGATATGTTCTAAATGCTTATGGATGTTGAGAATAACCAGTGTCATGAGATCTTACAGGTGAGATCTTCTTATTTTCAAAATCTCCTGAATACTGCTCATTTCATGATATTAGGTAGACTCTTAGATGTTCAAACTTGTCCTGTTCCTCAGTAGTAAATGAAAAATAGGTTCTAGGCATCTGTTGACTTCAGATTGATGGCTATCACACTCCAGGGTTATGCTCGTTTATGAGATCTGCTCCAGCCACTGGAGTGACCATTTTCCTCAGTACATTTCCTTGCCTGAGGCCTCCTGTTCTATGTATGTTTCTCTCTAGAGTTGTCTCACAGGGCTCTTTCTCATGGTAGGTCTCTGGAAGTTTAAATTTAGGTTCCCTGGCTTGTAGTTGTTTCCTCTTCATAGTCCTCCAGTGTGGCTCAGCTTTGAGCGGGGACTTTCCTCTCAGGATTTCACTCAGCAAGCATCCTTCATTACTGGCTGACAGAACGAGACTCATGGAGTCACTGAAACCTGCAACTGCATGTGAGTGTTGTGGGGCTGTGTGCTTGTCCTGAGAGCTGAATTGGAAGTTTCATTTCCATTCCCTTTTCTGTCATCAGGGAGCCATGCTGCTAGACCTGGGTTTAGCTTATTTCCACTGCATTGCTCATATTTCTTTCTTTGTACTTTTTAGGTGTACTTTTGAATACTTTGCCAATTTACAGAACTCTTTCCCTGTCTTTGTAATAAGCTCCATTTTCTCTTATTTTATTTACTGGGTCACATGCAGGGAGTTTTTAGTCTGTTTTTCCCCCCATAACCTAAATCTTTGCTTTTGAGTGACCCAGATTGGCTTTATCTGATTTCCCTTTTTACCCCTATTACTTCTAAGGCATTCTCTTTCTTCTTTACTCTTGCTGGCAGATTGGATGCTGGAGGATGTTCTCTCATAGGTTTACACACAGTTGTAACTACTTGATGTGAGCAACTTCCCTGTGGGCAGACAATTTTGCCATAATCGTGTCATATATAGCAGGGAGCAGGAAACTATTATCACAGCCATCCCCCAGACGAAGATAGCAGACCTGAATTTCTCCCACAGACATTCACAGTCTACTCTAACTTTCCATCTGGACAGAAAATGGAGTCTTCTTTATTTGTCTTATGACTCATAGTGGCATCATATACTGTCATCATAGCAGAGACCCACCATGCATCTTATAAGAAATCTGACTATATTAACACTTTTTCTACTGTGGTGATAAAACATTATGGCCAAGGCAACTTATAGGAAGAAGGATCTATTTTTGGATTATGCTTCTAGATGGACAAAAGTCTACCACATCAGGGAATTATGGCAGCATCATGTGGTAGTCATGATGGCCGCAGGGCTGACAGCTCACATCTTGAAACACAGGAAGCAGAGAGATCAAACAGAGTCCTTAAGCTCTCAAAGCCTATCTTAAGTGATATACTTTTTCACAAGGCCATATTTCCTAATCCTCTCCAAATAGACCCACTGATCTAGGACCAAATATTCAAGTACCAAAGCCTATGAGGTGAGGGACATTTCCATCCTATTACAGTGACTGCATGAGATTTCTGCCATTGATGTTCCATTCCCCACTCATCTTTGATGTGTCAGTCCCTGTTTGGTTGCCAGTTTGGTTGTGTTTTTCTGAAGAAGAAACAGAGATCAGGGGTGGTGGTGGTATGGAAGTGATGTGTAAGGGGAGATAGGAGGAGTAGAGGGAGGGGAAACTGTGGTTGGGATGTATTATATGAGAGAAGAATCTATTCTTTAATTAAAAAATAGTAGAAGGATCTCAAGAGGATCCTGTATGACTTGTGAGCCTTGAGACCTACCTCTATATCCAGAAGGGAATAAAAACAGGCCCAGTCTAAGGAAAGCCTCCTTTGGGTGATCTTAACTGCTCCAATTCAAGAAGGCAGTGGTCATGTCCAACCAGAAGGAAAATAATATAAGTAATAATGACTTGGGATTGAGCTCAGGGCTTCATGTGCATAAAACAAACACTCTTCCAACTGAAACTGAGTTGCAATCCTTTAATTAGTGACACAAATCTAGTTAGTTCTGGGACCAACATTCAAATTACACATTATGTATAGGATTCATCACAACCTGATAGACTTTGGGGAAGGTGACAGCCTGGGTGTTAAGTGAGATGCACTTGTAAACATTAGCAATATCTCTGAGACATCCTTTTGCGGTAAAGGATGTGACTTCCTGATAGCCTGAATTAACCCTGAGCTTTGTTGTTATCCTAGTCATGTTTCCTTGGCAGTCATCTTTGAAAGGAGTGGGTTTGTTTTTTGATCTTGTTTTCTGTGTTTTGTGGTTGACTATCATTATTTCTAATCCGATAACAGACCTCATCATAGTGCACCGAAGTACTAGAAGCACTTTGCCACAGTTAATCTTCATGGTTAAAGAGGTTCAGTTTTGGGGAACAAAATTGGGAAGAGGTAGTCAGAGGAGTACATCATTCTGTTGTATTTTTTTAAATGTTGTTCTACCCCATTTCATCCTATGACTATGCCTTGACTATCATGCATGAATCACTATGTTAAATACTGAAAATCACTTAGGGCTATGTGAAATATAGGTTCTTCCTTACTTAGCTTTTTGTCTGCTAGGGAGATAAGTAAGACAAAATAAAATTACAATGCAGATAGTTATTAATAAAGTGTACTAGGAAGTAGAGAAACTTGGATTCCTATGTCAGGACAGAGAGGGCTTCACTCATGATCAGGGAAGAACACTTGAAGGGATGATTCATTCATTCATTCATTTCATTCATTCTCTCTCTCATCTGTCTCTGTCTCTTTCTCTCTCTCTTAAAAGTTATTTGTTTAATTTACATCTCAATCTCAGCTTCCTCTCCCTCCTCTCCTCCCAGTCATTCCTTCTCCCTTCCCTTATACCCCATCTAGCCTCTTTCCCCTTTGCCTCAGAAAAGGGGGCATCCCGTGGATATCAGCCAGCCTTGGCACATTAAATTGCAATAAGGTTAGGCATACCTTCCCCTATTGAGGCTAGGCAAGGCAGCTCAGTTTGGGGAAAGGGATCCAAAAACAGACATCATAGTCAGAAATAACCCCTGCTCCCACTTCAGGAGCCCCACATGAAGACTTAGCTATACACTGTTACATATGTGCAGAGGGCCTAGATCCATCACAACCATGCTCTTTGATAGACACTTTAGTGTCTATGAGCCTCTATGGGCCCAGGTTAGTTGATGCTGTAGATTTTCTAGTAGTGTCCTTGAACCTTCTGGCTCCTTCAATCCTTCTTCTCCTTCATCTGAAGGGTACACAAGTCCCACTTAATGTTTTGTTGTGGGTCTCTACATTTGTTTCCATCAGTTGATGGGTGAAGCCCCTCTAGTGTCAGTTATGCTAAGGCTCTGCAAGAATAACAGAATATCATTAATAGTGTCAACAGTGGGATCTCTCGCATGGAATGAAGCTCAAGTTGGGCCAGTCATTGGTTGGCCAATGGAGAAAAGGATTCTTTTTTTTTTTTTTACCTCAGCCTGGGAGAGAAAGAACCATTAGTATGGCCAAGGGTATTTTGGCAAGGCAGTGCTAGTAAGATCATTACAATCAGTTTCAAGTTGTGTTTCTGCCCTCTCTAGCATCTCCTCAAAAGATGTAGATTGCTTATGCTGAGATTGCCAAATTTGGTGACATGAAGGAAGGTTATTGGCTTAAAGACAGGCTCAGGTTTTACTATGTACTGGGGCACTGTACCAGGCAATGCTTGTAACCAGGGCAAGTTTTATGCTCAGAATTCCATTAGACTCATGGAGCATAAAGTGATTTGAATGATCCTACTTCCTCCCTCCAAGATTAATGTAGAACTTAATCCTTAGTGCAATAGTAAGGCACAGGCCATGGGAAGGGATTGTATTGTGTTTTCTCCCCTTGGAAGTAGGATTAACATTCTTACAAAAGAGTTTGTGGCTAAAGGGGGTGCTCTTGGATCCCTCTTCTGTGAGGACACATTGTTCTGCAGCTGTGGAGAAGATTGCAAAGCATCGTCTTGGAAGGAGAAGCACCAGGCATCACACAATGATAGCACCATGGTCTTGGGTTTTCTTATCTCTGGAGCAGTGGAAAATAAATGAATGTCCTTTCTAAGTAAACCCAACTGTGGTAGATTTATTTAAAGAACAGCAGGATTGGACTCTGGCAATCTAGGAAGATTGAAGGATAGAAAATTTAAATAGTATCACTGTAGCTATCACACTCATATCTGCCTGGACAAATCCAGCTGTCATCAAAGGGCATGGTGTAATTGCAACATAATTAACTTCATTTCTTTCATTATTCCCTTTCTTGTGTCCCTCATCTTTCTGTCTCTACAATGCCCAAAGCCAATCTACTGATCTGTTTCTAAAACTCTCTCTAATATCCTTTCCTAGGCTCATAGGTGGAAACTCACCCTTCATTTCTTTTACTTGATGAAGGTTTTTGTGTTTTCTTCTCTCACCAATGCAAACTAATTTAGTATCTCATTAAAGGCTAGTTTTAAGAACAATAATTACTATCATTTAGATAACCACACTCAAGCTTTACATTTTTCAGTTTTTTCTTTCTGTCTTTCTGTCTCTCTTTCTTTCTTCCTTTCTTCCTTTCTTTCTTTATCTCTTTCTCCCCCCTCCCCACCGTGTGTATGCGCGTACGTGCATGCATGTGTGTGTGCATCCAGTCCAGAGACTCAAGAGGTGTTTAAGGAACACCTGTTATTTAATAAAGGAATCTTCCTCATCAGAATTCTAAGAAATAACAATGACATACCAGCAAGGTGTTGACAGGTAACTCACTAATAATGAAAATGTAATGACTTCATATTTTTGCAGAGTTGGAGTGTGTGTTAAAAGAGACATCCAGTGAAATAAGAGAGAAGGAGGGGAGAAGGGAAAGGGAGAATGAATCAAGAAGCAAATATAGTTATCTTCTCTAATTGCAAGTATACTTTGAGTCATTGTAAGGGCTCCTTATCTTTCCTTTCATGTCCATTTATTACCTGTGTGATGATGTAGAAGTTGCATAACCTCTCTGTACTTTGGTTGGTTACCACCTTGAGTCATTGTGGAAAATAAAAGGCTTAGTATCTAAGCAACTAAGGACAGAATGACTACTTTATAAGCATAAGCCATTATTTGTTGTTTACCATTTATACTTTGTCTTTTTCACTATGGAGTTTCACTCTACAGCCCAGGCTTGAGACTCATTATATAGTTGTTGAGTCTGTGACAAGTCTCCTGAATGCTGATATTATGGGAATGAGCCTATCTATCCATGATGTGTGTGTGTGTGTGTGTGTATACAACTATGTGTTTGTGAATGATGTATGTGTGAGTGGGGGCATGGATGTGCCATGGTGTGTATATGGGTCAGAGGACAACTTTCAGGAGCAGTTTCTTGCTCTCTACTTTGTTGTGAGGCAGAGTGTCTGTTATTTCTGCCATTTTACCACCACATTGTGCATTTTAGCTTGTCTGCGAATTTCCAGGAACTTACCACATTTCTGTCTCTCATCTCACTGTAGAAGTATTAGAATTATAGATGTACAGTATTGCATCTGTCTCTTATTTATTTATTTTTAAGCATAGATTTCCTGAGATCTGAACTCAAATATCAGTTTTGTGTGGCAAGTTCTTTTATCTACTGAGCCATTTCCAGGTCCATCCTAACTTTCTGTAAATTACAAAAGATCAAAGCCCTGTATTTTCCTATTTATAGTTTTTTTATCCTGTTTCACTACAGCTAAGGCTTTAATAAAGTAAGACATTTATATAAAATAATAACAGAGCACATTATAGATTTAGGAGTATATTAATTTTTAGAAAGTTGCTTTGGGCTAGCTTAAGGTTTGATTGTAAGATGTGTTGTAGTATAGCACATAATAAAATGTGGATGTTTTATATATTATTATTGCATATTTTTAATAAAAAGAAGTTTTACATTGAATTTCATAGCAAATGATTCTTTATGTTTGGGCAAATCTTCACATATCATCATAAATCATTTTAATTTTGCTTCCCTTTTCAAAGCATTGTCGGCATATTAAGAAATACTTTTTACAGATAACAAAATAAAGTATTCAGAAGATGGATGGATCTATAAGATATTGTCTTAAGGAAATAGCTGAGACTCTGAAAGACAAAAATTGTGTGTCTCTCTTATATGTGGATCATAGCTTATAATATTTACATGTGGATATGTAAGTGTATGAGTGGAGGACACCATGCGAGAGGTGAAAGGGGCATTTAGAGTAGAGGTGGAAATCAATGAGACGTATGTGAGGTGAGCATGGGAAGGAGGGTATGAAGGGTGAGAAGCTTAAGGAGGTAAGGCAAAGTAAGAAAGAGAATTAGGAAAAGCACACTGTTTGAAAATGTCATAATGAAACATAACACTATATATGCTAATTTAAAATTAAAATTAAAATGCTGCAGAAAAAGACTCTTATTAAGGTGTGATAATTTGTCTGGCAGTATTATGTGAGAAAGATTTTAATTTATGGAGTTGTTAAAGATTAAATTGCCCTGATTTGCACAATCTGTAGGTCTGACTTCTTCCTTTTCTTCTTTCTTTCTTTCTTTCTTTCTTTCTTTCTTTCTTTCTTTCTTTCTTTCTTTCTTTCTTTCTTCCTTCCTTCCTTCCTTCCTTTCTTCCTCCCTCCCTCCCTCCCTCCCTCCCTCCCTCCCTCCCTCCCTCTCTCTCTCTCTCTCTCTCTCTCTCTTTCTTTCTTTCTTTCTTTCAGCTTCAATGACAAATTCAAATTCAAACACTAGAGATAACCTCATTATTAGTAGATCTTGCTCTAGGATAAGAAAGAAAACGATTGATTTCCTGAGCCCTTGAATGTCTGGTAGTTTTTAGCACTACATTTAGGAATATTTTAGTGAAATGTGACTCTTGACATGGTACAGAAAACAAACTGATTTTAGGAAGTGGATGGGGAGAGACTTTTGAATGTTTTCTCCCTCTTTTTAAACTCAGGAAGCAAACTCTGCATGTATTTGATAAAAGATTTAGGTTGAATTAGCAGCACTCAGCCCTAATGGGTGGGATTTTTCATGTGACCGTTCTTGTCAGTTCTGAAAGGCAAATAATCTCTTTATTAAAGACTTTGGCAGCTATAACAGTTACAGAAGTTTTCTGAATAAAAAATGATGTATAATTTCTTTCTTTTCTATCTTTTCTTTCCCCCCTTTTCTTCTTTTTAATTTTTATTTTACTGATTCTTTGTGAGTCTCACATCATGCATCACAATCCCACTTATCTCCCTGTCTCTTTGCATTTACCTTTTGCCCTTGCAACCTCCACATGCAAAAGAAAACAGATGAAAAAGAAACAGAACAACAACAACCACCACCACAACATTTCAACATGGAAGCTGTAGTGGGTCATGGTGTGTCTCACAATATTTGCTTGCAAATGTTCATTTCAATGAGTCTTTGATCTGGTTCAAGACCTCTGGCTTCTGCTACACTATCAATATTGAATCCTCACCAGGACTCCTCTTGGACATCCTGTTTTTGCCCTGTGTCATGGAGATCCTGCAGCTTACAATATGTAATTAAACATGAGGAGAAAGGCAGCCACACATTATTATTATTATTATTATTATTATTATTAAAGTTATTTATTTTCTTTGTATCCCTATTGCAGCTTCTACTACTCCCTCCTCACTTCCCCTCTGCCAACTTCTCTTCAGAAAGGGAAGACATCCCATGGATATCAGCTTTGGCATATCAAGTTGCATAAGATTAGATGCTTCTTCTCCTGTTGAGGCAGGATAAAGCAACACAGTTGAAGGCGAGGAATCCAAAGGCAGGAATGTATTCAGAGATACTCCTTGCTCCTGCTTTAGGAGTCCCACATGAAGACCCAGATGATCTTTATGTGCAGGGAGTCTAGGTCCATTCCATTCATGGTCTTTGGTTGACAGTTCAGTCTTGTTGAGCTTCTTTGAGCCCAAGGTAGTTGTTTTTTTTTTTTTTTTGTGGTGTTCTTGACCCCACTGGCTCCCTCAGTCCTTCTTCCCCTACTTCCACAGGATCCTCCAAGCTCCACTTAATGTTCACTTACTGAGTGAAGCCTCTCTGATACTAGGCTCCTGTCTACAAGTATAGCTGAATATCATTAATAGTCTCAGGGGTGGTTCTCAAGCTGTGCCGGTCATTGTTTGGTACTTCCCTCAAATTCTGCTCCATTGTTTACTCCTGAACATTTTGTAGGTAGGACAAATTGTAGGTCTAAGGTTTTGTGGCTAGGTGGGTCTCCCAATATTTCCATTGGAAGCCTTGGTTCTGTCCCAGGTCTTTGGGCTATCCAACCTCTGGTTTCTGGCCCCACAGGCAGTGTCAGGCGTGGGCTCTGTTTCAAGCTGGACCTGTCATTTGTCAGCCACTCCCATAAGTTCTGCACCATCTTTACCCTAACATATCTTGTAGGCAGGAAAACTGAAGGTCGAAGTTTAAGTAGGTGAGTTGATGTCCCGACCCCTCTATTAGAAGTCTCCTGTGAGGGACATCTAGGTTGTTTACAGTTTCTGGATATTATGAATAAAGTGGCTATGAACATAGTTGAACAAGTATCCTTGTGGGGTGATGGAACATCTTTTGGGTATAGCTGGGTCTTGGGGTAGAATTACTACTCCCAATTTTTAGAGAAACCACAAAATTGATTTCCAAGTGGTTGTACAAGTTTGCACTCCCATCCGCAATGCTCCATACCATCATTTGCTGTCATTTGAGTTTTTGATCTTAGTCATTCTGAAGGGTATAAGATGGAATCTCTAGTCATTTTGATTTACATTTCCCTGATGGCTAAGGGTGTTGAACACTTCTTTAAGTGCTTCTCAGCTATTAGAGATTCATTCCGCTGTTGAGAATTCTTTGTTTAGTTTTGCACTCCACTTTTAAATTGAGTTACTTGGGGTATTGGTGTCTATTTCTTGATTTTTTTTTTTTTTTTTTTTTTTTTTT
>NW_022196903.1:102298377-102357715 GCF_008632895.1 Mastomys coucha
GTAGATGTACCACAATTTCTGTATCTACTCCTCTGTTGAGGGACATCTGGGTTGTTTCCAGGTTCTGTGCCAATTCTTTTAGGTCTAATCCCCACATTCTCTTCTATCAGATTCAGTGTATCCATCCTTTTGTTGAAGTCTTTGATCTACTCGGACTTGAATTTTGGTCATGGTAATAGATGTGGCTCTACTTGCATTCTTTTATGTGCAGATATACAGTTAAACCAGCACCTTTTGTTAAAGATGCTTTTGTTTTCCCATTGGAAAGCTTTGCCAAAAATATAATTTCCATAGGTGTGCAGAATTACTTCTGATTCTTTGATTCAATTCCATTGATCAGCCTATCTGATTTTATGACAGTACCATGTGGTTTTTATTACTATTGCTTATAGTACAGCTTGAGATCAGGGATAGTGATACCTCTAGAAGTTCCTTGTATAGAATTGTTTTAGCTATGCTGTTTTCGTTTTGTTTTCCCATATGAAGCTCAGTATTGCTCTTTGAAGGCCTGTAAGGAATTGTGTTAGAATTTTGATGGTAATTTTGTTGAATCCGTAGATTGATTTGGCAGGATGGATGTTTTTACTATGTCAGTCCTATTGATATATGAACATAGAAGATCTTTAAATCTTCTGATATCTTCTTCAGTTTCTTTCTTCAGAGATTTGAAATTCTTGTCAAACAGGTCTTTGCCTAGCTTGGTAAGAGTCACATCAAGATATTATATATTATTTGTGTTTATTGTGTAGGGTCTTGTTTCCATAACTTCTTTCCCAGCCTGCTAATATGTAGGACCGTGAAAGGCAGCCTAGTTTCTGGTTGAGCTAGGCTGGAAACCATGGTGTCCCTTTAGGGGATAACCGGGAAAGTGATGTTAGGAGTTTTGCCACACTCCTGGACACCAGGTTCCTGATACGAGGCCGTAGCTCTCCATAGTTTTGTGGCCATCAGCCATATAAGGGCAACTCCCCAAGCCCATCTACACACAGGTAGAAGAGGTGACCACATGTCATAAAGCCTCAAGACAGATCTCCATATTAATGAGGTACGTAAAGGCCTGGAGGCTTAGCCAATAAACTCCCCTTCCCAGACACTCCTCCCTGCAAAAGGTATTTAACCCCAGGCCTGCCCTGAGAAAGTGGGGTATGGTTTTATTCATCATCACTCTCCACCATGACAATAAATGCCTTAAAACCATGGACTGTCTCTTTTCATCTGAATCCGTCGTGGGGAACAATGGAACAGCCTTTTGCCTAAAGAGCTCCGTAGAAGACTTCTCAGTACTCCTAGTCAGTGCCTCCACCAAGCCAAGCCGCTACTGAACAAACCAGCTCTCCCCTCTTTTCCCTTTCGGCCCCGAGCTAGTTCCAGCCCATGGGCCCCTACTTTGTTCTCAGCTCTTCTGAGGCACCCAGTGGTGTCTGGATGCCCAAGACCATGAGAACCAGATGGCCCCAGCCTCCGTGAAGGCCCAGGCATCCTGGACCTGGCTCCAGATGTCCCTGGAGACCGCAGAATGCGCTCCCCCATTCCCAGAACGGTGTCCAGCGGCCTGGCACTGGCATGGGGTAATCACAGTCAAAATTACTGAGTCCCACCTCCTCCAGTGGCCTGCACCCTGTGGTGGAGTGGACGCCGGACGCTGTTAACCCAACACTAATAATTTGTATATAGGAGCGCTACTGAATATTTTTGAGTTAATTTTGTAACTAGCCACTTTGTTGAAAGGGCTTATCAGCTGTAGGAGTTCTGTGATGTAATTTTTGGGGGGGGGGGTAATTTCAGCATACTATCATATCATCTGTGAATAGTGATACTTTAACTTATTCCTTGCCAATTTTACCCCCTTGATCTTTATTGCTCTAGCTAAAACTTCAAGTACTTCAGCTTTAGGGAGAGCCTCCACTCTAGTTGTTGGGGTACCCACATGGAAACTGAGATTCATTTCTGTTAAATATGTGCTGGGGGCCTCGGTGAAGCCCCTGTGGGTTCTTTGGTTGCTAGCTCAGTGTCAGAGCTCTCAGAGGTCCAGGTTAGTTGACTCTCTTAGTCCTCCTATGAGGTTTCCATCCCCTTCAGAGCCTTCAATCCTTCTCCCCAAGCTCTTCCATAAGAGTTCCTGATACTCATTCAATGTTTGGCTGTGGGTACCTGTATCTCTTTTAGTCAACCACTGGGTAGAGTCTCTCAGAAGGCAGTTATGCTAGGCTCCTGTCTGCAACCATACAAGAGTATCAATAGTGTCAGGAATTGGTGCTTGCCCATGGGATAGGTCTTAAGTTGGGCCATTTATTGGTTGACCATTTCCTCAATTGCTACTTCATCTTTGTTCTGGCATTGCTTTTAGACAGAACAAATTTGGGGTTGAAAGTTTTGTGGGTGACTTGGTTTATGAGAGTTTTATTGAATATTATTGCATCGATATTCATAAGGAAAATTGGTCTGAAGTTCTCTTTCATTGTTGGGTCTTTGTGTAGTTTTGGTATCAGCATAACTGTGGCTTCATAGAACAAATTGGATATTGTTCTTTTTGTTTCTATTTTGTGGAATAGTTTGAAGAGTATTGGTGTTAGGTCTTCTTTGAAGATCTGATAGAATTCCGTACTAAAACAATCTGATGCTGGGCTTTTTTTGGTTGGGAGATTTTTTAATGACTGTTTCTATTTCTGTAGGAGTTATGGGACTGTTTAGATGGTTTATCTGATCCTGATTTAACTTTGCTACTTGGTATCTGACTAGAAAAATTTTCATTTCATCCAGATTTTCCAGTTTTGTTGAGTATAGGCTTTAGTAGTAGGATCTGATGATTTTTTTGAATTTCCTCAGTTTTTGATGTTATATCTCTCTTTTAATTTTTGATTTTGTTAATTTGAATAATGACTCTGTGCCCTCTTGTTAGTCTGTCTAAAAGTTTATTTATCTTGGTTATTTTCTTAAAGAACCCACTCCTGGTCTTTTTGATAATTCTCAGCTGAGGAAGCTTGAATGACTGAGAAGCAACTAAAGGAAATGTTCAACATCCTTACTCATCAGGAAAATGCAAATCAAAACGACTCGGAGATTTCACTCATACCAGTCAGAATGGCTAAGTTCAAAAACTCAGTTGACAGCAGATGCTGGCAAATATGTGGAGAAAGAGGAACACTCCTTCATTGCTGGTGGGATTGCAATCTGTTACAACCACTCTGGAAATCAGTCTGGCTGTTCCCTAGAAAATTGGTATAATACTACTGGTGGACCAAGCTATACTTTTGGCATATACCCAGAAGATGCTCTAACATGTAATAAGGACATATGCTCTACTATGTTCATAGCAGCCATATTTATAGTAGCCAGAAGCTGGAAACAACCCAGATGTCCCTCAGTAGAGGAATGGATACAGATAATGTGGTACATTTACACAATGGAATACTACTCAGCTATTAAAAACAATGACTTAATGAAATTCACAGGCAAGTGGATGGAATTAGAAAATATCATCCTAAGTGAGGTAATCCAGTCACAAAGAACACCCACGGTATGCATTCACTGATAAGTGGATATTAGCCCAAAAGCTCAGAATACCCAAGATTCAATTCACAGACCATACGACGCTCAAGAAGAAGGAAGACTCAAGTGTGGGTGCTTCAGTGCTTCTTAGAAGGGTGAACAAAATACTCACAGGAGGAGATATGGAGACACAGTGTGGAGCAGAGACTAAAGGAAAGGCCATCCAGAGAGTGCCCCACCTGGGGTTCTGTCCCATATACAGTTGCCAAATCTGAAGGCTATTGTGGATGCTGAAAAGTGCTTACTGAAGGGAGTCTGAAATGGCTGTCTCCTGAATAGCTCTGCCTGAGCCTGATAAATACAGAGGTAGATGCTAGCAGCCAACTAAGGGAGGGGTTCCCAATGGAGGAGTTGGAGAAGGCACTGAAGGAGCTGAGAGGGTTTGCAGCCCTGTGTGTAGGGGAGCAACACTGTTAACCAGTCAGACCCCCTGGAGCTCCTGGGAACTGCGTCACCAACCAAAGAATACACATAGAAGGATCTAAGGCTTAGCCTCATATATGGTAGATGATAGCCTTTTTGACATCAGTGGGAAGAGTAGCCCTTGGTCCTGTGTGGGTTCGATGCCCCAGTGTTGGGGAATGCCAGGGCTTGAAGGTGTGAGTGGGTGGGGGAGCACTATCATAGAGGCAGGGGGAGGTAGATGGGATAAGGGGTTTCTGGAGGGCACACCTGGAAAAGGGATAACATTTGAAATATAAATAAAAGAAAGTAGCCAATAAAAGAAAAAGAAAAAAAAGAAGTTGGGTGTAATTCTAATAGGTCTGCCTTTATATGTTACTTGTCCATTCTTCCTTGTAGCTTTTAATACTACTTCTTTGTTCTGTACACTTAATGTTTTGATTATATTATGTGGAGGGAAGATTTTCTTTTTTGGTCTAATCTGTTTGGTGTTCTATAAGGTTCTTGTACATTTATAAACATTTCTTTCTTTGGATTAGAGAGCTTTTCTTCTATGTTTTTGTTGAAAATATTATCTTGATCTTGTAGCTGTGAATCTTCTCCTTCTTCTACTCATATTATTCTTAGCTTTGATCTTTTCATAGTGTTCCAGATTTCCTGGATTCTTTGTGTTAGAAACTTTTTAGATTTAAAAATCTCTTTGACTGATGTATCCATTTCTTATATAGTACCTTCTATGCCTGAGATTTACTCTTCCATTTCTTGCATTCTGTTGTTGGCTTGCATCTACAGTTTCTGTTCATATCCCTGGATTATCCATTTCTAGAATTCCCTCAGTTTGAGCTTTATTACTTCTGTTTCTATTTTCAGGTCTTAAACCATTTTATTTATTTTCTCCACTTGTTTATATTTCCCTATATTTCATTAGGGGATTTATTTATTTTCCCTTTAAAGGCCTCTATCACTATAATATTGAATCTAAGGTCACTTTCTCATGTTTTAGCTGTGTTAAGATTTTTAAGGCTTTATGGTAGCTTATCGTTTGGTCATGGTGCCATATTGCTCTGATTCTTGCTTTTTGTGTTTTTGTGCTGGCCTTTAGCCATCTGGTTGTCACTGGTTCTGGCAGGCCTCTGAGAATTCAGGTAGTTCAGAAAGTGGATTATAGAGGACCATATGCAGTTTACCACGTTGGTTGTGCCTTAAGGGAACTTAGGAATCAGGGGCTTCATGAAGAGCAGGGGTCTTACCTGCTTTTCCCTGTTTCCAGCAGGTCTCACAGAATGCAGGCAGAGTTGTTGGCTGAAAAATGGAACTCATGTGACAGGGTGCAGTCTCCCACTGGTAGGTGTGCTTTTAGGAAACTTGGCAGGCAGAGAATTGGGGTGGGGTAATGGGGTATTACTTGGTTGTCCCTGGTGCTGACCGACCTCTGGCAGCCCACTTTTGATCCAATTGAAAACTTTGAAAGCTTCTTCCTTTGAAATATGTTTATTGATATGGGCTGGAGAGCTGCCTAAGTAGCTAACAGAACTTGCTACGCTTCCAGAAGATCTGAGTTCCTATCTAAGCATTCACATTAGGTGAGTTGCCATTATCTGTAATCCCAGCTCCAGGATATATGATGTCCTCTTCTGGCCTCTGGGAACATTGTATGAATATTGTGCACATCAAACAAGAGGGTACAGATGTACATAAAAATAAGTATTCCTTAAAAAATATGAGGGAAATGGATTGAAGCCTTGAGGTCCAGGAGAAAGAATGTAAACAGGCAACCTCAGGAAATAGGAGGTTGGGGGGACCCTCCCAAAATGCTCCAGAGACCTGGGAGGTAAAAGACTCCCAGAACTCAAAGGGAGGGTCTTTAGATGAAATGCCCAACAGTAGGGAGAGGGAACTTATAAAGCCCACCTCCAGTAGGAAGACAGGACATCAAGTGAGGGATGAGGTTGCCATCCCACAGTCACATCTCTGACCCATAATTGTTCCTGTCTGAAAGAATTACAGGGGTGGAAATGGAGAGGAGCCTGAGGAAAGGAAGGTCCAGCAACAAGCTCAAAGTGGGATCCAGCTCAAAGGGAGGTCTCAAGGCCTAAAACTATTACTGAGGCTATGGAGCACTCACGAAAAGGCATCTATCACGACTGCTCTACGAAAGACCCAACAAGCAGCTGAAGGAGTCAGATGAAGACATTTGCACCCAACCAATGGACAGAAGCAGCTGACCCCTGTTGTTGAATTAGGGAAGGCTGAAAGAAGCTGAGGAGAAGGGAGGTCCTATAGGAGGACCAACTGTGTCAATAGGACTACCAAAGAAGACTGCATACACTAGCTGTTATAAGGTCCCCAACATACATACAGTGGAGGACTACAGGGTTTGTGTTCATTCAGAGATGATGCACCTAATCCTCAAGGGACTGGAGGCTGGATGGATGGTGGGAAATTGAATATAGAGTGTAAAAATTAAGAATAAAATTAAATTTAAAATTCTTATTAGAGATACAACTTTCACTTGGCCAGTTTGAAGTGTCCAACTATAGTATTTTGTATAAATCATTCGGCTTTTTGTGGTTTATTAGAATGAGGTTAGTTAGGTAGCCGTGCCTGAAGTTGTGACGAGATTTTTTTTTCCAATAAAAAAATGTTCATTTCCAAGGCATGGAAGTATCATTTTACATTAGAAATGATACTGACATAACTGAAGCAGCATCTGTCTTATTCCTTCTATGAAAAGTTTCTTTTACTTTAGGGTTTTGGCTCTTCTCCATAGTCCATTGGAGGTGATGTGTCTTGATAGAAATCAGGTCCATGGTTAAGTAAGATTATGAAGTATTTGCCTCTTTGTGCGAGGCTTATTTCACATAGCATAATATCCTTTCATGTTGCCCATATTGTTGCAAACCACTAGATTTCCTCCTTTTAAATATCTGAGAGATAGAGAGATAGAGAGATAGATAGAGAGAAAATGTGTTTGTGTCGACTTTTTGATCCACTCATACATTAGCTATGTACATTGTTTAGAAAAAATTCTTAATATTACTATTTTGAATATTGTGATAGTGAACACGGGTCCAGTGTCTCTTTGAAATATTATTCTTTATTTTTCTTTCTTCTTGCATGTGTGTGAATGTGTGTACATGTACACATCTGTACCATGGTATGTATGCAGGGTCAGGAGACAACTGATCTCTCATTCCACTATGTGAGTACAGGAATTGAACTCAGGTCATTAGGTGTGGTAGCAGGTACCTTTGTCTGTTAAACCAGCCAGCCAGCCTTATGATACTGTTTTTGATTGCTTTTGTGTATACTCAGGAGTGGTGCTGTTGCTAATTTAGATTTTTGAGGAGCCTCCATACTAATTTCCATAATGGTTCTGTATCAAGGCTCCTGTCACTCCAAGTCCTGCCTGGAAAGGGAGCTCTGGTTTTCCATTTTCCCACGCGGAGATGATAACAGTCTCTGTGATTGCTATTAAAATTAATTAGAAGAAAAATCACAGCATTCTGACATACATAAAGGAAATGCTTGATTTGTGGAAGAATTCTAATAGCATACTAAGATACTCTTTTGATTTAATGGAAACTATTTCTTAGAATGGGAATAACAGTGTGAGAAGGAAGAAGTAAGGTGGTAAGAGTGAAAAATGAGTAGAAATAGAATCAACTAATTCCAGAGCCAATATATTTGTTAGCCTCACAGAGCAGATATGCAGGGAAATGACAAGAAGAGAAAGCCACAGGGAAGAACCAACTACAAGAATGGGGTGAGGAAGAGACAGTAAGGAGGTGTGCTGAGGGACACAAAAGTTTTCATCGAGGTTATACTAGCTAGTGTTGCTGTTTGGCTACGCTATCTGTGGAAGCTCCTCCTCATGAAAATCATAATTTGCAAGATGATGCCCAAATGAGGAAATCTTAATAAAAAGTAGAGTCAAGCCTGGTTTAATTATCTCTGCCCTGTGACAAAGGCCTTGAACATGTAAGGCAAAAACCCTAATGGACTATTGTGGGAAATCTTTTGAGTTATAAACCGTAGAACTGTATTGAAGTTGTTGTTTGAGTTATCCAGGTGATGTTGTCTTCTTTCTTGATTTGCTGATTCCACTCAAGGTGATAAATAACACAGACTTCTGGACCTTTCTATTCTATTTACTGGCGGTGTTATCATTGATTAATGAAACATGGAGTGAAAAGCAAACAAACAAAAAAGAAAACTCATTCTCCTAGTGACTGGGAAGCCTGGGAGGGCTTAGGACAATCCCAGAAGTCTGTTCCTTATTGTTTTCTTATTATCCTCCCCCAGCCCCACTGCTTAAGAAGGATGAGCAAGCAATAAAACAGAGAGCAAATAATCATTATTCTGTTTCATATCTTTGGACATATGCACACAAATGCACACGTGTGAAGATACTCTTCTGTAGTCACACATACATGGCAACAGAAAGTCTTTAGTGGGTCCTATGCAGGGAGGGAAATATGAGTCATGGCTTAGAATTTTGACTAATCTGAATAAAGCAAGTATAGATTTGATTTATATGGCAAATTTAATACAGGGACAGATTTTAGTCCTCACGTCTTTGAAAGTGAGTGACTCAGTCAAAAACTTCATACTTGAATTATCTATATGGTGGCAGAAGGTTTTGGAGTCTCCAGTCATTTCAGTCATTAAACTTTCTAAAACTTTCATTGTGTGTGTGTGGGGGGGCAGCCCCAACACTTCTTTCTTGGATCTTCTTGAGGTAGCAGAGGGGGGAAGAGCATTGGTGGGGGCAAGTATCTCACTTGGTCTTGTTAGATACTTAGGCTGGTTGTTTGATAATAAAATGTTTACTTATCTTAAATCTAAGCCACTTTGCTACTATAGGTGACTTGCCTGAGTTTCTTTGAGGCCAGAAACTGCAGTCTCTGGTATTTAATACCTCTCATCACAGGGGACTAAGTAAGGGAATAATTGCTAGGGCCTTTCCCCTCTTGTCTAGATGCCTCTCATTTGTCAGGCTAGGGGGGAGGTTTGAGCAATAAACTTCTATTGAACCGGGCGAAGAGTCATGCTTACAGAGGGAAAACTTTTACAGAAGCAATATGAATAAATTCATATACAAATTCATGCTTACACATTCACATGTCTTCATTCAAACCAGTTGGGTTCAGCTACATACTTATCTCATAATTACATAGTTACCCAGGTACAGTGCAACTATTACACAGTTACACAGTTACATCCATACTTACATATGCATATGGAACAAAAGACCAATTGCCAGTGCAGAAAGAACTCACTTATTCCGGATGAAAAATGAGCTCCAATCTTTATTGCAGAGAGAAAGAAAAAGCTTCTACCATTGAGTTTATAAATGAATTACACCCAATCTGTAAGAACAAAGCTTTGTCCTGTTTAGTATGACTAAGCGTGCCTTGCTATTAAGAGAAGACCTGTTCTGTCCTATGGTAAGATGTCTGCCTGGTCCTTCTGCTCTCTCTGCAGCCTCTTCCCCCCTTTTCCCTCTGCATTCTGCATATTGGTCTCATTATTTTTTTAAAATTGCCTTATAATTCCTGTTATTCTCCTTCTAATCTTGGTCTCTCCTCCTGCTCCTATGTGTCAGTGATAATGCCCTTACTCTCAATGACTTTACTGCTAATGGTATGCCATGTTCCCAGTGCTCTGCAATGTAACTGTTCCTAGTCTTTTGTACCTTTTCAAAAAGAATAGATCATGTGGTTTATCCAGGCATCCCCCCCCATTCATTTTTGTTTTAAAGAATTATTTATTTATTTTATGTATATAAGTACATTGTAGCTTTCTTCAGACACACCAGTAGAGGGCATCTGATCACTTTACAGATAGTTGTGAGCCACCATGTGGTTGCTAGGAATTGAACTCAGAACCTCTGGAAAAACAGTCAGTTTTTTTTAACTGCTGAGCCATCTCTCCAACCCTGATTCTTTTTTTTTTTTTTTTAAACAGAAGTTCACTAGAAGTTCAAACATAAGTTCAAATCCTAAGTTGAATAATTTTACAACAGAGAATGTATATATGCATATCCATTAAAAGTAATTATTTGGCTAAACATTCATTATCTGTCAGTAGCTCAACAGGTTCATTGAAAGTTAAAAAAAAACATAATTTTTGTGACTAAATTATTAGTGAAGTTTCATGCAGATAAACCCATCAATATTTTATCTTCTGTCCTTGCACCTATCGGAAATCCTCAATTCCCTTTTTATGATGTTTGGTTAATTGTTTTACAACCTCTTGGAATGTACTCTAGGTTGTAGAGGCCTGCTTGATATCTCAGAAGCAATTACCTCACGCCAATTGAACACTATCAGGGTTCTCATTGCAGTTTTAATATTAGAAAGGACTTAATAGTAATCCTATTATAAAAGAACTTAATAATTACTAATATAATTTTAGGAATTCTTATAGATTCATCATTAATAACTTAAAAGCTCCGTCTATTTGTTTGTGTATATAACATCACTATAAGACAGTACATCTTTACTGTTCTGCAGACATCTGCTCCAAAGGGTGAATGAATGCCTAATGATTATTATATATATATATAATATGTATTTTATATATATATATACACACACACACACACACATATATATATATACATTTAATACTAATAGGAAATTAACACATTAATAACAGGAATCTTTCCTCAGATGAAATCACCTCGGTCTTGCCTTAAGAAGCAAATATGTCATTAACTTTGACTGTCCATTGCAGAACCATCTCAGGAAGATCACCTGTTAGTTTTTAGCTTCTCCCTGATGACTCCTGGCATTTCATTTTGGTGAAGAGAGGTAGATTTGTCTCTTCGACCTTTCTTTGTCTGCAGTCCCTATTCCCTGCATTTCAACACGGCTATTCTCTCTAAGATAGCAACACCTCGACCTTGTTTTGTGTTCTTCTTCCTGTTTTATCACCATATATTAGAAACATGTTTTATATTCACAATCTGATCTTCTTATGTTTAATTTACCAAGAGCATAGCAATACTGTTGAAATATAGCCACAGACACAATGTGAAGGCAAAGGACAAGATATCACTGCCCTAGCCTTAACTCATGATTTTTCTTGCCATTTAACAAAAAACTAAAATATCTGAAGATAGCTTATGTTCTGCTCATTTTAGCATATGGATATAAACCACTCAGCAGTATACATGAGATATATAATAGCTGTTAAATCATGAAAAATGACCTTACCTGATTCAGTGGATCAATCCATGCTTTGGACCAGTTCTGATGCCTGCCTTTCTGTAGTTTTTATTTCTCTAACCAAATACTCGCTTTTCTCAAGGGCTAATATCCTTTGCTACACTATTTTAGAAATCATACAATGGGATGACCTGAAATTGGGGAAGGAAGTTAGCTGAAATAAAGCTTGCCTGGGCTGGGTGGCCAGCTTTCTGGAAACAATGTTTTGAAGTAGAAGACCAGGGAATGTTTTCGTGTTTTACTGGTCAGCTCTCAGTTACTACCATAAATACCCAACACAGTCAACTTATTAAGAAGAAGGTTTGTTTTAGCTCCAAGTTTAGCTGTAGTCTCTTGATTTTCAGGCTTGCAATGATGGAGCACATAGTGGGAGCTTGTGGTTGAGAAAAAACTTACCTGGTGATCAGGAAACAGAGAAAGAAGAGTGGAGTCTCATAAGTGCCTACAAAGAACTCAGTCAAGACTTCTCTGAAACGTTTCACCCCCTTCCAATAATTCCCACTAAGAACCAAACCTTTAACATTTGCATTTTCTGGGACAGTTAAGCTCAAAGTAGAATGCTCTGTGCTGGGTCTTATGTTGAAAAACTTCTAAGGCCTACACTGTCATGAATTAGCAAAAGAAGCTGAGGAGGAACATACCTCATACTGTTCTTCCCAAGGTATGTAGGATGCATTTAAGAGTGATGTAGAAGCAATAGAGATGCTTGGTGAGCATAGGGAATGGCGATTCTATCTGTTCTAAATTAGAATGTGGTGTTTTATTACCTTCCTGAGTAGCCAATTATCCATTGCTTCATTTCTAGCAGATGAATCAAGGAAAGAGCTAGAAGTGGGAAAACTTGTGTCTCCTCCTCTTATAATTTTTAGAAAGGTGTGTCATCTTTGAAGTCTATTAATGTTTTTATATCAGTGTTTTTAACATACAAAAATTACTCTTTTACAGGGTGAGTGTATTTAAGTAATAACTAATGAACCCTTTCACCCAGCCAGATCTTGCACATTCTTCTCCAGGGTCTAGCCAAATAAGCATGCCTGATCCTTCCATCCACAAACTCCCCCTAACCCCTGGATATTCTCCACTATTCATTTTGACCCAGGATGCATGTCTTTCACATTAGCCTCTCTCTTGTTTCCACCTGACTTTATTTTACCTGAGCCATTTGCGATCTCTAGGCACAGCCCCTCATACATCTTATCTTCTTCCTCAACCTGTTTTGTTTGTACAGATGTAACAAAAAGTCTATATACATTGATTACATCACAAAATCAAACATTATGAAAAAGCAAAACAGTATCTCCCTTTGAAAACATCAATTCTGTAGAAATGCTTGCCAAAGAATATGAAAAATAAAAAAAAAATAGGCAAGCAACATATAGTAAATGCAAGGCACCATGAAAAGATCAAATCATTGAATTATAAGCTTAGGTGAGAGTGAATAATACCAAGTTAGTGACATAGATAATATCTTCAATAGGCTCATGGAAGAAAATGTTTCCAAACTAAGGCAAGACAAACTGGATGGATCCAAGAAGCTTGTACAACAACAAATAGACAAGACCCAAAAGAGAAAATCCCTATGGCATATAGTAGTTAAAACACTACGTATACAAAAGAAAGAAAGTGTCCAGAAGCTGTGAGATTAAAAACATGCAAGTCATAGGAAAAGGAAGAACATATCAGAATAAGAGCTGATTTCCAAGTGGAAACTTTGAGGAGCCTAGAACAATGCATCCCAAGTCCTAAAAGACGAGTGTACTCAATTTCATCCATTCATATTCATATATGTGTATAAATATATGTATATATATATATATATATATTCTCCAGATTTATGTATTAACAACAGACCACTAACAGTGAGTGATATCAATATCCCTCTTCTTCCAATAGACAGGTCATCTAGACATAAAATAGAGGAACAACAGAGTTAAATAAAATTGCAAATTAAATAGACTTAGCAGATATATACAGAATATCCCACTCAAACACTAAAGTAAATACAAATTTTACTTACCAGTAGAGAGAAGTTTCCATAAGATATATCAAATCCCAGGACACAGAGCAAATTTTTATAAATTCAAGAAGATTGAAATAACTCTGTATATTTTGTCTGGCATTGTTGTAATAAAATAAAATTGACAGCAAACAAATCTCTAGTAAATATATAACATCATGGAGATTAAATAGCTTCTTACTGAATGATGAATGAATGGATCAAAGAAGAAACCAAAAATAGAAATATAACATTTCTTAGAACTCAGTGAAAATTAAAATATAGCACAACAATCCTTTGGGATATAATTCCTATATTAAAAAATCAGAAAGAGCACAATTAAATGACTTAATGATGGAACTGAAACATTTGGAAAAAAACAAAAACAAAAACAAAAACAAAAAACCAAACCCAAACCCAATGGCAAGAAATGATAAAAATCAGAGCAGAAATGATTGAAATTGAAATACAGAAAACAGTATAAATAATAAAGGAATCTAAGAGTTGGTTTTTTGAGAAAATAAACAAAATTGAAAGACACTTGGCACAACTTACGAAAAGAAACAAAAAGTCTAAATTAACAGAATCAGAAACAAATGGGGAAACATTATAACAGACACCAAAGAAATCCAGAGTACTTTAAGGGACTACTTTAAAAATCTTTACTTCATTAAGTTAGAAAACTTACAAAGAAATGGTTGAGTTTCTAGATTCAGGAAAACTAGCAAAATTAAACGTGGAAGTAAACCACTTTAAATAGACCTATAGTAAATGAGGAGATTGAAATAGTAATAAAAGCCTTCTAATAGACAAATCCGGGTGAGAGATTTGCAGCAGAATTCTTTCAGATTTCAAAGACCTACACCCAATCTTTCTTATATTAGTTTAGAGAAAAACAGCAGACAAATTCCTGAACTCCTATGAACCCAGTATCCTTCAATACCAAAAGCAAACAGAAATACAAAGAAATAAGGAAAGAAAACTGTAGGCCAATATGTATCCCTAATGAACAACAGAAAAATGCTCAATAGAATACTTGCAAACAAACATAAATCAAAAAGATTGTCCACCACAACAAAGTTGACATTATCCGTAAAATGCATGCCCCCCACCCCCGCCAGCTTTACTGTGCTGCCCAGGTGAAGTGTGGGACCTGCAGAATGTTACAGTTAGCAAGTGGGTATGTCAATAGCTTTTTAAAAATACACCAACAGCAGACATACAGAGAAAGAGATCATGGACATACTCCCATTCATAATAATATAAAAGAAAATAAAATACCTAGGGATAAGCCTAACCAAAGAGGTGAAGGAACTTTATAATAAAATTTAAAATTCTGAAGAAAGAGAATCACACACACACACACACACACACACACACACACACACAGATGTAAAGACTACATGCTCATAGACTAATAATATTAATATTACGAAAATGACCATTTTCATAAAGACATTAATAGATTCAATAAAGTTCCAATCAAACTCCCTATCTAATTCTTTATGGAAACAGAGAAAAATACCGCAAAATTCATATGGAACCAAAAAAGTTCCTGGAGAGCCAAAATAATCCTGAGGAAGAAGAACAATGATGAAGCCTTTATGATTCTAGAGGTCAAGACAAATTAGAGACAAAGTAATAGAAAAAAATATGGGACAGGCACAAAACCAGACCTATAGAGCAATAGAACAAAAGCAAAGACACAAACACATGTACATGTACTTTCGGCCATTTAATATTTGACAACGATGCCAGCTGTAGAAAAGGAAGCATCTTTACCAAATGACAATGGGAAAGCTGGATGTTTACTTGCAGAAGGATGAAATTGGACCGGTATCTATCACTGTGCACAAAAACTAACTACGAATGAATTAAAGACCTAAATGTGAAATCTGAAATCTTCAAACTGCTAGGAAAATGGGCAGTGTAGGAAAGGACTATCATATGAGAGGAATACTTTGAGGAATTGCCCAGATCAGACTATTCTATGGGCATGTCTTCTGGGGTTGTGTTGGTTACTATTGGATTCAAGAGAGCCCAGTTGACTATGGGTGTCACCAGTATTTGGCAGGCGGTTCTGTGCTATGTAAGAAAGCCAGGTAAGGATGAGCTTGCAAACAACTCAGAGTCTAGTGTTCCTACCCAGTTCTGGGTTCAGGTACCTGATGTGGGTTCTAACATGACTTCTCTCACTGATGGACTGTGGCCTGGAAATATGTGATGAAATAATTTCTTTCCTATTCCAAGCTGCTTTTGTCTAAGTCTGTTTTTCTGGAATTCCACCTTGTGTTATATTCTTTATCTCAAGTATTGTTTCTTATACAGAACTCAGCTCAGGCTGATATGATAATCTAGACTGAGATTAATTTATTCTCTTCTGGTACTAATCACAGACTGAATTATTTATATGGGGATAATTTCAAAATCTGTATTTTGCACCTTCCTGACAAAATTAGAACTACAGTTTGTGAACAGCACAGGGAAAGGAAATCTCTTCCAAATTAGATCCTCCTGCATATTTGCATGCAGAAACTAGGCACTATTTTGTCTTTTCAGCTTTTTGAAAAATAAAGTTAATTTTAGATTTACAGAAAAAATTTACAAAGATAGTACCAAGAGTTGATATATGCCCCATACCAGTTTCCTCTGTTCTAAATTTGTATTTTGGTAAGTTTGTCACATTTAGTAAATGAATATATTAAATATTAGCCAAAGTTTATACTCTGTCCAGGTTTCTTCTGTTGTTGTTGTTGTTTTTTAACCCAAGGTGTTTTTTGTTTATTTGGTTTTCTTTTTCTTTTTCTTTTCTTTTCTTTTTTTTCTGTTTCTGGGCCCTGTCCAAGATACTACATTGCATTTCATCGTTGTGCCTCAATGAGGTGACAGTTTCTCAGACATCCTTTGTTAGGTAATTTTGTAGGATGGACATTAGCTGCAATTTGGCTGATGTATTTCTCATGATTGTTCTTGGACCTTGGGTTCAGGGAGCAAATTCATAGAGGTAGAGTGTTATTCACACCATACCATATTCACATACATATTACCAACATGACTTGCTACTATGACTTTGATTAGCTAGTTGGGTAAGTGTCCATAGGTTCTTAGTCTGTAAGAATGCTTTGCTCTCTTCCCATCTTCCATGCATCATTTTGGAAATTAGTCAATCTGTGTGTCCCACACTTGAGAGTGACAGGTTACATTCTTTTCCCTTTTAGGTCTGTCATTTGGCTGACAAATGCTTCACATTAACCGTCTTTGATTTCAGGAAATTGTCTGAGTCTAGGTCTTAAGATCATCTTATCTGTTCATTTTCAATCTAGATGCTTTATGTTAAAACTGTGGTGTTTCTGGTCTAAGGATTGGTATTTTGTGACTAAATGTGATACTTTATATGCATTAATATTTTATGATGGTGATTAATTTTCCTTCCATTTGCTTGTGTGATTTGCTAGCTGTTATGCTGAGATTCAGGACTTTCCATTTGCTTGGCCTTTGAAGACTGTGAGCATTTTGTCTTTTGCTTGTGTGCCTTGTTATTTTGAGCTGCCTTTGCTACTCGATGTCATTATCCTTGTGTGTTTCTAGGAGATTTAATCCTTTTGCAGAAGTTATCCTTGTATTCTTGGTTTGCAGAAGGAGAGCAATAGATTGGGTTAGAAAGACAGAGAAGTAGGTGATTAAAATGCACATTTCTGATTAAGTTTGTTTGCATTGACTTAGATATCTTGGCAGTGATGCCCGGGAATCAGCATTGCATTAAGAACTCTCAAATGTACTCCAATGTGTGAGGACCACACCATTAGCTAATGTCTGGAGAGAGTACAAATTACAAAAACCTCTTTGGCATGCTCTTTTGCAAAAAGCTTTCTTTGAGATCAAAGACTTCTGTTCTGTGCCAGAAACTACTCCTAAAAACTGAGCCCAAGTGAGCTGTCAATATAGTTTTTCTTTGGTTACCTCCATCATTTACTTTCCTCAACTATCTCCCAGTAGAGAAGGATTATCCCGTTGGATAGGGAGAAAAATCTCTGGGGTGGGTATATGAAGGCTGTGAAGGCAGGGAGTCAGATTGATTGGGGCATTGTTTGAAAATGTTCTCCAAAGCTGTGGTAATTGAGAGGGTGTTGAGGAGTCAATGGTAGAGACATCAGGTTTGGAGAAACTCAAAGACATCAGGTTTGGAGAAAGTCAAAGTGGTAAGCACAGGTCGAATTCATGGGGAGGGGGGACATAGTTGTGATTTGGCCTATAAACAGACTGCATGTTACAAGGGGTTATTAAAAGACCAGGTAGACACATTTTTTAGGAAAGTGTTGTAAGTTAGCAAATCCAAGCAATTATTGAGAATTTTGTTTAAAACATATATCAGGCCAGTCATTAATAAGTATTTGTCTTCATGTAAGTTTTTATGTGTTTATTATAAAAAGAGTCATTTTGATTTATGAGTTTCAGATGCTTTACAGAGATCCTAGATATCAATTTTAAGAAAGTTTTTGTTTTACCATTATTATTTTTTTAAGATTCATTTTTTATTTATGTGTGCATATACTAGATACCTGCAGATGCCTGTGAAATCCAGAAGAGAACATTGGATCTGTTATGAGCTGCAGATATGAGTGCTGGGAACAAAACTCAAGTCTTCTAGAAGAATAACAAGTGCTTTAACCACTAATTCATCTGTTCAACCCCGTTTAGCGTCATTTCTATATTAGATAGTTAAGACCTTAATTAATGTACATAGGATTTTAAACAGTATTAAGGATCCACAAGATCTTAGATCTTCATCTTCCAGGAATGTGTACTTTTTTGGGGGAAGAAGGAATCAAGGTACATAAAATTATAGAGTAGTAATAAAGTGTCACTGGGTGTCAGACATCTCCTGTTCACATAGGTGTAGTAGAGGATGGCTTCATAACCAAGTTGAAGTGGGTTTGGTCTAATGCTGCTTGTGTTATAATGTTAATTTTGGTTCCCCAAACTGCTTACTAGAGTGTCTGAACCTAAGACATGAAGGGACCCTGTGCACACATGCATGTTTCGTCCATGATCCAGATAGCGCTTAGGTGGTATATGAGTATGACTCATTTGGAGCACATAGTGGGCTAACTAACTACCAAGTGATCTAGGGATTGACTTCAGAAGGTAAATTTGAAGTATGGGAAAAAGAAACAAGTACTTTACATGGTAATACTACCAAAAATTGATAATGCAATACAAGTATCTATTGGTCTGTTGCAATGCTTGCTACTCAATCTAGTTGTCACTGTGAGTTCTTTATGGTGAGCTATACAAGACAGCATGAAACACGAGCATGGGGTAAGATTGCAAAGAGCCATCACAACCAAAATGTATATTTCATTGAAGATCAACAGAGATCTTTAAGATTTTGAGCATATGGGTGATATGATTAGAGTGACATTGTAGCCATGTTTGTTAGTTATAATTTGCTGGGAGGATAGGCAGTGGTACTTGGTATAGCAGGATGCATTAAGGCAATCTTTTGATAATTCAAGCATGACCAGAGCCTGAAAAGGCAACCAACAGTGCTGACATAGAAAAGCAATGACTGAAAAGATTTTGCAGAAGAATAATCTGAATCTTCATCCAACTATATGCTGAGGGCTTTACAGGGTCTCCTTCATTTTGTGTTTTACTCGAAAAGGGAGTTTTCAGTGAGGAAACTAGAGCCCAGAAAAGTTTCAAGTCCAAAAATCTACAGCTTTTGAGGAAAGAGTATAGAGCTGCAATATCTAACATGCCAGCCACTAACCATATAAAGCTATGTTAATTAAAGTTAATTCAAGTTAAATATTTGAGAGTTAGATCATTTCTTACATGGTATATTTCAATAGTTTAAAAGCTTTATGTAGCTACTATTGAGGATGCTGTATTAACAGAATATTCCTTATGGGACTGGAGAGATCGCTCAGTGATTAAGAGGGCTTGCTGCTCTTCCAGATGACCTGAGCTCAGTTTCCAGCACCCACATGGAATGGACTCCAACTGCCTGTAGCTTCAGTTAGAGGGGGTCTGACAACCTTTTCTGGCCTTTGTGTGTGAGTACCCACAAGCACATGGCCCGTGCATGCACACACACACACACACATACACACACACACACACACATACATACACACACACACACACACACATACACACTCACTCACACAAGTAAATTTTAAGAAGTAAAGCATTCCCATTATTTCAGAAGATTCTACTGAACAGATTTGTGAGTAGGTATTCTCAATTTTGAACCTATGTTCTTAATTCACTATTGGCACCCCTACCAAATTAAACACCTAAAAATACAACTGTTAGTCAATAAATGGTCTAATGAGCTGAATGGAGTTTTCAAAAGTAGAAACAGATGACTAATGAATATTTTAAAAGGTGTTCAACATCATTAACTATTAAGAGAAAGCAAGTTTTAAAAATTGAAAAGTTTCTTCACTCATGCAATGTATCCTGACCACAGTTTCCTCTCCCTCCAACCCTCCCATCTTCCTCCCATCTTCCCCTCTCCCACAGACTCACTCCCCCTGTTTCCCTTCAGAAAGAGGAGGTGTCTAAGAGACAACAACCAAAACAACAAACACAATACAATAAGACAAGGCAAAAGCCCTCATATCAGGGCTGTACATAGCAACTCAGTAGAAGCAAACGAGTCCCAAGAGCAGGCCACAGAGTCAGAGACACACCTACTCCCACTCTTCACAGTCCCACAAAACACAAGCTAGCAGCTCTAACATCTATGCAGAGTAACTAGTAAAGACTCTCAAAACCATGGTACTTCAGTCTCTGTGAGCCCTTCTGGGCTCCATTTAATTGATTTAATGGGCTGTGTTCTCCTGGAGTCTTGCACACCCTCTGACTCCTACAATAGGGAAGAGCAAATTAAAATAGTATTGACATTTCATCTCATTTCACTTAGAATGGTTACTAGCCAAAATAAGAAAAAGAACAACAGCAAGAGCAGCAGCAGCAACAAATGCTGACGAGGACCTATGGAAAGGTCTTAAAGAAATCCCTCATTTTCTCCCGTGGGAGTATAAGCCAGTGTAGCCGCAGTGGGAATCATTATGTTGGTTTTTAAAAATTACAAACACTTTCTGACCCGGCCATAACATTCTTGCATATGTATCTGAAGGACTTTATATTCTACCCCAGAGATATATCCTCAGAAATGTTTATTGATACTCCATTCACAATAGCTAGGAAATCGGATCACCTTGGATATCTCCCATTATTAACTATTAACTATTCATTAACAGGTGAATAGATAATGAGAAAGTTTGCATAAGCACAGTGGAATTTTACTCATCTGTATGAAAACATGAAATTTTTAAGAAGGCATATGGATCTCAGATTTACTATATTAACTGAGTATAAAAAAAATGATCAATACTGAATGCTCTCTAACATACCAGATCCTCACTTTTAACTTTTATCTATTTGTTTCTTTATAGTCTCTCTATATAGGTTATTGTTTTAGTTACTTTTCTGTAGTTGTGACAAAACGCTATGACCCAAGCAACTTATAGAAGAAAGAATTTATTTTGGCTTATAATTCTAGACAGCTAAGCATCCATTATGGCAAGGAGTCCTGACAGCAAGCAGCAGTCATGGTGGAAAGAGCAGGAAGCTGAGCGATTACATCTTTAATCACAAACACAAAACAGAGAATGAACTGCAAGTGGGACTAGGTTATAATCTCTCAGACTCTGCTCCCCAGCGGCATACTTCCTGCTGTAAGGCTGGACCATTGGAACCTCCCCAAGCAGCATACCAATAGGGGACAAGTGAACAAACACTTGAGTCTACAGGGGACAGTCTAATTCCAATCACAACAGCTGTGAGACTAGAAGGGGGTCCACAACATGGGAAAAAGAGGCCTATAGCAAGTTGGAGAGCATAATAGAATGTGTAATATGAATGCAGAAAAGGGACTCCGGGGAGTGGAAGGGTTTGAGGAAGAAAGGTAGCAGGATAGGAAGAAGTACTACAAAAATAAATTATACATGAAAACAGCATGATCATTTGCTGCTTGAACAAGCAAATACTGGCCCTTAAGAATACCTTGATGTATGCCTAGATATAGATACATGAGGAGAGAGAAGCAGTGTAGGTTAGTGCAGCATTTAATGGGTTCTCTATCAATGTATTTGTGAAATTTATTAAAAATATACTATACCAAGTTTTCTTTTTCAACTCAGTGAGTTAAGCTAATCTAAATTTTATTGGAAGAAAATAAGCTTGTATTAATTGAGGACGGTATAACTCTATAATGATAATAATATCACGTTAGTTTCTTGGGAGATACCAATTGCAGTCTGCTTGCAGTTCAGGCCCTTAGTTCTAATTTGCAGATCCCTCTTGGCAACTTTGCAGCTTAATGAGATGGCATAGTCATGGTTACATGTCTGGTTTCTCCAAGAGGCTCTTTAGCTTAGTTTTTCACTTTTGAATGGGCTACAAAAATGTGTACTCATCAGATGAATGTCTCTTTACCCTGGGCACAATATTGCTAAATCAAGAACACCAATTATATTGCTATGTGATATAAGGACTAGGATAATATTGAATTTCAAATGAAAATGAAGAGTCTTGCTTCTATTAGATAACTTCAGCTATTAGGATAGTGAACTTATATTTCCTTCTTCCTATGAACATCAGCATTTATGCAAAATGTTTATCAAGTATTTATTTTTTGTATAAATGTTTGCTTATAGGTATATAGGTATATGTTTACATGTGTGCATTTGTGTGTGGAGGCCATCAGGCATTGTTGTGCATTGCTTCCTGCTTTATATATTGAGAAAGGGTCTATGTAGAACCTAGAGCTCTCTTTCCAGTTAGTCCAGGTAGACAGCTGGATGGAGGATTCCAGGTCTGCCTATGTACACTGGAATTATAAGTGGGGCACTATATGGGTACAGGTTGCATGGCAAACACTTCCCCCTCTGAACTAGATATCTTCCCTTCCACATACCACCTGTTAATATTAAGTTTTAAGGCATCTGATTTCTCCCAATTTGTACAGGAGAATCACATAGAATATTGGAATTTATGAGATTATATTGTAAAAGACTGGGTATTTATTTATTTATTATTTCCCCCTTAATGGTCTTCTTCTAGCTTTTCAAATTATGTCTTTTAGGCATGGGTCTCTTCTGTTTCTCTGTCTCAGTGTTCTCAGAAGTCAAGGACAAGACCTCGTGAATAGAGTCTGCTCCTCTGGGGAGCTTTAAAAGGTTTCCCAAGAAGCATTATTTTTCCATACATTATGATTATGACCATGTGTAGGCTCATATTGGTTGAGTACTAGACTGTTGTTGAGAGTTTACCAAATATTGATTTGTTTGGTGACAGTGAACTGTGCTCATGTGAAAACTAGTTGTTATTTTGTCTTAGACTGTTTCTGGTTCTCCACATGGTTCAGCTTTTTCACAGTGGAGACTTATTCAGAGCTGACGTACGTGTCCATGATACAGGACAAAAGCAGTCTGGGATTTCATATTTTTTCAATGCCTAGAAGTAGATTTTATCTTAGCAAGTAATTGTTTAGAAATGTTTAGACAAATTTTTTTTTTGTTTTGATCTATACATGTGGTTTCTCTTTCAATGCTTTCAGTTATTAACATTCAGCTGTAGCCTAGAAGCATTACATAGAAAATTCCCAAAAATAAACAATTCATAACTTTTGTGTTTGAAACAGTGTCTCACTATGCATCTATAGAAGTTGTTATGAAGACCACGCTGGTGTTGAACTCACAGAGACCTGCCTGTGTCTACTTCTGCAGCATAGGCATTACAAATGCAGACATCTGCACCTGGCTTTCTTACCTGGCTTCTGGGGATGGAACTTAGGTTACTGTACTTGTAAGGCAAACTGTGTTTCCTGAATTATCCCACCAGACATACAATATAGTCTTGTTATGGTGCTACTTGATCGCTATTGTTGCTAATCTCTTCTCATGGCTAATTTTTAAACCAAACATTTAAAAGGATATTTTTACTTTTATGTGTATGGGTGTTTTGCCCACATGCATGCCTGGTACATGCAGAGGCCAGAAGAGGGCATTGGATCTCCTAGAACCGGACTCATAGATGGTTTTGAGTTTCCATGCAAGTACTGGGAACTGAACCCAGTTTCTATAGAATAGCAGCCAGTGAACTTAACCAACGAGCCATCTCTCATAAGGTAGCCATCCATGTAATTGCACATATATAATTTCAGTGCTTTGAAGGCTGAGGCATCAGAAACTTAAGCCCAGCATTGAATGCATACTGATACTTCTCAATCAACTAACTACCAACCAAATGCTCTTCATCATGGGTATATATGTGTGTAAATGGAAAACAGTTTTGTTAGTGTTCAGTAAAAGTTAGTTTAGTAGTATTGGTGGTTTCAGGCATTAGAACATTATCTTAGCAAATATAATATAAATAATGGGGAGTTATTCTCCATTCAGTGTCCCAACATGAAGTATTTTAAAAATTTTTGTTGTTTTGTACTTGAGAACTTCAAGGGACAAAGTACCTTACTTGACCCTAAACGTGTATTTAATTTTGATAGAGTCAGGTGAAGAATTATATTCTTATTGCTTGCTGATTCTGTTAGTCAGCTTTGCATTACAGCAGTGAGATATCGAGGCAATTAACTTATAAGGAGAAAACGTTTATTCATGTCATAGTTCTGGAGGTTTCTGTCCAAGATTAGATGATCTCATTACTTTAGGCCTCTGGTGAGGGTGCCAGATGGCAAGAGTGGGAGCATGTGCCAATGCGAACTGCTCACAGCGTGAGCTGCAATGCAGACTGACAGCTCACAAACCAGGGGCTACTCTTTCCATCTAGGGATTGACCAAAGGGCTCCAATAAATGATCACTTCTGAAGGTCTGCAGCACCTCCCAGGAATAACACCTTGGAAACGAGCCTTTAGCACACAGCTGTTTGGTGCACAGTAACCATATCCAAACTATAGTCCTGACCAAAAGGGGCAACCCCAAAGATGAGCTGCCATTCTGAGTGGTACCAGGAATGTAGGATGCTCTGTGGTCTATCAAAGGTGCTTTTCCACTGACACCAAAACTGACACTGTCACCTTGAAAAGGGGAAAACCTGTTTTCTTGTAAAGATGACAATCAGTTCCTCATGGATGCCTATAAATGTAATTTACTGTGCATAAAAATGTAATGCTAGCTGGAGAGATGGCTCAGTGGTTAAGAGCACTGATTGCTTTTCTGAAGGTCCTGAGTTCAAATCTCAGCAACCACATGATGGCTCACAACCATCTGTAATGAGATCTGATGCCCTCTTCTGGTGTGTCTGAAGAGAGTGAGCATGTACTCACATACATAAAATGAATAAATAAATCTTTAAAAAAATATAATGGTAAAGTGTGACAGTACATAGCTGTAATTCTAGCATAGGGGAAGCTGAGGCAGGAGGATTGTAAAGTTGAATTTAGCTTGAGTTATGCAGTGAGTTTAAGCCTGTGTTACAAGAGTAAAAAGCCTGTATCAACAAAACAAATATACAAAAGCATGGAGCATGGGGGAGGGGTATCATGAAGACCAAAGTATAATGAAACATAAATGCAAAAATGCCATCTTGGACCTCAATAATTGCATGTCCATCTATAAAAGATTTTCCATTAAACACTACCTCTCTCAGTGTCTGATCTATCAATTTCCCCTAGACCCAGTGACTAACAGCAGTAACGTTAATGAAATTAAACTACTGAAATATCACTTAAATTATTAATATATCATTAGTATAATTTTGTGTGTATGGGTATTTTGCTAGCATGTATGTATGTACACCTCATGTATTCAGTGCCCACAGATGTCAGAAGAGGGTGTCAGATGCTCAGAAAGTAGAGTTATGCGTGGTCAGCCATGATGTGAGTACTAAGAACCACACTTGGGTCCCTGCACTAGCTCTTAACCATCTCTCCATACCCAAACTCTCCTTTAAATCTTTTTTTTCCTCTCCTTTAAATCTTAAACATTGGCTGAAAACAGTATTTTGCTTATTCTGATATAGATTTGTCAGTTAGAGCTGCTGCAAAAATACCACAAACCAGGTTGCTTAAGTGAAAGGACATAATTTCTTTCCAGTTATGGTTTATAACTCTGAGACGGAGGTACATGAATGGTTAGTTTCTTTTTTTTTTTTTTCTTTTTTTTCTTAGATATTTTCTTATTTACATATCATATGATTTCTCCTTTCCCAGTTTCCCCTCCAACAAACAAACAAACAAACAAAACCAACAAGAACAAACCCCTGTTGCCTTCCCCCTCCTCATGCTTGCCACCCCACCCTCTTCCAATTATTGGCCCTGGCATTCCCCTACACTGGGGCACAGAACCTTCATAGGTCCAAGGGCCTCCCCTCCCATGGATGATTAACTTTACAATCCTCTACTATACACATGCTGCCAGAACAATCAGATCCACCATGTATAGTCCTTGGTTGGTAGTTTAGTCTCTGGGAGCTCTGAGGGTACTAGTTAGTTTATATTGTTGTTCGTCCTAACGGGCTGCAAACCCTTCAGCTCCTTTGGTCCTTTCTCTAACTCCTTCACTGGGGACCCTGTACTCAGTTCAGTGGATGGCTGTGAGCCTCTACATCTGTGTTAGTCAGGTACTGTCAGAGCCTCTCAGGAGATAGCTATATTTAGGCTGGCTTGCCCTTCCTTCAGTCTCTGCTCCATGGTTAGTCTCTGCAACTTCTTCTGTGGGTATTTTGTTCCCCCTTTTAAGAAGGAATGAAATGTCTGTATTTTGGTCTTCCTTCTTCTTGAGTTTCTTGTGGTTTGTGGGTTGTTCTTCCTGTATTCTGAACTTCTGGGCTAATAACCACTTATCAGAGAGTACATACCATGTGTGTTCTTTTGTGATTGGGTTAGAATGGTTAGTTTCTAATATGGCCTTTCTATTTGGTTGTAGGTGGCTATCTTCTCACTGTGTTATGGCCTGCTCTGTGTATATCCCTGGTTCTCTTTCTCTTCATAGGGGATTACTACTATATAATTTTATTTTACTTTCTTAAAAGTCTTTTCTCAAATATAAAGATAGCAATGTTAGGGATTAAGAGATATTTATATATTCTAATATTTGGGACACAATTCATTGATGATTGAATGAGGTAATATTTATTAAGCACTCATTCCTGCGTCTGACACACAATGAACTCTTATAAATAAAGCAATTTATTTAACTGAGTGCTTGCTATATGCCTAACACCATTTTAGGTATTGAGTGGTATAATAGTAAAAAAAATGTATAAAAAATTACTGTAGAAGTTTTACTGTTTTAATTGGTTGTCAGCAGAGAAAATGGTAACCAATCAAGCCAAAGACTGCAACCAAACACAGAGGCCATATCTAATGGAAACTCTTACAGGTAACTTACTCCCAAGATAACAAAGGATTTTGTGAGCAGTTTAATTGAATTGATGAGTTAATTCATTATGGCACAACCCTCATGATGTAACTCTCTCTTGAGAGCCCACTGGATCCTACTGCTTATTACCGTCACACTGACAGTTACAGTGTAACATATATTTATGAGGGCACAAATGAGAGCAGAGACAAACCAGACATTGTCTTCATTATTTATTTACAAGGAGTCCTGGATTAATTTAAAGCAGGGCTAAAAGACTTTTACCCATCGAAGGATGGCCTTCCCATCAAGGGAAAAGGCCAGGTGAGTGGCTGTTCTTGGTACCTTCTCTTTCAACCCCTCCTTTGTGTTTCCTTCACTGAGCAGAGTAAAACTAAACACTAAGAAAGATTTGTGCAGCAACTGTGGTAGAAGAAGGACAGTACCCGATTTCACTTCGTTCCAATGCTTACTGTCATTAAGGCCCTTGATCTGAGGATTTACATTAGAGGTCAGTAGGTACCTATGCGGTGGTACCTATGAGAAAGTACCTGTGAGCTAGTACCTATGAGTAGGTATCTATATGAGAACTGTATGGTGTTCTCTTTACGCTCTTCTCCCCTGTGCTCTGAGATGTTCCTAAATTGATCACTTTGCCCTTGCTTGCTGAGCGTGGATAGGATCTTATTTCCCTCTTACTGTAACATTGCTTTGGATGCCGATTAGTAATGATAATCATTAATTGTCATAGAAGATGACACTGTTTGTAGTTTCTTGTCCTAGAATTTTGAAAAAAAAGTGTTAACCATATACTTAATCCAATAATTTTATATTTTGTCCCCTCCTCTTGCTTATGAGGGTAGATAACAGACAGGATTCACGAAAGACCTTGCTCAAGAGTAGATCTACTGGGTGGTATGTCCCACTAGAGTCAGAGACTAGATGAACTTTCATGCCTGTTGACTTAAAGAAAATGCAGCAGATAAAGTCAAGGAACTTGCATATAAACAATTATATTCTCAGGCACAAGTATATGTTGAACAATCTTATACATGGTTATCAAATTGATTCCTTCCCTTTTAAGATCACATATTTCTAATGTTCCCAAATCCTCTTTGGGATTCTCAGATTCTCCAGTATGTTGTCCTTTGCCATGTCTATCTCATATAAGGATTACTCCCGAAACCTGTTTGGTCTGTACCTTATGCACTTCATGATTTATCATCCTGTACTGATGGAAATGTTTTCCATTTCTAGAAAGAATCCTTGCTTTTCTGAGTTAATGGGATAATTCCAAGTAGAAGTTCCACCGTTGGTTTGTGGCTAATGAAAGCTATGCTTCACAATGTTAAGTCCGAAGACATGGAAAGACACAGATACATTATACTGGTTACTTAAGGTAGGATTTTTTTCCCATTGGTGTGCTGAGAGGAGCTGTAGAAAGATTAGGAAGAAAACTGAGGCAGGCAGATTTTAATATTATTAGGCTTCATAAGGCAGAATTAGTAATTTATATCATTTATTGGACGCATAATGTACTGGGCTCTGTGCTGGAAGTTTTTTACATACATTGTTTCTTTAAATTTCCTAGAGAAGTTTGTGAATGAGGAATGCTTTCCTTTCCATTTTTTTTTTTTTTTTTGAGATGAGAAAATAGAGGCCCAGGGAGTTCAGAAAATCTGCTCAAAATTTGTAACCAATAAATAGGTAAGCTCAAACTGAGGTCTGTCTAAACCTAGTGGTAAGCTATAATGAATATATTTCCTTTTAGATTTTAGGAACTCCCTAAGACTTTACTATCTATATATGCACTTATAGTCTCAAGGAGGAAGACAGCAGAGATAGCATTTTCCAAATATACTCCCAGAACTATATTTACCTCTCAAACCCTCTTAGAAGACTGCTATTCTAAGAAATATGTCTCAGGATAAAAAGAAATAAGTTTTTTTATGATTCTGCAGCTTTATCTTTATTAATAAGCTTTTATAACCATGGTGCCATTTAATTCTCATAAGCGTGGCACAAGGTACATTAGCTATTATTATAGTTATTTCATAGGGGTGAAATTTATAGTGTTCCAAGTTCAATCACTTTCTCAAGCTTTGCATTAAACCATGGAAGAGAGGAGAATGAAATATAATAAATTAAGAAAGACATAAGAGGCCACGAGATGATTCTTACCAATTTTATTGCTGATTATGAAAATGTGGTAAAGATTGTCTTTTGATAGCAATAATCAGCCTTAACCTAAAAATGAACTTGTGTATCTGTCCAGTATGTCCAATCTTGAGAGTTCTGTCATGATGTTTAAGGATGTTCATGGTAGACAAGAGAATGGATCCATCAGCAGATTGGAAATATGCAGTAGAACTTTCCAGTTAACACAGAGTAAAGGAATAGACAGGAAATTCCCACAAGTAATCAGAGAAATAAAGGAAAAGGTCAATCCAACAAAACAAAGTAGAAAACTTATATATAACAAACAATTGCAAGGACGTCATAGAATATGTCTTGTTTATAATATTAGTTGATAATGAGCTAAATGTATTTATTAAAAACATGTACTACCAGGCAGTGGTCTGATTAAAAATCAAACTAAAACCAAACCAAACCAAACCAACTAACCATCCAAACAAAAAAACAACACACCTTAATAGACTAGGCTAAAAACAAATAAACACACTCAAAGGAAGGAGGGGAAACTGTGGTTAGGATGTAATATAAGAGAAAAGATAAATTTAAAAAGAAGAAAAAATATACAGTCATTAAGCAAGAGTATAAAATTATAAAATAATAAAAGGTATGAGAAGGAAAGGAAAACTGAAATATATATTAATATGTTTGGTGCAATTTGATATTTAAAGTACTAAGTGGTTAAGAATACTTACTACCTAATAAAGGACATTATATATATATATATATATATATATATACACATACATACATACATATATGTATATATATATATATATATATATATATGTTTACCACAAACTTATATGTCATCAGATATTTCAAGCAAAATGAATTGGAAAGGCAGAGAAAACTTAATCAACATTAGGACAGTTTAGAAAAGTCCATTTAAAGCTGCACTGATTTGGGGCTGAAGGGAGTCTTCAGTGGTTAGGAGCACTTGCTGCTCTGGCCGGAGCCAGATTCCAGTCCCAGTATCCACAGAGCAACTAACAATCACCTCTAACTCCAGTCCCAGGGAATCTGACATTTTCTTCTGGCTTTAGCAGGCAGTACACATACATGGTACACAGACATATATGCAGACAAAATACCCATATATATATACATTATTACTCTTTAATAGATACATATATAATATTTAACTCCTTAAATAATGAAGGTATAGATTTTCCCTAATTTTTGAAATATCTACAAAATGTGATGTGTATTTGACTACAAAAAAATCAAATTTCATAGGACTGTGAAAACATTCTAGGCATAAGTAAGAAATTTTAACAAGAAATAAAATATAACCAGGAATTTAACACCTTGAAAAGTGAGAAATGGACTTACAAGGAACAACAATATGAACTAACCAGTGCCCCCAAAGCTCCCAGGGACTAAACCACCAACCAAAGAGTACACATGGTGGGACTCATGGCTCCAGCTGCATATGTAGCAGAGGATGGCCTAGTCAGTCATTAATGGGAGGAGAGGTCCTTGGTCCTGTGAAGGTTCTATGTCCCAGTGTAGGGGAATGCCAGAGCCAGGAAGCAGGAAAGGGTGGATTGGTGAGCAGAGATAGGGGAAGGGAATAGTTTTTTTTTTTTTTTGGAAAGGGGATAACATTTGAAATGTAAATAAAATATCTAATAAAAAAAAATGAATTTACAGATAATTTTTGGAATAACACTTTAAAAGTAAAATTAACAGCTATAAGGGAAGTGGATCTCTAGATCTGGAGTTAAAAACGGTTGCAAGCTACTAAGTAGGTGCTGGGAATTGAACCTGGGTTCACTGGAAGATCCGCCAATACTCTTAACCACTGAACCATCTGTCCGTGTTACAAGCCTGCAAAGTACAAGCAACTTTCTCTGGAGATGGAGCTGCCTGTCTTCACGTTTTTTTTAGTAGTATGTCACAGAGAATCCATTCTGAGAGTTGCTTATGTCTCTAGCCTCAGAGGTACATAAAGAAGATATTATACTTTTATATCTCTAAACCTTTATTGACTAAACCTTTCACTGACTAAGCCAGTGACCCTTCTGAGGGCCAGAGTAGATTTACAAAGCAGGAGGAGGCAGTGTAGACTCAGACTTGTAGAATGCCTGTTATAGGTTGTAAAGCATGACAAAGCCAGTGGGGGAATGTTTATGGAGGTGTGTTGGCTGAAGTTTATATCTAGGCAGTCATCATCTCAAGGGAATACTGCTTACCAAGAAAACCCCTAGAAAATGAAGAATGGAGAAACAAACAAACAAAAAAACCCACAACAAATGAAAGAGTTCTCACAAAAGGAATTCCCTCCAACAGAGGAGCAGAGTTCAACATGTAAGCAGAATAAATATGCAAATGGGCCCACATGGCTGCTCCAAACCTGCAATGCCAGAAAAACCCAGACTGAAGATGCTGAGTGGATTGAAATGTTAGCGAAGAATAATATAATAGCCTAGTTTTAGAAATTATTGCTTATTACAATGAACATTCAGTCAACAGATAAACAGAGTAAGGACACCAAATTCAGGAAGTGGACAAAAATGTCAACACACTGGATAAAATATTGAGCAAGAAAATTGAGATTTTGCAATACAGAACATAAAACAACATGAAAAGCCCAAGTTCAGTTTCCAGCAAACCATGTTGGGCAGCTCAAAATCCCCCTAAACTATAGCTCCATGGAATGTGATGCCTCTCCATACCTTCACAGAAGTGAAAATAAAGTATTTGTTTACATATTTCAAATCCTGAGAGTAAATAACTTTTCCCTAAATTCTATTATTGGCAGTAAATTTACTTTTTATAAGTCATCAGAGAATAACAACCTTTCAGATAAGCACAAATGAAAGCCATATATGAACAATAAGTCAACATTGTAGAATATACAATGGGATCTTATATACAAAAGGAATTCAATACACAAAGGAACAGAGACCATTACAGTCATGAGATCCCAAGAAAAAGTAAGCCTTAGAAGGGGAGGGGGAGGGAAGGGAGGAATCAAAATATTCTAGTTAGTTAAAGAAGCTATTTAGATGACTGACAAAGAAAAGAACAAGTCAGTATTGAACTAGAAAAATAAAAAATTAGCAAATAGCAAACATATCTCTCCATGATACTAAATTGTTGGTCTTAACTCTCCAATTAAAATGTGTGACTTTTTGATTAGATTGAAAAATAACAGCTACTTTTTTTGTCTTTTACTGAGTAGAATATCCCTTCCTAGACTCTTACTCTCTCCCTCTGTATTAGTCAGTGTTTCTATTCCTGCACAAACATCATGACCAAGAAGCAAGTTGGGGAGGAAAGGGTTTATTTAGCTTACTTCCGCATTGCTGTTGATCACCAGAGGAAGTCAGGACTGGAACTCAAGCAGGTCAGGAAGCAGGAGCTGATACAGAGGCCATGGAGAGATGTTTCTTATTGGCTTGCTTCCCCTGGCTTGCTCAGCCTGCTCTTTTATAGAACCCAAGACTTCCAGCCCAGGGATGGCACCACCCACAAGGGGCTCTACCCCCTTGATCACTAATTGAGAAAATGCCCCACAGCTGGATCTCATGGAGGCACTTCTCCAACTGAAGCTCCCTTCTCTGTGATAACTCCAGCCTGTGTCAAGTTGGCACACAAAACCAGCCAGTACACCCTCTCTTTTGTAAGGTTTACTTTTACTTGGTATCTTATAATTGTAATGGCAAATGTAAGAGACATGCATTATAGATATAAACACAAATTAGGGAACTGGAGGCCTTGCTCTGTGTGTAAGGTGCTTACCTTGCTTACAGAGTTATTTAGCAAAGAATGAGGGTGTCAATAACTCCACGGAACTTGCTTTTTAAAAAGTCAAGCAGAGTGATCCTTGTGCTTGTATACCTATCACTGGAAGCAGATCAGGCAAGTCCCTGGAGTCATTGATTGGCCAGCTTTGCCTGCTTGGCAAGTTTCAGGCCAGTGAGAGATTCAGTAAGTTTGGAATGAGACCTCAAGTTGTCCCCTGAGATCCACAGGCATACCTTCACACACGTGTATACCTTTATAGCCATCCACATCCCTCTCATTCACACCCCAGACTGGAAAATGAGAATTTTGAGAATGTCCATCAAGTAGAAGCTATAAGAAATCAGGAGTAGCCATGCTTACGTCTGACAAAGTAAATGTCAAGATAAAATTAGAGGAGTTAAGAGTCCCAATACCTTAATAGGTGAAGTGGTCCATTATGGAGAGTAATAATGGCCAACAACATTGCTTAGTGAGTGAAGACACTTGGCACCAGGCCTGAGGACCTAAGTTTGATCCTCAGAACCTCCATGATAAAATGTGAGATATAACACCTGTAAATTGTGTTTTGACCTCCACAAATGTGCTGTCCCACATGACTACCAATCTGCACACAAATAAGTAAAAGTAAAAAAAAAAAATTAAAGAAAAAAAGTAAAAAATAAAACAACAATAAAACCAAAACAATTTGCACATTCAGAAAGTGAGATATTCTACAAACCATCTTGGAAGGTGGGGTTTAGAATAAGACTTAAAAACTATAAATCAAGAAATGCTGAAAAGCTGTAATTTTTACAGTCATTCTTATACCTTTATAACATCACTAACCTAATAATAAAAGGTATTTTGCATTGATTGAAAAAAAAACCAAGACTGACAAACAACATTATTTAACCAAAAGAAGAGAGGACATACCTAAATTAATAAAATTAGTTGCAAAAAGAAGGACACTACAACAGATAGCAGTAAAATCATTCAGGGGTTCTCTAAAAACTTATATTCAGATAAATTTGAAAATCTAAACCAAATGAATAACTTCTAACTAAAATTAAATGAAAGGGCCACAAAGAACTTACATCGACCTGTGACACCAAAACAATAGTAATCTACAAAACAAAGGCTGAATAACCACCACTGCATTCGACTAGACCTTTTTCTTTCCTTTTTTTTTTTAAATTAGGTATTTTCTTTATTTACATGTCATATGATTTTTTCCTTTCCCAGTTTCCCCTTCAAGAAACAAACAAACAAACAAATAAACAAAACCAACAAGAACAAACCCTGTTGCCTCCCCCCCATGCTTGCCACCCCACCCTCTCCCACTTATTGGCCCTGGCATTCCCCTTCTCTGGGGCACAGAACCTTCACAGGACCAAGGGCCTCTCCTCCCATTGATGATTGACATTGCAATCCTCTACTATACACATGCTGCCAGAACAATCAGACCAACCATGTATAGTCCTAAGTTGGTGGTTGAGTCCCTGGGAGCTCTGAGGGTACTAGTTAGTTCATATTGTTGTTCGTCCTACGGGGCTGCAAACCCTTCAGCTCCATTGGTCCTTTCTCTAACTCCTTCATTGGGGGAACCTGTACTCAGTTCAATGGATGGCTGTGAGCCTCTACATCTGTATTATTCAGGTACTGTCAGAGCCTCTCAGGAGACAGATATATCAGGCTGGCTTGTCCTTCCTTTAGTCTCTGCTCCATAGTTTTGACTAGACCTTTTAAGAAGACTAATGTAATCCTCCTTAGATTATTTCATAAAATAGAAGAATGCCACCAAACGTTTTGTATGAAGCTAGTGTTGCCCTGATAGTAACACTAGTAAAGGAGAACAACAGGAAAACATGCAAAATACCATTATCCAATTTACAGAAAATTCAAGTTAAAATGGTAAAATACTCATTAACTGGATTCAGCATGCATTTAAGAGATCACACACCAACCATGTTGAAGTTACTTTTGCTCCAGGAATACAACAGTGACTAAAAATTTGCAGATAAATAAATGTTACAGAGTACATAAATGGAGTCAAGAGTAAAAGTCACATGATCACTTCAATAGATACAGAAAATACTTTTGATAGAATATAGTCCTTTAAAACTAAAAATATACTTCAGCAAGGGTGTGTAAGGAACACGTAGAGCCAACATTTTAATATTATATAGGGGAAAGTTAAAAGAATTTCCTCTATAATCAGAACTGAGGCCAGTGTGTCTACTCTTTACCCATTTTTAATATGCTTTGCTACTTTGCCAGATAAATAAGGGAGAGAAAGAGAAACAATGGATTGAATACAGGTGAAGATGTCAAGTTATCTTTACCAACAGATGATATGATTCTATTGTATGGTAAGCCCTCCACATGGACACTCTTAATGCCCCAAACAGTCTTTAATGCCATCTGGCAAATTCATGGGGAACTTGCACAATTCAAGCAACCCTGAACCTTAGAGCCCTTTGTCCTTTATTTTTTAGGTCATGAAGAGGGTGGTCAGGAGCTGCTGGAAGTCATACCAGGTCAGGTGGTGTGTATGAAAGACAGTTTCAAGAAGAATAAGACAATCCTGAGTCTTTTTCAGAATGGTAGATTCTGAGTTTTTGAACTATACAGATCATTGGTTGAGAAGAGACATAAACCATGACAGAGATTGAAGTAGAACCTTTGGGTCTTGGGCTCTCTGTGACCACTTTCCTTAGAGGGAGGATGGGGGCATTGTTTACTCCAGGAAAATGCTCCTTTAGAGATCCTATAGCCAAATGTGTGGAGAGGAAACAGGGCCTGAGGTAGAAGAAACTTTCTATACCCCCACAACACTGCCAGGGACATAATTGCCCCTGCCCTAGGCATGACTAGGCAACATACTGGCACGTATGGTGGGGAAAAGTAAAATTTCCTCTGGCAGGTCTGAGAGAACAGGCAGAGCTTTGAATTTCTCTATGCAAGTTCACTGAACCAAGAGGCTTTGGGCCCCCCCAAAAGAAAGCATGCAAATAAGCCAGGTTGGGTGGGTGGTCTTGCACCAGAAAAAGCTATTACTCAATATAGGGAAACTGCTTAGTGTGGTTGGAGTCCGGATGGCTTGAACCATCTGGGCATTCAGAGATCCTTCAGTAGGCTACCTGACTACAAAAGGGCAAATCAATTTCACGGGTCTGTAGTTTTCTAGGCAAGAGACAGACAAAATATTTATCTTTACTTGGAAATCCTTTCTTCAAGTCTTTTAACAGGCACTTTGATGGTGTCTTGGCTCACTACTCCTTCCATTTTAGATGTTTCCCCAATCAACAGAACTGATAGAAACACACAGAGTAACACATAGACTGGAAAATAATAAAGATAAACAGAGGTAACTACACATAGCCTTAAGCCTCAGGGTCCAGTGTTGCCTCATGTGGGTCCCAGACACTGGAACTAGGGCTGCATCAAGTCTTTCCTAAATGTTATATTCAGAAGAAGGCCAAACAGACTTATCACTGGAAGTGACAGATTCAGGTGACTTTGTAGTTTTCCATTTTAGAGTGGCTATATCAGGAGCCTCTAAGGCATTAGGATTAGAGGTGGGAGACATTTGTGTGGACTTAGAATGTCTCATGATAAACAGGCTCTAGAACTATCTTCTGTGCTATCCAGAAGGGAATACAAGACCCTTGGTATCCTGACATCTCAGTCTTCAGGGATCTCCCTGGGGCCTCTAGAATGCTGTGAGGTAAGCCTACCAGAGACTATCAGACAGACACTCCTAAAACCAAAAAGAAAGTCTTTATTTATGACTGGAGGGTGCAGAGGAACTTGCTCAAATCATGCATCATTAAGCCTTATAGCCCTTTGTGTTTTCTGAAAAACCAAAAAATAATGCATCATGGTTGTCACACATCAGTTAACAAGAAGTGTAACTGTAGAAGCCAAAAACGAAAAGAAAAGAACAAAAGGCCAACAAACAAAGTTAATACATTTAGGGGCTTTCCTGAAACTATGGATTATGTCTTTGATAGGTTAGGTCTTTGTTCCCATTTTGGCAGGTGTCGGGGCATATGTTCTGGGTTTTAAAGTCAGAATGGTGCCTCTAACATGGTGTCAGTTGTGCTAAAGTCTGGGGGCCTCTTACAGTTGTTAATAGCTTATAAAGTCAGATTCAGAAAGCGCTCAGGTTTGGCAAACACAAGGAAAAGCAGCAGGATAGACGATCAACATATAAAATTAGTATCTTTTCTATGTAGCCCTTCTATACTTGCTGAATAAGAATTAATATAAATAATATGATTTATAATAACTACCAAAGTAAAATACTTACAAATAAATTTAAACAGGGCAGTGAAAGAAAGACCTCCTCAGTGAAAACCACAAAACACTGATGAAAGTAATTGAAGTAGACACAAAAAAGATGGAAAGACTTTCTGTGTTCATGGATTGAGAGAATTAATCTTATTAAAGCGGCTGTACTGCCCTAAGCCATTTGCAGGCTAATATAATCCCCAGTGAATTACCAATGGCTTAATCACATTCTTCACAGAACCAGAAAGAACAATTGTAAAGTTCACATGGAAGTGCAAGATAGCCAAAGCAACTGAATGAAAAGAACAAAAGCTAAAAGATTCAAAATTCTTGATTTCAAACAATTTAGTCCAGAGCCCCTTGGTAATTCTAAACAGTATCATTTGGGTATATAAGGCCACGTGGATCAGTAGAACAGAGTAGATGATTGAGATGTGAACTCACATCCACAGCCAGCTTATTCTTGACAAAAAGCAAAGAATATATATATGTATTGCTGAAAATTTCCAACAAATGGTGCTGAGAAAACTAGTATAAACATGCAGAAGGCAAAACAGAGTTCTCATTCTAGACAATCATCTCAAGATGTACCAAAGACTCAAAGACTTAAATGTTAAGACCTGAAATACTGGTAGAGAACTTGGGGGCAATAAGATATTCACATAAGCCTTGGTTTTGTGGCTAGGAATTCCATGTCACAAATAATTTAAAAAAAATTAAGATTATTTTAATCAAACTGACAGGAATTCTGCACTACAAATGAAACAAGAGTGAAGAGATAACCTGTAGGATAGGAGAACATGTTTTCCATTCTTTGTCTAGTAGAATGTTAATATCCAAAATATTCAAGGGCTCAAACACTTAGTCACACTTACATAGTCAACACACTCATACTCATGCTCAAACACAGAGACATCCATTACACTCATATAATCACACACTCTCACCTAGATACTAAGCACACTAACACAGACACACTCACACTTTCAAAGACATAGAAACACTCTCTCAAATACACATCTTCACATTCATACACTCTCACATGGACACACCTTCACAGTGCACTCAGACATGCTCACATACTCTCATAGATACCACATACACAGTAGTTTCTTGCATGTACACTCAAACATTCTCACACTAAGACACATTCACATTCAGAGACCCTCATACACTGATATGTTAACATGCACACACACACAACCACATCCATAACTTTCACATACACATTCACTCAGTCACATGTAGGAACAGTATAGCTAAAATTTCTTCCCTGGAGAGATAAACAAGGTATACCCCTGCTCCTAAAATCTCAACTGTAAACAGTTTCTCTGACTTTTACTCTAGGAAAACAATGACTTTTTTTAGTTTTACTTATAGAGCAGTAGGTGAGGGGATATGGGTAGGGATAGGAGTGGCTTAAAAGCAGTCATGCTGGAAAGTCTGTATCTTGCATGCATGGATGGTAGCTCTCCTATGGCTGTGTAGTTGGATCCTCCTGTCTTAACCCTTCTCCTCCTATGTAGTTGAGAACCTTTCTGAGGTCTTGTGCTTTTAAGGGAGAATTGCATGCAACTAGTTGAGAGGAGTGGTCCATTCTTGAGCGAGAGTCCCCTGAATCTCTCCAGCCCTCCTTTTATAAATGGGAACAATCCCAGCTGTGATGATCTTTTATAGGCAGACATAGCTGGTGTGTTGAAGATGGTGGCAGTTTGACTTAGAGGATAGTCTAATACCAACAACACACACTCACAACAGTGTAAGGTTATAGCCACGTAGGCGTAAAGAGGTGAATGCTGATTCTATCTGTGGAGGAGTGCCCTCTTCCAAATGTATGTTAGAACTGAATTGACATTGTGAGAGCAAACGTGTGGAACTCTTGAGAGAAGATACGGCCACCTCCATCATGAATGAATTAATGCAGACATTGTGGGAAAGAGTCAGCTACTGCAGACATTAAGCTCCCTTCTCTGTTGTGCCTTTTATGTGCTCATTTCCTTTTGAACTACGAGTGCTTCAGCATCATGCTTCTTGTAAGACACTGGCGTAGTATTTTTATGTTTTTCAGCCTCCAGAACCATTGGACAAATAGATAGAAATTTTTTATAAATCACCTAACTTCTTACTTGTTTTAGTTGATTTCTTGTGGTATGATAAACAGCATGACCAAAACCAACTAGGAGGAAGAAAAAGATTATTTCATCTTATAACTCCCAGGTCATAATTCATCATTGAGGAAAGTCTGGGCAAGAACTCAAGCAGGAACCATCTTTGAGGCATTACATTGTACTCATCGCATGATTGTTCCCTGGCTTGCTCAGGTAATTTTCTTGTACAGCTCAAGACCATCAGCCTGTGGACAGGAACACCTATAGTAGGGTGGGCCTACCTACATCAATTAATAATTAAGAAAATGCCTTACAGACATGGTTACAAGCCAATCTGATAGGGTCAATCCTTCATTTGAGACTCTCTCATATAACTAGGCAGTGTTAAGTTGACAGCTGAAGCTAACTAGAAGACTATTATAAAGTACCCAGTCGATGAAGACAAAGGACTAACACTGGGGAGAGGCCAGATACACTAGAATGGTGAAAGAAGTAGTGACAGACTTTATAACTAGCAGGGGATGGGTTGTGGCAGAGTTGAGAGAGTGGGTATTTGAATCAGCCACATCAAAGCTGAAGTCTTGATTCTCCTAAACAATAATCGTGACATATTGGGTAAACCAATTAACTTGATGTTATGGAACCTTGGTTTGTCTCCAAAACAGTGATAATAGAGGCCATCTTATGATTTGGTGTTGAAGGTTTAAGACATGGTATAATGTTCAGTAGAAGTATTAAGTACTCGAAGCCAGTGAGGGTTTGTACGGAGAACAGAAGGAGGGTAACTGGAGCTGAGTTGTCTTTAATAATGGAAAAACAGCATAGAGGATGAGCAGAAATGATACAGTTTTGTGTGGATGGAGTGTTTCAGAGATCAGCCTAATTTAAATCTGATTGCAGGGATAAGTACATTTTCTAAAGCAGGGGAGCCTTCTAGCAACCAGCCTACATTCTACAACACTGCTGGGCATCTGTGCAGGTCATTTATAGTTTTTACGAGTCTTGATAGATTTGGAACGCTTTGGTTTGTGCTTGAATACAAAATGCACCCCCTCCAAGAAGTGCTGTGAAATACGACTGGAGAAATCCCTGATATTGTTTATACTGCGGCGGGGATGTGGAACATGACGAATGAGAGTAATAGCTGGTAACCAATATTAGATCATGATGACAAGGAAATTCATTGTGGGGAACTTTCCTATAAAGAACGGATAGTACCATCAATCCATTCTCACAGTCAGAAAGTTACTTTTTGAGAAATTATCCCTTCCACTTCTCCTTTGCCTTTTCATGGTGCTATGATTTGATTTAATGCCTTCCTCTCGATGCCTGCTTTTTCGAAAAGTGCCTTTCACGTTTCCAATGCTGTGACACTCATTGATGATCATTAATTCAGAGTGCTCGGGCCTGCTGCAGTTTTTATTAGGCATTGTGATAAATTTTGTATTTGTGTATTTTTTTGATGGTGTTGTTTGCCTATGAAATAAGCATGCGTTTCACAGTGGCTTTTAGCTATGGGTTCTCGCTAGTGCAATGTAAGAGCTTTAAAATGGACTCCATCTAGCTTTGACCTCCTGTGCCCCATTTATTTGTAGGGCATTGCATGGCATCAGAATTGGGATAAATTTGTTCTAGTAGACAGCTATATTTTTTTCTCTTTCTTTGCTTTTCATGATTTTTCTTTGCTTTTTGATTGGAGACCAAGGCTCTTTACTCGTCCATGATTTTATTGTAATATTACTTTTGATCCCTTGGCCCAGCCTAAGGAGGGTGTGCTATTCATTTTGTCTTTAATACTCTTCCCTGGTCACAGAGATTGCTTTATAGATTGGTGTTTTTACTCATTCACTCAACAGTATTTACGGAATATCTACTGCATGTTAGCTACAGCTTTTTATTGTGGATATGATAGTGAGAAAAATAGAATCTTTGTGCTTATAGAATTTATTTTCTAGTTCGGGAAAGTAATCAAAGAATGAGTGAACAGAAATAAGATGTCAGGTAACGGCAGCTACATTTTTTTAACCACACGACTCTGTTGTCTATCAAAGGAGTGAGGAGTGGCCTTCCTTATCCTATCAACAGTGGGCTTGGCCCTATGACTTGTTGGCTAGTAGGATATTAAAAGATGTGGCAGTACACAGAACTTTTAGTATCCTTCTGTAGTTTCTTTTTAAAAAACTTTTTATTGATTGTGCATTTCATGCACAGTCATGCACCCCAATCCCATTCATCTTCCCATTGCTCTATAGTTGCCCTCTTCCCTTGAAACCTCCCTTCAAACAAACAAACAAACAAACTAACTAACTAACTAACAAATGAAGCTCATGATGAAAGCTGCAGTGTTTCATGGTGTTCCACACTTGTCCAAACATCACTTGCTAATTTTCATCAAAGTGAGTCTTTGGTTTGGTTTGAGGCCTCTGGCTTCTACCATGTTATCATACTGGATTCTCATTGGGACTCCTCTTTGATATTCTGTTATTGCCCTGTGTCATGGAGGTCTTGTAGCTTTGATTCTGGAGAACCAGCCCCTTTGTGTACAAAGATGTTGGGGTGGGCCAACTCAAAACCCTAGGTCTGAGCTTGGGTGATAGCTAAATTGGTTAGCCTACCCGCTCTCTCATACTCACACCACTAGAGCCAGATCTCCAGAGCTGCCCTGGCTAGCTCATTCAAGTGCTAAGGCCAGCAAAGGGCAGGACCAGGTCTCTTGTCTCTCATACCCTCAGGGTCAGCTCCCCAGACCCCACTGCCACCAAGGCCAGTTCTCCTGTTATACTCAGATAAGGTGCAGATAAGTGCTGCAGCTGTCAAGGGTTGGGGCCAACTCTACACAGCCCTTGGGCATCAACATGGTCCCAGGTGGTAGCGCAGACCAGGAACATCTGCATGGCCTTTGGTGGTAGCGTGGGCCACAGACATCAACAGAGACCCCTGCTACTATCTGGCCAAGGACCCAGACATGGCTAGCAGCAGCACAGTCCAGGTGTCATTATAGGCTGTGAGAATAGGACCTAGGATGGGGGCTGAGAGGCACGGAGTTAAGTGATGAATTCCAGGAATCAGATTCTGGAGACCAGCATCAGGATGCACATCTGAGCTTATTGTACAGCTTATAAATGTATATACAGTGTTTGAGCCAATCTAAAACCCCTAAATCCTCTACCAATTGAATCTTGTCACAACATCATGGTGCTCCAATGAAAACCCCACCTGATGAGGTAACTCAGAAGAAGGGGATAGGAGAGACATTGTCACCTGTTAGGGGGGCCAGGAGAAAAGCAGTCACCACCCTGGCCTTGGTTCCTTTTTGCTATCTCACTAGAGCCATCTTAGATCTAATGCTGTGTATGGCAGATCAGAACTCTTTGAGGAGTCTCCAGAGCCTGTGGCACCTCTCTCTTCACTTTTTCCTACAGAAGGTTGGCTTGCAGATTCCCCACAATAGGCTACTCACATCAGGCTGTTCCTCTTCATCCTTGTGTCTCCAGTTCTGTCTCTTTTCATTTCATAGTGCTCAAACCATTCCTTGTCTCTGTACTGATTTGCCACCACATACTTGCACATTATAGTGGCACTTGCTGTGGATGGGCCACATGGCAGGTGGTCCTGTAGGCTTCTCCTATAGTTTCTTTTAAATAAGATTTTTGTTGGTTCTTTGAGAATCCATTGCAATGTATTTTGAAGTTATTTTACGGTACCTGTTCCAATTCCTCCCATAACCACCCTGTTCATTTTGCTACCTGGCCTCTCAAATTTTAAGATTATTCCACTCCCTCACTTCTTACTTCTTTTCTTTCCCCCATTGAATCCAGCTTGGGTTGCCTAGCTAGTCTTGGGAGTGGGGCCCATTTTGGTATGTGGTTAACCTGCTAAGGATTATATCATTAAAGAAAATCAGGATTCCCACAGGAGAGGGAATGGAAAGCTTGTAGGAGTCAACAGGGATGGAGAACACCAGAAGAACATGGCCCAATGCATCAAATAATCGGGGCTCATGTGAGCAAGCATAATGCCTGGATGGATCGGCACCAGGTCCTCTGTGTATATATTATGGCTATTTGCTTAGTGCTTTTGTGGGCTTCTAATTGTGGGAAAGGGTGAGTCTTTGACTCTTTTGCCTGGTTTTGAGACTGTTTTCCTCCTGTTGTGTCACCTTGTCCAGCTTCAGCGTGAAGGCTTTGCCTTGCCTTACTGTATTTTGTTTTGCCATGTTTGGTTGTTGTCTCTTGAAGGCCCGCTCTTTTCTTAGGGAGACAAAGGAGAATGGTATCTGGTTGGATGGCAACAGACTGATGTCTGGACAAGTAGCAGTTACATCTGGTAATCCAGCCCAGTCCAGCCCAGTCTAGCCCAGCCAAGCTCAGCAAAATGTCAGAGTACTTGTGAAACTAGGAATAAGAAATGAGCACTTATTTTTGTGACCTACTGTGTTCAAGGCATATTTATTACCCAACAGCATTCCAGCAAAAGCTGAAAAATGTTCTCAGTAAACAATTGTCTGAAAAGGACAATTATTGTGCAAGACACTGAGGTGAGAAGCAAAAGAAATAGCTCCCAGTCTGTGCATTTTCAGAGGAAAATAGTAAGAAAAGGCAAATTAACAGTGATGACAAAGACAAATGTACTTGAGAAAGAAACCAATAAAAAGTTATTAGTGGGTAAGTAAATGTTCATGAGAAATAAAATAAATTGCTCATAAAAATAAAGTAAAGTGTTGTAGGGTAAGGCTATTCCGAGTGTCTTAGGTCTGGATGTGGTTGAAGATGATTTCTTCAACCACACTGGTGAGTATTTAATTTCATCAGCCTGCAAGACCAAGCAAATAATTTATTTTATAGCAGTGAACCTGTCTTTGGTAGGTCCAAGTGACTGCCCAATAATCTACCTAAACTGCAGTTCGCAAACGTTTCAATCAAAAGCAGAGTTGTAGCTTGGCATGGTAGCACAGGCAAGTAATTCAGTGCTTAGGGGGCTCGGGAGTGAGGATGCTGTGCCCAAGGCCAGCTCTGTCTAAATTACTTTTGTATGGATGTGGACAAAATGTGTGTGGCTTCAGATAGGCAGGATTTCTTTGGGCCTACCTTTGGAGGGCATAGTACATCATGGCAGGGAAGTCATGATCATATGATGGCAAATGTGGTGGGCTGTTCCAGCTCTATGCACTAGGAAGCAGAAAACTAGATGAAAGTAAGGACTTACCTACAACCCTCAAGGTCTATCCTCAGGGCCCTGCCTCTGCCACATAAGTTCCATCTTCAAATGATACCACAATTTCCCTAAACACCAGTAGCTGGGACCAAGTGTGCAAACACATGAGCCTGTGGGGGACATTTTATATTCAGCCATAGCATTGTCTCAAAACAGTTTTAGAGTTATGGAGCTCAGGATGTGGAAGAGAGCTTGTCTAGCATACACATGGTTTAATGCCTAGAACCACAGATTCAGAGGTTTTATCATCAGCAACATCATCACCAGATCAGGGAGCCTATTCTAGGATACGGCTGCTAGGATAAAGTAAAGAGAGAGGAGGAGAGGCAAAGGCCTCAATGTCCCCTCCAAGAGCACATCCCCAGTGACATCACTTCCTTTCATTAGGCCCCTTTTAATGGTTGCTAATAGACCACAGACTGGCAGTCAAGTCTTGAGGACATGTTAACTCCTGCCAGAGACATCAACATGGCTATCTGGCTGCTGCAGGACCATGGGCATTCTCATGAACCTCAGACTGGCTAGGCAGCATGTCCAGGGGCTGAGGTGGAGTGTTGCACACCACCCTGTTGGTTCCCCTGCCTATGTTTCCCCATCTACCACAGGCTTCTCTCATACCTGTTGTTACTGTTACATCTCTAGTTCCACTTCTCCAATGCTCACTCACAGCTCCACTCCTCTATCTTTCCCACCTCTCTCTCCACTGAATATTCATTCATCACAGTAGTATTGGAAAATGCAGTGTGTCACTATATACAAATATATACACATATATTTGCCCCAGACATCTTTGCATACACATATTCATTGCAACAAGTCATTGGTCTGGTTCAAGGTTTCTGGTTTTTGAAGCACCATAAACACTGGACCATTGCTGAGACTCAGTGCAAATATTCTGCTCTTTCCCAGAGTCAGGGTGATGCTGAAACTAGGCAGGGCAACCAAGGCAGGTTCTGTGCAAGCTTCTGGCTGTGTCACACCTCCCTGCTCTCTATGTCTGCCACCCCAAGGCTAGCAAGGCTTGAATTTTGCTCTTGTAGTTTACAGGCAGCACTGCTGCCCTGTCCTCCCTCCCTCCCTCCCTCCCTCCCTTCCTCCCTCCCTCCCTTCCTCCTTCCCCTCCTCCCTCCTTCCCACACCTCTCTCTCTCTCTCTCTCTCTCTCTCTCCCTCTCTCTCTCTCTCTCTCTCCCCCCACACACCCCCAGTAGCATCAGTAGCACAGGCTGCAGCTTCAGTGGCTCAATGCTAGGTTCTGGCTGGTGGACCTAGGACTGGCCCTATTTAGTTATGTTTCCACAGCAGCTCCAGGGCTCAGCACAACTCTTTGTCTTTGGTGCTGGCTGCCCAGATGCTCTGCTCACCATGCATGACTGTTGAACTTGTAGACTGCCTTGAGGCATTCTCCGTCTCCCAGGAGGGGAAGCAGCACAGGCTGCAATGGTGACAGTTTCATATTGGGGGATGGCCAGTCCTTCTCAGCAATGAGAAGTCTCTTCAAGAGCTTCAGTCCTCTGTACACCAAGGCTGCCTTGGTACCAGGCACCAGGCATGACCATTGTACCTGTAGGTTGTTAGGCAGAGCTGCTGCCATTCACTTTCCATCTCCTAGAAGAACAAGAAATACGGGCTACAGCTATAGTAGATGTATTGCGTTATTGTTAACTGAGGGGTTGGAGAAATGGCTCAGTGATTAAGAGCACTTGCTGCTCTTCCAAGTACTAGGGTTAGATTCCCAGCATCCACATGGCAGCAGGGTGGTCACTGCACATATATGGAACACTTATAGACACACAAATGTCCTTGATTACTGTAACTGATAAGTGTGTCACACATTTGGAAGACTAATTCTGCTGCTTGTAGACTGAGAAAATGCCAGGGGAATGACATGTCCTTTCCTATTCTTAGATCCTTGCTGATGGTCAATTTGAGTATTCTTTTTTCCTTTTATAACATTTATCACCTGCAGTTGAAATGTCACTAACCTTGAAATGCTACCAAATCCTGTCAGCATTTATTTGATCCTCAGGAGAACAGTCAAAACACACTCTGTCATTAATAACAAGGCATGAGTGACGGGTCAAGCAGGGCATAGAACTCCCCGTATGCTTTCAGAGTCACAAGTTACTTAGGTGAATGTGTCCATCACTATCATTCAGAGCTCATTTGTGTCATTGCCAAGTTGCGGTCATCACCCATGACCCAACAAGTCAAGGGGAAGCCCCAGAAGGAGTTTCTCCATCTACCCTGTAGTCTCTGTGTTCTTTTTGCTACTTTCAATAAGGTACCAAAGTAGAAGTGTTAAGAACTGGGTGTAACTCTATGTCGCATACATGGCATTGTAGTTAGGGTGAGTAATGTCGACTGCTATAACGTGAAACTCCTTTTTGGTGCTTTTGGATAGGGGGCAGTCTTCTGCTTTTGCAATCACTTTTGATGTCTTATTGCCTTGATGCCATTTGCTCTAAGCAGGTGGGCGGGTAATAGAGGATCATGCGTGGGAGGTTTTTATTTTTATGGTTTTCAGTGATTCTGTGGTAAGCATTTTGCCAAGTCCTCTCTTTTGACAAATGCAGGCACACGACCAAGAGCTTTGTAGACTATGCCATGAGTCCTCCCCACAGCTCCCTGTTTTCTGAAGGGTTTCTGGCACTAAGTCCTGTGGGATCTTTTCCCAGCTGCCCTGTTGTTCAAGGGGCCTCTCCAACGTTTCATTCTCATTACAAAGCTGTTGATGGGCCCCATTGGGCTGAGCCTTGGCAGAGTCAGTCATGGTATGGAAAGTGCTTGTTTATTTTATTAGAAACAATTTTCTGTAGTGTATTTTTCCTTGCATCCTGGGAAGAAAACCCAGGGCTTTGCATACACTAGGCAGATAATTTACCACAGAGCTATATTCCTAACTTCAAAAGGGTGTCAAGAGCTCAGCATGGACCCATTACCATATGCTTCTACCTAAAGATGGGACCACGATGCAAATCTCTGTGTATATATGTCCTAGCATCTCCATTTATCATGGAAATGAGTTATTTGTTGGTAGTTTGTAGGGAATGGAATATCTGGTGTGGAAAGTCTTATGGATGTCTATTTACACAGTAGGCTATTTAAATTTTAGAATTCATCCAAGTTCAAGATTCTGAGAGCGCCCTGATGGTTAAAAGCCTTTGATTCTTTCATACCTACATATTTCATACCTACATATTTCATACCTACATTTTTCCTCAGTTATCAGTACTGCTTGGCGATAGAGTGTGCTTGCTGTTCTCTTTCCAGAATGGTACCTCCTTTCCTCCTCTGTCTTTCCAGCATCTTTTTTCTTAACCATCACGCCATTATTGCTCTGGCTAGGAGGTTAACAGCCAAGGACACAGGGCCAAGGATTAGCTGAGTGCTTAGCTGTGTGATTTGTACCAAGTTTGTCATTGCTTGTTCAATGTAAGTGTATGGAGTTTCCTTTTTGTTTTTTCATCTGTTCACTCCCCTTACATGCTGCTTGCTCAAATTAAGTGAGTCAACACGTGTAAAAGCACTTTGCTGCAGTCTGAGAGATGCTTCTTTCCTCACAGTGATGGCTCTCTTGGCTGACATTTGTCTCTGTTACGTCATTGCTCTGTCATCTTCTCAAAGATTCATAGTGCGCATAGTAGTAGTGCTCAGTGTAAATCCAGAGGCTGGGATTTTCCTCCCGGAAAGCTTCTTTGGTCCATTTCTGGTGCTGTAACAGAACAGCTGAGGCTAGATTATTTATACAGAACAGAGACTTATTTTACAGTTCTGGAGGCTTTCAAGTCCAAGGTTGAACAGTGTCAGGGGGCCCAGGGCACTTTTACCACATCATCCTATAAGAAAGATAGCAAGAGATAAGAAAACTTAATAATTATCTTAGTTTCCTTCAGTTGCTGTGACAAAACAATGGGACAAAGCAACATGGGGAGAAGTGGTTTACTTTAGCTCCTAGTTCTGTGTTAGGGACATTATAACTGTTGAATCACAGTGGCAGGGACTTAGGGCACTATTGGCCACATCCATAATCAGGATTAGAGTTCAGTGACTGCATGCCCAGTTCATTTTGCTGTAACTCTCGGTGGGCACGTTTTCCCACTTTGATTAATTCAATTAAGATAATCCCCTGTAGACAGGCCCCCAGGCAAACAGTCTAGGCAATGCCTCACAGAAACTCGCTAGGTTGTATTGAGTTGACAATTGAAACCATTCCAACACTCCCTTTCTCATAGTAACTACCCTTGGGACATACAGCTATAACACTTCCACATTGGGGAAATGTGATGATGATAATAAAAATAATTATGAGGTCAGGACCAGGCTTGGTGATGCATTCCTGTAATACCAGCATCTCAGCATTGAAAGGATGATTGCAAGCTCCAAGCCTGGTTGTGCTACATAATAATACCTAGTATTACTCCTTCCTCGAATCAACAGAATAGTAAATATTCATTATGGAAGGTTAACTGTAGGTCTAGTAGGTTCGCATCTGCTCTGCCACTGGGAATGGCTGCTTGGAGAAGCAGAACTCAAGGAGTTTGACTGTGTTTATCCCATGCCACCATTAGGGTGGGTGTCAGGCCATGGGGAAGCCAGAGGGGGTGGGAAAGCACAGTCTGAAGTCTGAGGTGTGGGAAAGACAGAGCTGGCTCCGGGTTGGGGGGAGGTCCCTGGCTAGGGCTGGAGTTGGGGCTTGGGGGAAGGGGAGCTCCAACTAGGCCCAGCGGGAAGAGTCCTTGGTTTGATGGTGACAGACTTGGTAGTTGTGGCAGGCAGTGCAGAGAGGCCCTCTACAGGAGACTACACTATGGCTCTGTAGGTAAAGCCTTTCTCCATGGCTCCCCATGGCAGATCTCAGTGAAAAGAGCCAGTTCATGGTTCCAAACAGTTTATTGTCATGGTGGAAAGTAGATGCGTAAAACCATACCACAGTTCCCAGGGTGGGCTATATGCCTTTTGCAGGGAGGCATGTTTGGGAAGGAAAGCTTATTGGCTATGCCCTCCAGGCCACTAGGTACCTCATTATCATGAAGAACTCTGTCTTGAGCCTACATGACTCTTTTCCTATTATCTTGGTCTGAGATGTTAGGGATGCTTCATTTATACATGGAAGGGTTTGAGGCATTGCCCTTGAGTGATTGATGGCCACAAATCTATGGTGTGTGTGTGTGTATGTGTAGCTATGTAACAGGGGCCTGGTGCTGGGAGCAGACAAAGCTCCTACGGTTCCTTCAGGGTCTCTGGGGCTTCAAGCCTTTGGCTTGACCTCACCAGGCTTCCTCTCGTGGTCCATGGCCCTGCAGTTAACTGTATACCAGAATCTGTACAAGTTCTTAAAAAGTGCATCATCTACTCTCCATAACTCTATAAATTCAGAATTATGGGTGTCTACATATCATAGATGAGAAAACTAGGGCTAATGACTTATCCAAGGTTCTATAGGTAGGGGATGAATTAAGGTTTTTCAAACTGTCTTTTTAGATTTATTTATTTTATGGCTGTTTTGCCTGCATGTACATATACCATGTATGTCTGCATACCATGCACATGCAGTACCCATGGAAGCCAGGAGAGGGATTTGGATCATTTGGAACTGGAGTTAGTGCTGTGTTCTCCTAGGAGCTGAATTCAGGACATCTGCAAGAGCAACGGACACTCTTAACCCATGAGGCATCTCCCTGCCATAGTTAAGACTTAACCCCTGCCTGCTTGGCCACCTGCTCTTAACTGCTTTTGGTGCCCTCATGGAATGGGTGGTACGCATAAAGAAATTCTTGGTCTCTTAAAAGTTCTTTCAGCTTTTTGTACTCTTGGTTCAGTGTCTGGCATCTATTATACAAAGTCAAGGGACTAAAATCAACCTAGAACTATCCAGCTGAGTGTATTAGCACCAGGGATCTGGTTCCATGGCGTTGTAAAGCTGAAACATAGGGGTCAGTATTGAAGCAGCCCAGGTAAGGAACTGGAGAAGCACTCCGCTCTTTAGAAGCAAAATCTAGGTACAGACAGCCCTGTACTGGGTGTGGGGTTGATGCTGCTGGCTGCCTAGTGTTCAGAATCTGGGAGTAGTCTTATGTCAGGTCTTTAGCCCAGTGTGTATTCATGCCTATGTGTTTGCATGTGCATGGGAGTGTGTGCGTATGCCTCTGTTTATGTGTGTTCCCATGAGCCTATATGTGCTTGTGTGTGTGTGTGTGCGCACATGTGTGCACGTGTGTATGTCCTTTCACAGTACCTCCAGCATCTTCCAGTAGAGGTCCAACCACTTAGAGGTCAGTCAAAAAATGCACCTGGGGAATTGCTGATTTCTAAAAGGGGAAATGTTCACCTGAACTGGAAGGGCATTGAATGAGAATGCACATCCATTTTCCCCTGCTTCTCCAAGCCCCTTGCATGGCACAGCAGAATGGAGAAGGTAGGCCTGAGCTGTGCAGATGGAGCAATACAGGGACAAATGCCATTTCCAAAATTAGAGTGAAGGTCCAGTCTGTTCCAGTAGGACACAGTGGAAAACTGTGTTTTGGGGTGTCCATGGGCTGCTGTCTGAGAAGAGAGCAGACCTGGCCTGTGTGACTGAAGACAGATTTACTCCCCCACGGCAAGCACTGTGCATCCAGATAACTCTTTTTTGTGTGTGTGTAACGATTGGCATGAATTTTGGGCCCAAGGCCAACTACAGTCTTTCAATCTCCGACAGTCGCCTTCAGTGTGATCTTAAAAGAGGAAGGCATATCACCCTTCAGGGTCACTTCCAGGAGTCATTAATGCTATTGAGCCTTTTTTCCTTTTAGCCACACATCGTTTTAGTCAAAGTGTAAGAAAATCTGTCGCTGCCCCACCACCATGTCTAATTTCCTGGGAGACTTTACTTCTCCTTGAATTACCCATTTATTCTTGTGAGAAAGTGCTTTGGGGTGGAGGAAGAGCCTGGCATCCTGTAGAGGAGAAGAGAGAGCCTGCAATTTGAAATGCTGAGTGGCAATTTCGCTTTAGCTAGGGTTGTCACCGGACTGATGAATGGTCCCCCTGTAGCATACTAGTGATGTTAAAATCTCCCTCAGGTCCCAGTCTAGCATGCTTCACCCATGTACATATAGGAACGCTAGGTGGCGCTGTGGTGTTAAAGGCTAGAAAGAAGAAGGAGAACCCTGTGGAAGAGAGAATTTATGGAAAAAGCCCAGAACTGGCTGGCAAAAGCAAGGGGCTTGGAGAAGCAGGGGAAAATGGATGTGCATTCTCATTCAATGCCCTTCCAGTTCAGGTGAACATTTCCCCTTTTAGATCTGGGCATGCATAGGAAATCCAATTACGGATGCGAGCTTCATTTGATGCTTTCAAATCAAACCCTGCCGTGTATTAAAGGCATCCAGCTGACTGCGGGTGCTGGTGCATCCTAGCAGTAGAAGCCTGGCTTCTTTCCTCTCTCTGTTTTTGTCTCACTTTTCTTTTTTCCCTCTCCACCTTTCCCACGCTCTTTCATCTTAATTGAGCTGCTTCTCTCTCCTCTAACATCCATCCAGTTCGGTTTAGTAATTTTGGAATCCGTTCACTGATGGTGTAGAGTTATTTTTCCTCCACTAATGTCTTGGGAAAGAGGGTGATAAAATTACATCCACAGGCACTATATGAACAGTAACTGAGCACCTACTGGGTGCTGGGGGCCGAAGTAGGCACTTTCACATACATTAATCCCGGTGGGACTTATGTTCTACGAGGTTCGGCCTGTGTCCCTAGTAAGACATAAATCAGAGCGTTAAGAAGCACCTGTTGCCCTCCATGTCGTCATTGCTGCTCTGGAGACTGAACATTTTTTTGTGTCACCCCTGGAGTTTACATGGCTTCCTCTGATGTTTCTGTGGCTCTGGAGTCAGCCTTTCTTAACTGAGATCTGGGTTCTCCCACTTCTAATCCTGTGCTCCGTTCCTCAGTGCTGTGTTATTCTTATGTGAGAACATGGGGTAGCTATTCTTACCTCACAGTGTCATCTTGAAAACTAAATGAGAACATGCACGTCAAAGTTGAGACTGACAACTGGCACGTAGCAAGCACAGAAAATGTGAGCTTCCGTCATTGTCCTCATGATCTTCCAAGCGTTAAAGAGAAAAACAACTCCTCCCTTTTGCAGATGGAGAGTAATAGTTTTCATATCTCCCTTGTGCCCAGATAGGCGTCTGAGGAGTGCGCCAGGTTCAGAGGGAGCACTTCATCCTCACCAACAGTTATCAGGAAGGATTTCATGGCAGAGCCCATGTGAGTACTTGGCTGCTTCAGGAAATCAGAAGAGACTTCTGAGGCTAAGAGGGTCATGTACTTTGAAGAGAATCAGATGAAACCTGCATCCTTGCCCTTGTTAATTTCACACATGCATATTTTTAAAACCACATTAGTGGGCATACATAATCCATGGTTATTTGGGGGGAGGCTCTATACCCATTTGGAGCTCTACTTTGAGCTCTCTTGCAGAGCTATGAGTTCTCTGTCAGATACCATAAGACAATCTAAAGAGTTGAGCAGGTGCTCTTGGTGCTCTGTGTAGATCTCATGACCTTGCTGGGGGCTCTCCTCCTCCCATATCCCAGCTGCTGTGGCTCCTGGTGCCAATGACTCATAACTAGTCCTTCTTTCCCAATTGTTCTTGACGTATGGCAGTGTCCTCCATTCCCAAACACACGAATTGTCATCGGCAATGACTGACAACTGCAGAGTAGCCCTCTCCTCTTCTGTATGGTTCAAGTTATGCTATACTTTACACTTTTTGAACACTTCTTGTTTTTAGACAGAGTCTAGCCTGGGAAGCATTTGAGCCTTTCCCCTGGACTGCAGACCCTCCCACATATCTCTGAGAACGTTTGAATATATTATTTGCACAAGAATCTCCATCTCAGATGCTGCTTCAGGGGAACAGATCTGATAGAGGGGGACATAGATGAAACAAGATACTAAAATAGGCCACAGAACACAAGTATGAGGACCAGGAAGGATGGGCATTCCTTCTTCCATTCCCTCTGTTTCTATCTTCTCCTCACACTGTTGGCTGGTTACACTCCTTTTTAGCCCTATGTGTTTGTTATCTGTTTTAGAAGGATCTCACTGGTAGGAAAGGGCATATACTTTGGGGTAATCTGATTTCACGACAAAGTTTTTCTCTTATGCTCTGGGAAGGTTTCTATACAGAGATGATGCTTCATAAGGCTGCCGAGGAGGGGTGATTAATGCACTAGGGTTGGGAGACCCATATTCTCGCAAGCAGTTTCTTAAGAATGGGCTAGGTAGATAAGAAAGTGCAGAATCACGTCTTGGTGTTTACTTTAGCAGCCCGTAGCCTATTTTAATTATTCTGAAATAATTATCTCTGGCACACAGCTGGGCTTGTCTTCCCATGACTTGTGAGTCATTCTGGCACACATGAATACATCAAGAAGGTTGAAAGGAAGGGCTGGAGCCAAATGACATGTAAAGAGGCTCAATGGGAGAGGCTCAGAAAATGCCAAACGTTGGGCCTCACAGAGGAGACTGATAGGAGACATTATGTCTTTTTGGCAGTCGCAAACAGTACCAGCTATGGAGATGAGAAATAAATGAGTCTTAAGGATCTCTGGGAGTACGCGCCGTCAGTGCCAGGTGAGGGTCAGTTAATGGAAAAGGCACCGTCCTCCAGGATGCTCCTTACAGACTTGTGGTCAAGAGCAAAGGTTTAGGAAAAGGCACATGAATTGGAATCTGTATTCTGTCTCTGTTTTTTTTATTCCAGTTCCTGAGACAGAAGCATTTTACCTTTCAAAGTATCAAAGACACATGAATTGGAATCTATATTCTGTCCTTGTTTTTTTTTTTTTTTCCAGCTCCTCTGAGAAAAGTGTTTTATCTTTCAAAGTACCACTGTCCTTATAGGTATTATAAAATTAAAGAATTTCTTCCTGATGTTGTATTATCTTCTTTCCAAGTGTATACTGAAGTTTTGGCACAGGACCATCTTTGTACATACATCACTTGTGGCAGACATTACTAGTCAATCACCACTTCTATAGATGAGTCTTAATTAGAATCCTATCCCCTGACAGTGGTCTTTTTACCCAAAATCATATACATACAAGGGACACTAAATGGAGTGAGCAGGGTGTATTTGTATATTTATTCATTTATATACAAGTAATAATAATAATTAAAGAAAAAGAGGATATTAGTTTGAGGGGAAACAATGGGGTCATGGGACAGAGAACAGGGAAGAAATAGAAGGGGGAAATAATGTAAATTTTAGGTTAAAACACACAAAATGATGTTCCATAGACCATTAAGGAATGGATTATTTTAGGTAACACTCTCCTTACTCAGTGCTCCGCAGACAGTCAAGGATGTAGTCTGTAAGCTGGAACTGCTTTTGATAGGGATGATAGAAGCCATGATACACTACATACACATATGCACGTGCACACCCCCCCCCCACATCTCTCAGGGTGCATGATAAATAAATAAGTTAGTTATGCAATTATGAGGGATGGGAAGATCCGCCATGTGCTATGCTGTAAGCTGATGGTGAGAATGAATGAGCACATTCACCTCTGATATGCTCACTCCGCCTGTCTGCTTCTTTCACCAGGCCTAACCGTAACATACCGACTATCTACATGGATATAGTTATTTCATGACCATGCTCTAATGAATGTATTTATATATTTTCAAATGTTATACTTTCTTGTCTAAAATATTGCTCTTATGAAGTGATCTGTTCTGCTTGGACTCTAATTTAGGTCAATTACATTTGTTGAATATCTGTTCTATGTTAGGTACTTATAGTCTATTGAGCTAACAACATGGTAGAGATGAGCAGATATGATCTTATTATTAATTATGGTACACATAACATGATATTGCTATGCTGCTGATTATATACATAACATGATACTGAGTTATTACTTATTCTATTATGCCTCCACAAACTTTAATCCAGATACATGTATTGATTTATAGGGGCATAGGTTGTATGTTGAACTGAGCCTATAAGGAGGAGAATGTATCTTTCAGTAGAAAATGATTTATAATTTGTGTGGATGCATGGGCTTGTGTAGGAGCATGGCTTGCTTGAGGTTAGGATGTCTAGAAAAAGTGAGTGCTCTGATGCCTGATTTTACATACATATTGTCTTGACTGGGCCAGGTTCGCTGGTGTGTGTGTGTGTGTCTGTGTGTGTGTGTCTCTCTCTGTGTGTGTGTCTGTGTGTGTGTGTGTCTGTATGTGTGTGTCTGTATGTGTGTGTCTGTGTGTGTGTGTATGTCTGTATGTGTGTGTCTGTGTGTGTGTGTATGTCTGTATGTGTGAGTCTGTGTGTGTGTCTGTGTGTGTGTGACAGAGAGAGAGGGGTGGAGGGAGGGAAGACAGAGAGATTATGTGTGAGTTTAGCATTTTAACCAGCTCTGTCAGGAAAGTAGATTGTCCTCCCAAGTGAGTAGGCATTGCCTAATCTATTGAAGGCTGAGCTGGGCACATGAAAGCTGGTGAAAGGGGTCATGCATCTCCTGTCATTTTTATGGATGAAACAGCCATGTCTCCTTTTATCCAGACACTGGAATTTGTACTATTATGCCTTTTGACTAAAGCTGAATCACATTACTGACTTTTGGAGTAGCAGAGAGGTTTCTCCTCCTTCATAATTGCATAAGTCATTTATTTATAATGAATCTTGAGGTATGTATGTATGCATGTATGTATGTATGTATGCATGCATGTTTGTATAATATCTGTCTTTATATGTATCATCTGTCTATTTATACAATCTATTTTCCATTTATTATCTATTACTTATCTGCCTACTATTAGCATTCTGTCTAAGCTCCACTCCATGGTTACCTAACAACAGCCAGTTATGCCTGACTCACTGTAAAAGGGCTGCTTTCTCCCTCCACTCTTTCTTGCTTTCTTGCCTTCTTGCTCCTGCTCTGTCTTCTCACCCCTTTCCCCCCCTCTCCCCATTCCCCTCCCCCATCTCTCTGGGTTCATGGCTTGTCCCTCCTCCACCCCTCTCTCCCTTTGTCTGCCTCTGCTACCCTCTTAACTCCCCTCCCCTGCCCTGAATAAACTCTATTCTATACTGTACCATCATGTGGCTGGTCCCTCAAGGGGAAGGGATGCCTCAGCATAGACCTGAGGAGGCACCCCCTTCTCTCACACCTGACTACACATCCACCAAACATATTCTCTCCCCTTATATTAAAAAAAAAAACAACACCTACTATCTATCTATAATCTATCAGTCTATATCATCTATTTATCGATCTTCATCATCTTCACCTACCTTCTTATGTCTATTCCATCTACTCACCTATCCTTCTTATCTACTGCCTGTCTACTCACCCATCCTTCAGTCATCTCTCACCTATCTATCATTGGATTTATTCTCTGATGGACCTTGAGTAATACAGCAGAAAGGAAAATGGAGTTGTAAACATTTTGTTCATGATAAAATGTTCTGTCAGAAACTGTAGATGTCAAGTCCTTGCCATTTGATGAGTGAGTCACCCGCTCCACACCTGTTTGCCAGCTCTTTTGTGAACCTCTGACTCAGCATCACAACAGGAGCGTAGGAGCCAGGAGCCAGGTTTGATGACACCCGAGTTGCCTGCATGGCAGATGCTGTGTTTCTTCTATAGGCTTTTGAGCTTTTCTTTATAGTGCACATAGGGAAGAGTTCCAACAGGCAACTTGTGCTTTGATTTTCCTATGGGCTGCTTTGATGATTTGAACACACTTGACCCAGTGTGTAAAGTAATGACTCCTCAGAATAGTCATTATCCAGTATTTTCTCACTCCTTAGGCTAACCTACAGATACTCTGAATCCTAGAATCTTCTGGCTGTTTTAGTTTCTAGTTATATGTGACAGTAACTCACTTTGTTTTCTGACTAGTTTTGTTTCTCTATATCATTCTTTGATCTCTCACTTGATTCTAGGATCCTGTTTCCAATAAACAATTTGGGCCTCTTGTGTGTTTGCATATATGCAGATGTGCACATGTATGTGTGTTCATGTGATTGCAGGCCAGAAGATAACCTTGGATGGTCTTCCTCAGAAACTGTACAACTTGATTTTTTGAGATAGGGTCTCTCATTGGCCTGAAACTCACCGATTAGTTAAGGCTGACTGGCCAGGGATCTGCCATCTCCAACCCCTCAGTGCTGAGATTAGGGGCTCATACCACCCACTACACTAGCTCTACATGGGTCTTGGAGACCAAATTCAGGTCCTTAGGCTTGCATTGTATGTGCTTTACTGGCTGAACTATCTGCTCTTCTTAACACGTGACTCCTGGGCATGGCAGTTCCTGGCTGTGACCTCAACATTCAGGATACTAAGACATGAAGAGTACCACAAATTTAAGGACTTCCTGAGCTACATAGTGAGTTCCAGGCCAGAATGGGCTACGGGTGGGAGACTATTTTGTTGTTACTAAGCCAAATATGACTAATTGGTCTTTTCATCATTCTATCTTAAAATAACTTGAGTCAGAATTAGATTCTTAATCTTGAAGTCTCTTTCTAGACTCTGTCTCTTGACCAATTGCACAGAATATGCTAAATTCATAACCATCTGTCTACGAAACAATAAGGAGGATACTGGTACCATGCGCCATAGCATGGCATAGGTACTTACAAAGGGTGCTTGTTTGGTTGGCAGTTGTATTACCAAAGCAATAGTAAGCCCTCTGCTGGCTTCATTGTTGTACCTGTCAAGCTTCCTTTTGTTAAAGAAAATGAAGAAGCAAATATTTTACTAAAATATCTTGGCTCATTGGAATAGAGGAAGTTGTATTTGATTTCCAGAAAGGATACAAATTCCAGGGACAGAAATGGTTAGGTTGGAGATGAGACGCTTATGCAATTTGTATGTGAGACACACGTTTCTGTTTGTTTTGTTGTGCACAGGGAATTCTAATCTTATGTGGTGTGCTAGGAAGTGTTCATGAACCCCAAAAGACCACCAAAGAGCTGATTCTCATGCAATCACATTAGGGTCTCTTTATTACAAGCTCCCTGACAACTCTGACATAGCAGGATGGGAAGGTGGAACCCTGAGTCTTGTTTCAGACAAGCATTTATAGAGGCAAGCAAACAAGAAAAGGGGTTTCTAGTTTGGCACACATATGATTTGGGGGGAGCATATGGCCTTTACATAATTGGCTGGTGCTGGGAGCCAAAGCATAAACTTAACTTTTGTTTTCATCCTGATTAGTGGTTGTTAGGAGGTGAAGTGTCAGGGGCAGGATTGTAACCTGGAGGTGCAGATTTGCTGGGGAGTAACCTGGAAGCTAGGTCCCAGTTTGTTGGTTAATTCAAGTTCAACCTTAGACAGGATCTTTAAGATGGAGTCTGATCCCAAGAGATCTGGTCTCTCACAAGGATCTCGGCCAGGATTGGTTAAAAAGTTAAGGATGTTCCGTTTAATCTGGGAAGGGAGAAGTGTAATTGAAGTTTGTAAAGCAGTGTGCTAGTATATTTACATAAATTATCTGATTTAATCTCCTGTAGCTCTCTTGGAGATAAATAGCATCTTTCTACTGAGGCTTGTGGGAACTGGAATCTAGCAAGAATGTTGGTTGAAAGTTGGGACTTAAACCCTAGTGTAAATAAGTCTACCTGTCTATGTTAGGTCCACCTCATGCAGGCAATTCCCCTCATACTTTTAGAATGTGTTTTTAAGTAGATATATGCATGAGATACTTGTTACAATGACAGGAAGTCCGAGGGAAACAACTGAAATAGAGGAAGGATTTATTTCAGCTGACTGTTTAAGTGCCTTAGTCTGTTGTGACAGAAGGGAAAAATGGAAACTTAAGGGTTCTTTGTCAGTTATGTCAGATGATATTTTCTGGGGTAAACACAGAAAGGAGGGAGTGCTTTCCTCAAGCGGACACAAAAGGAGGTTTTGCTAGAGCAGACACTAGAGCAGACACATGAAGGAATGCTTTGCTGAATTGGATGCAGGTGAAAAGCTGCTTAGCTAAGGCAGAGTCATGAAGGAACATTTTGCTGAAGCAGACACAAATGAAAGGGATGTTTTCCTAAAGCAAACACGTGAAAGGCCACGTGATGAAGGATTCTTCGCTAACGACATGCATATATTGTTTTGCCTTTCATTGCGTAGTTGAGCTCCATTCATGGTGACTCCATAGAGTCATCCCCAAATCTTCTGGTGGTCCGCTGGCAGTTTCTTTCTTTTTTTTTTTTTT
>NW_022196903.1:102359081-102367067 GCF_008632895.1 Mastomys coucha
AGCTTTGTACAAGGAGAAAGGAATGGATCGATTTGCATTTTTCTACATGTTAACCGCCAGTTGAGCCCCGCTGGCAGTTTCTTACCTCTTTCATGGACTTGGGCTCACTGGCAGAGTGATGTCAGCTGATAGACTCACATGGAATTTTGCTAAGACAGACTCACATACTGAGGCAAGACACGTGGTGAGACAAGACCAGTGGAGGACATGTGATGTTTGGAGGGAGTATAGATAGGACTCATCAGACTGTGAGGGGAGGATTGCTTATAGAGCTAGCTCCGCAATGCTTCTCGGTCTCACATCTTTGCTGATCTTCATTTCATTGAGAGAGGCACAGCAAGACCTTCTCCTGGTGTTCCTGGTGGTCCTAATCCCTCCTGCTGACTCATGTGGATTCAGCTGAGGCCTGGCTGTTCCTGCTAGGTCATGCCATCACTGCTGCTATCCTGACACTACTGAACTGGACTGCCAGTTCAAGTGGATCAAGCTGCCGTCGCTGACCAATGAACTGAACTGGTGATTTCCTGACAACACAGATGGGATGGGATTTGCCTCAAAGAACCATTTCTAAACAGGTCCACTACTCCTATATCATAAAAGCCACCCCTCCCATACTACTTCTGGTGGGTGGTAGGCTAGAAGGGAGGTTAAAGAATTTAAGAACTATCATTAAAAGTAGGGCTCTGAAAAAAATTTAAGCTTACAGGAAGGGTCATGGTAGAGCAGAGTGACTCCCTTCATAGCCGTTAGCAAGTAAAGAAAAGAGAGAATGGGACCTAGAACAAATAACAGCTTCCAAGGACATGGCTCCAGTAACCTATTTTATCCACCTAGACCCCATCTCCTAAACTTTCTTGAACTATCCAAAATAACATTGCCAGTTGGGATCAACCATTCCATACAGGAGCCTGGAGGGGGCATTTCATATACTAATACTCCTCATTGTTAAAATGCAATATAGTGTTTTGGTATAGGATCAAAAGGGTTGAACCTGTGTGGCATTTACTTCCATTGATTTGATATAGAAATTAGAAACTGAATTATGTGCTTTGGTGGGCAGTGAGGATGCTATTGTAAACATGCCACATCTGCTCCCAGATATCATGCAGTGCACATTCTGTGTAATAAGATTCAAGCATGCCCATAGTGGTAAGTACAGTGATTTAAACAAATAGTGTGAGAGTGAAGGGAATTTGAACTAGATGTGCTGATGAGAAGAGCGATTACAGCAGAGGCCTGGATGGCAAGGATCTGGGGAAAGGCTCCACACGGAAGGGAAAGCACTTTGTATATAGATTTGAGATTAGGGTTAGGGCCAGTGTGGCCATAGCCATGTCCACAGGGCAGAGTCAGGAGATGCAGCAGCACAGAGAGCAGCACTTTAATCTTAAAGGCTAAAGTAAGAAGTCTGGAGTTTCTTCTAAATACAAAGAGGAACTATTGAGTTCTTTCTTTTCTTTTCTTTTCTTTTTTTCTTTTTTTCTTTTTTTCTGGAAAGGGAAGGTTATTTGTATTTTAAGAGAGGGGTTGATAAACTCTGTTAAGGCCTGGATGGTAAATATTTCAGGCTCACCATTTTGCTTTAGTGTAAAAACAGCCCTTGGGAAATGCTAAATGAATGTGTTTCAATTAAACCTTGTTTACAAAACCAGGTGGCTGACTCGGGTTTTAAAAAGCTGCTTTGACTACTGTGTAAAATTACAGGGGCAAAAAGACGGAATGCCGAGACCATTAGGGAAGATGCTGTAGTCATTCCTGTAAAAGATAATAGTAGAACTGCACCATGGTGAAACTAGATGAGATGGGGAGACGATGGATTTGGAATGTGTTGTAGAAGGGGAGCTGGATGTAAGAGAGGTGACCCAGGGTGATTGCTACCATTTGCTGTGGTAGTAGGCATCAAGGACGAAACTGTTCTTGCTTCTAAGTGGAATCCAGACCTGCCTTTAGCATCTGTTGTTGGGATTTTTGCTTGTGTTTGTTTTTTTAAATGGAGAAATCTGCCAGGAATCCCAACTTTCATGTGAATGGACTTTGAACAGGACTATTTAGAAATGTTTTTGGGCTTCTTTAGTGCGAAGTACAAATAAGAGAGCATGTCACATGGTATTCTGATTCCACAAGACGTAGGCATGGGTCAGTTGCCACCCTACTCCATCTGGGAGCCTTTGGAATGAAGGTATCTAAGTAACTTAGTGGTGTATGTTTTACAGGAGGAGGCGTGGTATAACACTCTGCTTAAAACAGATGTTTGATGCATGATAGGCAGTAGAGTTATTGAGTATCCTATTATGCCTTATTAGAAGTCATGGTTTTGATGTATGTGTATGTGTGAGTGTATGCTACATTAATGGGTATCTGTAGAGGCTAGGAGGGTGCATCAGATCTCCCAGAGTTGGAGTTGCAGGAGGTTATGAGCTATGAGTTCTGGGTGCTGGGAACTTGAATTTGTGTCCTCTACAAAAGAAGTAAGATGGTGTTCTTAACAATGAGACATCTCTCCAGCCCTCAATGTATGAGATTCTTATAGAGAGCTTATGCACTTTTTAAAAAGAAATTGCATTAATTAATTTTTAAGCATATTTTTGGGTCAGGTCATGAAACTTACTTTACATTCAAACTGACTATCGCTCTGGAACTTGGATGTTCAACTTTTGGGATCTTAGAAACATGTACAGCACTGATGCTTGTCTCTTAACTGACAAGCCAACCTCAGTGTTCCAACCTCAGTGTTCCTATCCCATTGCAGTCATGTTTTAGGTCCTTAGTAAAGAGCTGTTGAGAGAAGAAGCTTTCATTGGAATCCTCCCTCTGGGAATTATGAATCAAGCCATCAAAATATTTTCATAATATTTCTACATGAGAAAGAGTGAAAGAAGAAATAAAAAAAATTCTACACAAGTTATGAATCTGCTTAATTGTTTGGGCTTCCATTTGTTTTGAGCAGATAATACATTCACACCAATTTTAACAATAAAAAGTTTAAGCTTTCATGAGCAAAAATATCTTCCCTTACTGAGTCTCTCTTTTTGTTTTTTCTTGTTTCCCTAAAGTAAAGGCAATGCATTCTTTTATGTCCTTCCATAGAGATTTTAATGCATCTATAAACAGATAGAATAGACTTTTCCCTTTTCTCATTCAGTGGGTAACATTTTATGCATTGCTGTCACCATATTAAAGTTAAAGAACTCAACAGTACATCTTGTAGCTCTTTCTGGTTTAGTACATAAGAAAAGTAGCTGCATGTATATTACTATCCATCGTTGCTTCACCTTCAAAGGGATTGTACTTTGCTGGATTGTAAAATAATTAGGTAAGTTCCAGATATGCTTAGACTACCTCTGGTTTTTAATAAATTACAGATGAGAGGATAAATGAAAAAGGGCCATGGAGGTATGGCAGTTTTGTTAAAGTTAAGCTGTGTTTGACCTCCCTCTTGGCAAATTCTCTCAAAACATAGAATTGCATTACAAGTCAATGTGTAGGCATTAGTCTTTATCATTTTAAAATTTCTTTCTGCTGCAGAAGCTCTGATTCCCCCAGCAATTGTCTGGTTATTCTGAATATTGTACCTGAGTCACAGTCACATGCCTTTGTAGGAGCTGTTAGTGTTTGGCCGTAATCCTTAGCTTCAGGACCATATTGCCTTGGTGTAGTTGGGGCTGAAGCATGCCCAAAGGTCCCCCATTTAAAGGTTTGTTTCCCAGCTTGAGTTGTTATTGGTTGAAATTAAGTAGGGCCTATTCTGGAGAGTTCTTAGTTACTAGGGATGTGCCCTAAAAGGTTGTCTTGGGACTCGGGTATGCTTCTGTTTTTATTTATTTATTTTTCTTTTCTTTTTGGTTGTCAGCCATGGGTTGAATGGCTCTTCTCCTAATCTGCATTCTGCTGTAGTCTCCTTTCTTACTTAAGGCAAGAGGATCAATCAGTTATGAACTGAAACCTCTGAAAATACAAGCTGAAATAAACCATTATCTTATTTTTAAATTTTATTACTTTTATTTTTTTACAGTCCAGTTATTACCCCCTCCTGGCCCGCCCTCCCACAGTTCCACATCTCATTCCTTCTTCCCACTGTCTCCAAGAGGATGTCCCCTCTCCTTGCCAGGTCTCCCCACTCCCTGGGGCCTTAAGTCTCTTGAGGGTTAGGTGCATCTTCTTTCACTGAAGCCAGACCAGGCAGTCCTTCCTCCATAGTATGTGTCAGGGGCCTTATACCAGGTAGTGTATGCTGCCTGGTTGGTGGCTCAGTGTCTGAGAGATCTTAGGGATCTGGGTTAGTTGAGACTGCTGGTCTTCCTATGGAAGGCAGGGTCTCACTGTGTAGCACTGACTGACCTGAAACTTGCTACATAGACCAGGCTGGCCTCAAATTCATCAGGGATGGCTTTCCTCTGAAAGATATGGACAGTCACACCCTACTTAACACAGGCTTTTGTAGTGATGGAAAACTGACAAATACTCTTCTTCAGATATTTTATGCTTCTAATCTCTCTTGCCTTAAATCATGTAATTTTTGTAGAACAGTTAATAATTTTTTACAGTTAACATACATAGTTAGGCAGGGTTTTCTATGCATCACTTTAGGAGGTGCCATTCATGTAGCAGTCCACACATTTTACTATGTACAAATGAAATGTAGTATACATATAATATGTAGCATATTAATATAATCATATACTACTATAATTATCCATAATGTATAGTAGCATATATAAGCCTATTTTAAGCAGGATGTGACAGTCCACATTTTTCAGAGGAAAGCCATCCCTGATGAGTTCAAGGCCAGCCTGGTCATAATGGGCTAAGCATGGTGGTACATGCCTAGAATCCTGAGGCTCAAGCAGAAGGATCATGAGTTTTTGACTAACCTGTATATAGAGAGTTCTAGTTACTTATTTTTGTGTGTGGTGTTAGGACTGAACCCAGGACCTTGCACATAGGGTGTTCTAGCATTCTGAGATACAGAGTGAGACCCTGTCTCATACCACCCATCAACAAAACAAAATGAAAAGTCATAATGAATTTGTTATGTAAATCTTCTTGCTGTTGCTTGTCATGTGTGTTGGGAAATGACAACTTTCTCGTTTCATTTACCCAAACACTAAATGAAGACCAATGACCCTGGGCTCTTTTAAAAAGGGAATTCAAGCAAGATGGGAATTGATGTGACACGCTTTGGAACTGTCATATATTATCATAGCTACTAAGGTTCTGAGTACAGACATAGCCCATATGTGTTGTTGGTGCACATCTGTGATAAATGGTGCACTATATTATCCTTAAAATATTTCTAATGCCTAAGTACTTTCTAAGCTCTACATTTCTTCCTTGAGATTACCATGGATCAAGTTAATTCTGTGTATTTGTCTTCCCTGTACATCAGTTTGTCAAAGTGTAGGGGCCATGCTGTGCCATGATATCATTTTAAGTACTGAGTGAATTCTGCAAGTACCTGCCTTTTAGGAATTTATCAGTTTTGTTTATTGGTGCTACATAGTAATGGCACACAGAGTCATATCTCAGCAAGTCTTCCACTTGAATTAAATCCCAAAGGATGAGTAGGGTATTTCAATAAAAGAATACGAGGGGAATTTTAGGCAAACCTATAAAGCTCTTTTTCAGAAGGCATGAGCCTTCTGAAATGTAATTGAAGAGAGATAATGGCATAAGAGAGAATAAGCCTAGGAAGCCAAGCTAGTTTAGTTTAGATGTAAAGGCCATGAATACTGCACTATACAGCTTGAAAGTTTTCCTAAGCCTATCCAGGGTTTTAGGTCACATCAGAAAATGAGGTAGCCTACTGCCATGGTAGCTTTCAGATGACTGAATACTTCTAAGGACTTAGTTGCCAGGATGCCAGAGAGAAAAGCTGAGCTTCTAAACTAATGCAATGGCAGTGGACATAAAGGGAGGCCTTTTGAAAAAAGTCATTTCTAAGGAAAAAGAGTCCATAAACTTCAGTGACATTTCACATACGTAGTTACAAGGATGGGTTCTCCAAAAAGCACTTTAGATCTTTAGGTTCTTCTCCCTCATTAGAATGAGTAAGTTATTTTCAGTTCTAATGTCAGAATTTACTTCTATGTGCCTTGTGCTAACATGCCATTTTTTCCACCTTTTAAAGACACTTGGATGGATTGCACCCACAAATTCTCAGAATCTTTTAAATGTATGATCGAAAAGTCAAGGACACAATGTAATTCCAATAAAAATGTCAATAAAGATATTTTATGGAGTTAGGTAGGTTGTTATTGAAGTTCGTATGGAAAACATGTGTAGATGGGAAAATACTGGAAAATAAAAGAGTGGTATGATAGAATGTAGAAAAATACCCTTAAGGAGATGGAGCTTCTTAAAGGAGCACACAGGTCATCTGAAGGAGCTGTTGATAACCAAGTTAGCTCCGAAAGAAAGATAATGTTTAATTAGGACCTATAGAATAAAGATTTGTGAGTTTGCACTCATAGACATGTATACTTAACTAAATGCTCCCCTAGAAAAAGAATGGCTTTTCCTATGCAGCAGAGATCCAGTTATGTGGAAGGCAGAAAGGAAATAGAGTCATCATTAGATACTCATCCACAAATAATCATTGCAGACACTATCCACCAGTACACTCTAAAATTAGTAATGGAAGTTTGGATGAGAGGGGTTTTAGAATCTCAAAATAACTCTTTAAGATATTTAATAACTACAAAGAGAAGCATAAAAACTTTACCATGGATAAAAAAAAAAACCCGACTAATTTAACTAGAAATTAAGGTAAGCACAAGACAACACCTATGCCTTTCTAAAATGTTTCACTGAGAAACACTTACAATATTTTGTTTATCTGGTTTGTATACATTCAGTCTAGCCCTGAGACAATAGTAGATAAACTTGAACTAAAGGACATGCAGAAAAAAACAAACCCAACCAAACAAAAAACAATGACTGATCAACTGTCTTGGAAAATGCCATATCCTGAAAAACAAGGATGCCGTAGAAACATTATCAACTCCAGAAGCCCAAAGGGAGCAAAAGTAGACTAAATTAAATATAATATGAGTGCTGAAAGGTCCAAACACAAAATACATTGACTGACAAACCAGTAGAATTCAAATGGCTTGGTTAATATTTTTGTATCATTATCTTAGTTCTGACATGAGTTAAATAGATTTTTTTTTCCCCTTTAAGATAGATCTTTTGTATCCCAGTCTGGCCTTGAAGTTTTGGGGAGCCTTGAATTTCTGATCCTCCTACATCTCCCTCCTCGGGCTGTGGTTATAGGTATGTGGCACCACACCTGGTCTTTTTATATTAGAGTTTTATAAACAGTTGATGTGAAGAGAATCTGGATGAGCACAAGATGGCAACTCTGCACTATAGCTACAGTTTTTCTCTAAAGTCAAGGAACTTCGTTTCATTTTCCTTTCTTCGTTAACTGAATTTACCAGATACCTTTTGACTAAGAAACGAATGTGTATAGGAACTAGAGAAGAGTTGTATCTTTACCAGTTCCTTTAAATTTGCAGGATAGTTGAAGGAGATACGCACAGTTACTGTTAACTTGGGTTTTGCAACAGTGTAGTATCACAGACTGAGTTTGCATAGTGAGAAACTGACATGAGGATTCTGGCTGGGTTCCAGAAACAAGTTCTGACAAATAAGACTGAGCTCTGCTTTTTTCTTCCAAGAATGAATGGATAGATTAAATGGTGACATTTACTTGGTGGGAGTGTGGCTACATTCTGTGTTCCAAAGCTCCTCTGTTGTTGTTGTTGTTTTAATTTTTTTTCACTGCCACAAGGGGACTATGAGAAGGGGAGGCAGAGATGGCACCAGTTGAAATACCTGGAAACCAAGTCCTAGCTACATTTTTTTTTCCTTTATCTCAAACCACTTTACATTGTTGCAAGATTTTGGTTCCAAACATGGTATGCACTCTCTGATGAATGGTTATTAGCGCAGAAGTCTGGAATACAGGAAGAACAACCCACATTC
>NW_022196903.1:102367438-102394496 GCF_008632895.1 Mastomys coucha
AAAAAAAAAAAAAGATTTTGGTTCCATTCAGAAGCCCCGTGAGAGTTGATTTATTAATTTCTCTCTTTGTCCTCACTTCTGTTAGTGACTTTTGAGGCCCTGTTTCAGTCATCCCAGAGGTTATCACTTTCAAATGTATTCAGATTGTTGAGGGTGTGGGAAATACATTCCAGACAGGAGCAAGAGTGTGAGCAAGGATTAGGTGCTGATGGATTTGCTTGATAGTTTAAGAACCAGTGTTGTTCTTCTGCTCTGTTCTGAGCCCTGCCCATCTTTATGGACAAAAGTAGGTGGGAGCTGGAGAGGTGTCTCAGCAGTTAAGAGCACTGACTGCTCTTCCAGAGGTCCTGAGTTCAAATCCCAGCAACCACATGATAGCTCAGAGCCATCTATAATGAGATCTGATGCCGTCTTCTGGTGTGTCTGAAGACAGCTACAGTGTACTTACATATAATAAGTAAATCTTTAAAAAAAAATAGGTATTGAGAGTGGTGGTTCCCCATGGTCCCTCTCCTTCTCCTCCTTCCACTTCTTCTATGAGAATATAATTTCATTGTACCTTTGTGCTCTATTCTTGCAAAAATTTGGTTCCAAGCCCCCATTTTGAATCCCTTGCCATCTTAAATAGACTAGCTTTGATTTTTGTAGATGTTGGCAAACATAGATTTGAACCTGGGTGAGTTTACTGAGCTGGAAGGAAACCAGTCTGATTGGAATGTTGAGAATATGACAGGCTGGAGTGCCAGCAAGTTCATAGCTGAGTTTAGACAGAAATGAAGTCTGAATTGAAGAGGGAGAAGGTGACAGAGGATGCATAAGCCAGAAAGCATACATTTTATTGAAAGACAATTCAGAAAATTTCAGTAAGAAATCTAACATTTTTATAACAATTACACAAGGGCTGGATCCCACAAAAGGTTTAAGCTACTGGATTTATTTTTTAAAATTCTATATCATAAGATAATGATTAAACATATTACCAATAGTCACAATTTTCAATGAATGAGTGTCAGTATAGGTAAAGATATTAAAAGAAGAACATTTGTGCCATTTTCCAAAAACAGAGGCAAATATCCTTAACTTTTAAACACATTTAAATGTTTATATTAGTTTATCCTTTCAAAGTAACTTACTGCCCTTACCTGTGAATATTTTAATAAAAGAAATATTTTTAATAAATTCAGAATGGAACAATAGAATAGTTTCCACAGATTCACACTCTGAAATTGACGTAAGAGAGTTTGAAGCTTGTATTTATTTGTTGTGCATTTGTTATGGGTAGACAATAAACGAATGCTAGCAGAGGTAAGTAATCATGACATAATTGTTCAATTATATTATAGCATGACTATTTAAAAACCATAGTCTCAATGTGAAACAAAAGAGTCACATCTAAATGTAATCTAATATGTTAACTAAAATCCTATAGGCCAGAATTTTCATTGTATCTCAAAATAAATTCATCATATACTTTATCTTAAAATAAGAAGTCCATATAAGAAGTCCATTTTATCTTAAAATAAGTAGTCTAATGTAGAATCATCCACCCATGTATGTTGGTTATATTTAGATCTGATCTTTAAAACAGAGTGTATTATACAGCAACTTGTTCAGCATTAGTCAGCCCTTTCATTGCTGTGGTAAAATACTGAGAGAAACAGCTTACACTAGGAAGTGTTTATCTTGGCTTCAGGCTTCACATGGTTAGGTTCGAAGTTGTTGGCTATGTTCCTTATGGGTCTGTAGTGAGGTGGTGGGAACATGTAGTAGAGGCCATTTGCCTTATGGTGGACAGGAAGCAGAGAGAAGGAATTGGGGACCTGGTAAGAATTTCAAAGGCATGGCCCTAGTGATTTAGTTTCTGTAGTTGGTTGCCACCTCCCAAATACTTCTACTACCCGGGGACCAAATATTGAACACACAAAACTGTGGGGAACCTTTCTTATTCCAACCACAACTGGGCCCACTTAGCAGATGATCAGTTTCTAAGCCCTAAGCATGATTTTGGAGGGCATTGTTTTTTGTTCTAAATTTTTGCTCTGAAGTTTATTTATTCGCACTATTACTTTTCTCCTAGTCCTTGTCTTTGCTGCCAGGTTTCTGTTTGCTATATCATGTTCCAAAAGCAACCTAACGTTGGCAGGAGATAAGGAATGTGGAGCTGAGTGAGATTTGAAGGAAAAAAAACCCTATGCATTTCTACCTGGAAGTCTTGCTTGAGGCAGGTTTAGAGCTGGGTTTTAGTATCTAATTAACCATTCCTGTATTAAAAGAGGATTTTAAAAAGATGCTTCAAGAAAATGCATACAATGAAGGTGGCTTTTCCTGCAGCTTATTCCTGCCCTATAACTTTAGGCTATAACATAATGGGATTTATTTGGGAAGTGGGAAAAATGTTAATACTCAACTATGCTGCTTTTATTGCTGAAACTATTGTGTTAAGTTTAACATCCTTACATGGCTGCTAAAATATTCGAGCAAGTAAAGTAGAATTTCATGTAATTAAAAAAAGATTTATGGTCATTTCTGAAGGGATAGGGAAGGCATAGCCAATAGACAGGCAGAAGAAAGGCTCAACATTCCTGGGTCGAGGGTATGGCTCCACAGTAGACCATGTGCCTAACACAGGCTAGCATAATCCCTGGGTTCAATCTTCAGCATAGTAAAGAAGACAAAGAGCAAACCAATTTCTTTGCTTTGCCTCAGCTATGTGAATAATCACAAGCTCCTCAGCTTCTCTGAAATTTTGGAAACATGAATTAAGAAGATTAATTAGCTGGTTAAGAATTTCTGAAGAGGATTCATCAGAGACAACCAATGACTGCCCCAACTTGAGGCCCATCCCATGTGTGAGAGCCAGCCCCTGACACTAGTGATATTCGGTTATGTTTGCATACAGGAGCCTAATATAACTGTCTTTTGAGAGATTTCATCTAACAGTTGATAGAAACAGATGCAGAGACCCACAGCCAAACATCAGGCAGAGCTTTTAGAGTCTTGTGGAAGAGCTGAGGATAGAATTGAGTAAGCAGGAGGGGTCAAGGACACTACAAGAAGACCTACAGAGTCAACTAACCTGGGGCCTGGGCATCTCACATAGGCTGAACCACCAACAAAAGAGCATACGTAGGACTCTGCACATTTGTAGAAGATGTGTAGCTTGGTCTTCATGTGGGACCCATAACAATTTTGGAGCAGGGCTGTCTATGACTCAGTCTTCTGCTATTTGATCCCCTTTCTCTACCTGGACAGCCTGGTTGGGCATCAGCAGGAGAGAATGTGTCTAGTCTTCTTGGGACTAGGTGTCCCAGAGTGAGGTAGTACCCAAGGGGAGGGATTAATAGGGGGGAGGGATTTGTAAGGGACTGTGAGGAGAGGAGGGAGGGGGTCTATGTTGTAAAGTGAATAAAAAATAAATTATTGAGAATTAAAAACAGTTTCTGAAGAGGAAAGTATTAGCAAGTATAGGAAGGGGAAAGAAGGCCAACTGGAGTGTGATGATTATGACAGAAAGACACACTACAACTATGAAGGTGTCATAATACAATTCCCTATTATGTATTCCTAATATATTCTAATATAATATGAAAAATAATAACAAAAAGAAATTTACAAGATGTATGTTATGCTAGATATTGCTTCAGATATAAACTTAATCTGTGCACTTATAATTCATAGTTAATCAGGAAGGGAGATGAGAAACAAAATATAAACAATTATTATCTTATAGTTTGATGGGATTCTAAAGTGTATGTTGAGATTCAGTTTAGTGGTGAATGTGTATACCAAATCTTCAAAAGTGTTAAGAGTCTGTCAGTCAGACAGACAGACAGGTTTCTCTCTCTCTCTCTCCCTCTCTCTCTCTCTCTCTCTGTCTCTCTCTCTCTCTGTCTCTTTCTCTCTCTCTCTCTCTCTCTCACACACACACAGAGGGAGAGGGAGAGAGAGAGAGGTTGTTTTGAAAGCTTTTAAGGATTGATTTGGGCAAAATGTCTAAACAGTAGAATGTCTGGAGTATAATAAATATTTTTAATAATCATTATTAGTGAATACCACTGCTGTGCTGAGGTTTTAAAAAAGGAATGTAGAATTGTTGCCGAGACTGAGTTGGATGTGAGAGATACCTTGCACAAATAGATAAGCCCTCTAGCAATATATTCATTTTTTAGTGGTTGCCTCTGACCATCCTGGCCCTTATTTACACGCATGGGTGATTAATCAGACACAGAAAGGTTTCTGCTTAAGGTATTGTCATCAGATAAATTCCAGTCAACACTAATGAGCATGTTCAAGTGGAAGTAGTGGAATCCCTTCCCACAGAATTGAAACATCAACTAGAAGGATAGTATTAATATCAGTTGTCTGTTTGCTGAACCCAGAGATGGTGGCCCAGCCTCAGAGGGCCTAGAAACAAGGTATCAATAACCTAAGGATTTATTTCTACTCTCTTTCCTCCTTGTTTTGTCCTGCAGGACTATACTGTGTCCCTTTCTCACTTTTCTGTCTCTAGATTATGGGAATTTCCAGACACCTCTAGGCCAGAGTAAACTCTGCTTTCCTAGCAGGGCAGGACTCATCATTGAGCAGTGGCTTTCCCACACCCAGTCCCTATGGCTCCGACGCTGAGATGCAGTACCCCATGACTCCAGGCATCTGCTACTTCTTCTTCTTCTTTTTTAAGCTGTGTGGTTCAATGGTTCTCATCCTGTGGGTCACAGGGGTTGCCTAAGGCCATTGGAAAACATATTTATATTATGATTCCTAACAGTATCAAAATTGCAGTTCTAAATTACCAATGAATATAATTTTATGGCCTGGGTTGCTACAGTCTAAGGAACTGTATTAAAGGGCCCTGGTGTGAGGGAGGTTGAGATCCACTGGTGTAGTGAGAACAACAACAGAGCAAAGCAGGCATGCATTCCCAGGATGTGGGTAGGATGAACAGAAATAGTATTTGCATTGCTGGGCACAGTGCCAGGAATGCAGCAGACATCTATTAGAGCAAACTGTTATTGCTACTCTTTGTATTTATCGAATAATTTCAGACTTTGTAAGAGACACTTTTTTTTTCTCAGAACCATTGGGAGCATTTTAGGGAGTAAGAACAAACAGAGTTTATTCTGGAATCACCTCTGAAGTTAAGTTTTGAGGTTTTGGTCTGGATGTTTTCTGGTTAGTACATTATCTATCAGTCCTGGAAACATGGCTCCCATAATTAAATTTGCTAGACTCTTTTCTTTATCACTCTGTTGAAGCTCACCAGATGGGTGGAAGGAAAATAAGAAAGCTTATCATTACTCAGGATTAAAAAACTGTATTCAAGCTAGCTTCTTAGATGTTTCTCAACTTCTAATGCACAAAATAGGCATTAATAGTAATATAATCATTGGTACCAGTTGAAGTCTGCAGTTATTAAAGCAGTAATAAAGAGAGAGTCATCATAGTTGTACAAGATTTCCCCCACATTTTAATAGGCCTTTGCCTCTCTGAGTAATTAAGGCATTCCCATTCAATTCTCAGATGAATAATTTAATGCAAATGAACATTTTAAGTCAGTATACACTCTGCCTGAAAATGTTTTCGTGTTTTTTATTTCTCCTGCTTTCTAAAGTCATTTCAAATGACTTTAAAAATTTTTCAGAAAATCTAGTATTTCTGTATTAAAATCGCTAAAGATAGGCAAAATGATATTTAAGAAATTAGGCAGAAATAGTTTATTTTTTATTTAGCATCATATATGTAAAAAAATAATAGGTTTCAGTGTGACATTTGTAGACACACATTTGTAGATAATGTCACACTTCTCCCTACCATTTCTTTCCTGGATCCTCCTCTCTGTTTCCTAGAGATATTCATTCTCTTATCTCCTCCTACCTTTATGTCCCTCTCCCAAATAGTTCCTAGTAAGAGAATTGTGATTTGGGTCTGGGAAACCTTTGTGGTAGGTTATCCAATTCCAAGAGATCAGCCCCAAATACATACATATGAGCAACACTAAATAGACTCAGGAACAGAATAAGAGGCCATGAATTTGCACTGGAATCAGGGATACATGGGAGGATTTGGAGAGGGAAATGTAAATATAGTACTCATGTGTGAAATTACGAAAAACAAAAGCAACAATGAAAGCTAGAGCCACAGCTATTAATGGAATATTGAAGACGGTGAGTGGGTGTAGCTGGCTATGGAAAGGCTCATACTTCACTGCAGGGTGGAACCGAGTGGGTAAGAGTTTTGTCAGCAGAGGATTACAGAGTGATTTGGCATAGAGGACTGTATAGATCGCCATACTGAAGAGTACAACTGAGAAGATTTCAGAGCGACGTTGTATTTGTTACTTTTCTGTTGCTTTAGTAAAATACTATGACCAAGGAAACACACAATAGGAAGGATTTATTTGGGATTATTGTTCCAGGGGGATAAAACTCTATCACCATTATGGTGGGGAAGCATAGTAACAGACATGTATACGAGCTGGAGCAAGAAGCTGAGAGCTTACATCCCAACCACAAGTTGAAATGGCATGAAGCAGAGAGCAAGTTGGAAATGGTATTGGGCTTTTAATTCAAGGTCTGTCCTCAGTGATATACCTCTACCAGGAAGGCTGTACCACTTAAATCTTAGGGAACTAAGACTACCATAAAATGAGACTGAATGTTCAAATACCCCAAACTATGGGGTCCATTTCTCATCCGAACTATCATCGATACAAAGGTGGTGTCTTCAAATACCTTGTAAATCTGAGTTCTGAATTGTTCTGAATGTTTTGTGTCCTTCATTGTGTGATTCCCTTTTTTGCCCATGGTTTTAGTCCTTGTTTGTTCTAGTAGGGACAGTGTAATCCCATCCTGACAGAACACATGCTTAGGATAATTATTGTGATTGGTTCAGGCTCAGCCAACCAACTCAACTTCTTTCTTTGGTCACTTCACTGATTTATTATTTTTATTATTATTATTACTATTATTAATGTGTGTACATGATATGTATGGCATGTGTATATGTGTGTGTGTATGCATATCATAGTATGCATGTGGGAGTCAGAGGACAACTTCAGGTGTCAACCCTCACCATGTACTTTGTTTGAGACAGTCTCTTATTATTCAAACTATTTATGCTACCATGCTAGTTCTGGGGAGTTTTCCCATATCTGTGACCTACTTTCCTGTGGATATACTGAGATCACAAGTGCCTGTCATGGCATCTGGCTTTCTATAAGTTCATTCAACCTGATGTCCAGTCTTCCTGCTTATGCAGCAAAAGCTTTGTCCACTGAACTATTGCCCTGCCTACCACTAGTCATGTTAATGTGGCAAACATCTTCAAAATAAACTCAGGAGTTGCTAGGAAGAGATGCTGTTTATTTTTCCCACTAGAAACCCGTACCATGGAGGATGATAGTCTGGAGCTTCTGGCAGCCATCCTTGCCATCCTTGCCTTCCACTTAGCAGAGTCAACAGTGAAACTGAGATGGAGAAGAGCAGTGTAGTAGGAGTGGTGTCTTAGTTACTGTTCTATTGCTGTGAGATGTCATGACCAATTATTTGGGAGCTTGCTTACAGGTTCAAAGTTCAAGTCCATAAGCATCATAGTGGGGTGGACTGTGGCAGGAAGACAGACAAGTAGGCAGACAGGCATGCAAGCATCATGCTGGAGCAGTGGCGGAGAGCTCACACCTGATCTGTAAGTTACAAACAGAGAAAAAGAGAGAACAAGGCTGGGCATGACTATGCATGTCAGGGGCTTTCAAAACATCAAAACCCACCTCCTCTAAAAGGGCCACCCATTCTAATCCTTTTCTAACACTTCCTCTAGCTGGGACCAAGCATTCAAACATATGAGCCCATGGGGGCAATTGTTATTCTAACCACCATAGGTAGGGATCCTGCACTTGGTACTATTGTCTGAAACTCAAATCATTTTTTGTGTAAAGGTGGAAGAAGAAAACTACCACTTTCTGAAGTATGAGGGATTTCTTTTGTTGTGGCTCTTGTGAGATTTTTTTCTGTCTTTGCAGTGATGGGCATACAAATGTACACTTGAGGGAATTTCCAAAGTACCACTTTCTTTAATGAAATTTGCTTAAATGGGGTGCTGACACTGCTTGTTGACTATTATCAAAACCTAGAGTGTTCTGTTTTCCTAGAGTGACTTAGGCCCCTTCTTGTTCTATTCAATTCATCATTGTTAATGTGAAGAAATCCTCTTTTCCTCATTTGTGCATTTTTTTTCCCTAACAGACATGCTCTGACTTCTTTAAATTCTCATCCATTCCATGCTTATTTTGTCAGCTCATTAGTAGAGAAAATTCCATGTAATGTTCCTAATTATATGCTGTTTCCTTAGACAAAGGTGTTAGTTGTATGACGAATCTTAACTCCCAGCTCCAGGACCCAAGTTAGTGTTGCAGTCTCCTTCTTATATATATATGATGCTTTATAGAGCATCCCCACCCCCATATCTACCAAGCTTCAATACAAACTAAGGTTTACTATAAGCAAAACAGTACTTTCCTACCCCTAGGGCAAAGGTCTAATGTGGCAAGGAATTTGTATGGGTTGGCTATTGATTAAATTGAAGCCTGATTTTAGAAGAAAAATTAGTTGTAGGCTATTATGTTTTATTCTTTCCAAAGATGCGTTAGCCTTGTTAATCACTGCCTTTGGTTTAAAAATGTAGCTATGATACATACGTGCCATTGGAGGGTTACTAGGAAAGCCTTTGTCTAGTCACTTGATCATTTATATAATTAGGCATCCAATGATTTTAAGGGTCTCTTCCTGTGGAGGATTTCCCTGGACTAGGGATGTTTTGACCAACGTTCCCACCACACAAGTGATATTTCATAACCTGAAACTACAAACTCTATAGGAACAGAGGCTAAATGTATCTTATTGGCTGAAATACCCTCAATTCCAAGGCCAGAACCTGAGAAATAATCAGAGCTCAGTAATTATTTTTTGGACGGTGCTACATGTCTTTTAAAAGATAGAATAGTACAGACCCTGGGGAACTACTGATAAAGATGCTCAAAAGAGTTAGGACTTCAAAGTGGTTGCTGTCTCCAAGCAAACACACCACGCTGAAAGAATATCTGATGTACTTTGCTATTTGCTTTTTGATACTTCATAGTCTCTGCTTTTGCTTTGGAATTAGAAGAGAGGAGGCTTATGTTTGTGTTGGTAGCAAGTGTTTGGGAAGGCTTCAGAGAACTGCTAGAGAGGTACTCTTGCAAAGTGAATTCTTCTTTTATCAAAATTTCAGTACTTTCCTCTAAAGGAAAAGGAAGGGAATGAGGATTCAGCTTGGGGCAGAGTGACTCAAGTCAGGACATGAGCCTCTTGACTCACCCAAATACAGGTTTATATTTAAATTAAACATAGATGTTGATGTCACAGAAATAATGGAATGAAGTTGCGAGAGATGGTTACTATTTGAATGTGGGAGTTGAATCCAGCCATGTTTAAGGCTTCTGTGTCATTCATTACCTTTCCTCAATCTTTGGCCTTTCAGTTTGAAGCATGGTGGAGATAAACCTATTGGAGAGGAGCTTTGGGTTATCTATTAGCTATCCATCTAAACATGAGTCACACCTACAGTTACACATCCACCCTTCAGGGTATGGGACCAACTTTAAGTTTCTCTCAGGTTTTAGGTAAGAAACATGTCCAAGGCACAGGGATAAAAAGTTAGGGTAAAAAAAAAAAGAAGAAGAAAAGAGAATTGTTGCTGTCAAAAAGCACAGCTTAGCGCTATTCTGAATCTTCAATATTTGTGTCAGAAACTGATACACAGATCACCCATCCTTGATTTGTCTCCTTGGTAGGATCAATTGCTCAGATTTTTCCTGCTTGTGACATGGCATCACTTGTTCCTGAAGCCATGTAACTGTAAAGTGTGACAGTCCTGTGCCTCGGTTTTTAAACCTATAAAAGTTAATGTCAGCACAACTATCTTAGATTATTGTGAAGATTAAATGAGGTAGTAGATACCTCAGACTTGAAAGTTAGGGTCTAGGGTTTAGGATACAACATGTTTTTTTTCCTTAGTTATTGAGCGTTTTAATGTCCACTTCATACCACATAGTTTGATGACATCAAAAATGCAAGAAAATACTCTTATTTATGAAACTTCTTGTCTAATGAGACACACTGTCAAGGCCAAGCCAATATGAAAAATGAATGATTATCTAATATAAAAAAGAACCTAGAGAACAAAGTAGGAGAATTCTGAGGATGGAGCAATCACACTTTGCTAATAGATTTCTAAAATTTACATGTATAATACGCTGTTTTTAAAGGAAACTAACTGTAAATATACTTTCCTGCTAATATGTTAATTATTTATTTTATAAGAATAAATTTTAGATTAAATACCCAAGCTTATATTTAACAGTTTTTTAAACCAAATTTAGGATCAATTTTCCATTGAAGAGGATTTATCACATGGTATACACTCATGCAGAAAAACACACATACACAGACAGACATACTCACAGACAAACATAAAGAGACAGATCACACAAAATACACACAGATACACAGACACAGGAAAGACACACACACACACACACACACACACAGACAGACAGACATCGACACGAGATAAACATACAGACAAACAGACATAGATACACAGAGACACACACAGACATACCCCCAAGAGAGCAGGAAACCAAAGCAAAATATCAGATGAGAGACTCAGACTGCAACATTTGTACACAGAAAAGTAAGTAACCAGAAAAATGAAATTAAAAGGAAACCCATGTCTAAATAGGCATTTTATAAAATAAAACCTAAAATAGCCAATGAGTACATGAAAATGTGCTTGATATGCGTAGTTATCTGGAAGCATAAATCAAAACCACAGTACAATATCACCTTACTCTTATTAGGGTGACTATTACAACAAAACTAAAAATAATTTTGATAAGGATGTGGGAAAACAGATTCTCACCTAAGTAATTGGGGTGTAATTTAGTGCAGCCATTGTGGAGAGCAATATGGAAGATCATCAGAATATTTGAAGCAATATTACCATACTCTCCAAGTATGCTACTATTGGGTATGTCCAGTGGAACTAGATTCAGCTTGCTGAAGGTACTTACTGTATGTCCATGTTCCCAGCATAAGACAAGATCTTCAAGTATCAATTGATAAATGAAGACACAGAGAAAATGTAATGTGATATGAATGTGTAACATTCTTTCAGCTCTAGAAAAGGAAGACAGAATGCCTGGTGGTTCTGACAAGACGCGTAAACCTGTAAGTCACTTACAGTAAGGCAAATCAGCCAGAGACAGACATATACTACATACCCTCCCTTAAGTGCGAACCCCAAGAATAGAACTCACAGAAACAGAGATTGAAATGATATGTTGTGGTGGGAAAAGTGAGGAGATGTTTTCAATAGAGCTAATATAGACTGTTGTGACTACAGTTAGTAATAACAGAGATTTGATATTTGCAAAAAAGGTTGGTATAAATGTTCTCAGAAAACAAGTGTACTCAAAGTGTTTTAGATTAGTTGTTTAATTATCTTACTTGCAGTAATAACTATATTGTACATTTATAAATATCTCAAAGCATGGTATGATATATACATATGGTTAATGTGTGTATGTCATATATAATATATATATTTATATGATATATATGATATATACAACAAATGTACATATCTAATACATGATATATGTAAGATACATGAAAATCTAATATGTAATATCTATGATATATGTCACATATATCACATATCATATTATCACACATATCACTTACCATATATATAATCACATATATTTCACACTATATTTTAATTTAATTATTTAATGTCATTAATACATATATCTGAAAGCCATGCCAGAGAAGAATTATCTGGCAAAACACCAGAGTTTGGGGAAATATTGCTGAGGGTGGCTGAGGACAACTTTGGGAAGTAGAATTCTATTATTAGAACACTACTCTGTCAATAGAGGATAAAAGGAACAAAGGAGCAGAGGGTGACTGGTTTTCAAATTTGAACTGGAGTCTTGTTGATTATAAACAGAAGTAAACTCAGTATTTAAGGAGTGGATAGAATTGGCATTATAAACACCAACATTTAAAACCAAAACCCAAACCAAAATAACTAAGCTTTCCTTTTCCATCTTTTTCACTGTTTTCTGTCTGGCTCCCCTTCTTTAAGATTCTCTCTTTTTTTCTTGGATATTTTCTTTATTTACATTTCCTGGTCACCCCCCACCCCTGGAAACCCCCTATTCCTTTGCACTCCCACTGCTTCTATGAGGGTGATCACCCTTCCACCCACTCCTGCCTCTCTGCCCTCAAATTTCCCTACACCGTGTCATTGAGCCTTCACAGAACTCTCTTCCCATTGATGCCTGACAAGGACATGTACTGCTACATGTACAGCTGGAATCATGGCTCCCTCCATGTGTACTCCTTGGTTGGTGGTTTGGTCCTTGGGAGCTTCTCTTTATACTCTTTCTTCCTATGCCAACTCCTTACCCACTCTGTAGCATCTGTCCAGGACAGTGTCTGCTCACTCTGGCCCCTCTTTCCAGTTCTGGAGAGTTCCCTGGGCCCAGTGTCCAGGACAGTGTCCACTCACTCTGGCCCCTCTTTCCAGTTCTGGAGAGTTCCCTGGGCCCAGTGTCCAGGACAGTGTCCGCTCACTCTGGCCCCTCTTTCCAGTTCTGGAGAGTTCCCTGGGCCCAGTGCTGGAAGAATGCAGGGACTCATGGTACAGCTTCTACCTTGCTTCTCTAACTTGATTTGTATATTAAGTTTTCTAAAGAAGAACTCATTTGTATAACATGATGCTGGAGTTCCAGGAAGGTTAATATTGTGGCCTCAGGGTACCAATTCATACCAATTTCTCATTTCTTTAACCACTTCATGAATAGTAAAACAGATTTGAGTAAGAGCCCTTTTCAAATAAATTTGTATTTGTATATATATATTTTATTTCCACTATTTTTCTTTTTTATTACGTTGTTGGCCAGTGGTGCTTGTTGATGTTCTTTCTGTGGGGGAATGGGCTAGATCTCTGAATCACACAACTGAGGTTTTTGTGATTCGGCACACCTTTGAAGTTTCTCTTCAGCAGGCATTACTGATTCATGGAATGAAGCATTATTACCTCATAGTAATTATGTGCGTGTTGGTATGCTTCTCACATTCTGTATGAAAGGAACATTTCATAGGTAGATATGATTAACATCCACTACTCTGCTGCGTACACGGAGGGCCAGCTTGCTTACTTTTGATAGGAAGTAGTCATAAAGAAGAGTAAGGAAAGATGATTCAACATTTGTTAGATGGTGTGATTCTACATTACTCTCTCATCTGTGCCATGGGATCTAAAGGTTTTGGGAGGGAGACAGGTATCTGAATACTGATGGTCCATGTAAGAGCAAGAGGATGACTCCCACTCCTCATAGAGTTATGCTAAGTCTAATATCAGTGGAAGTGAAACTGGGAGAATAGATGGGAATGTGCCATAGAAGTTTGTAAAGTTGTTTGTTAACTGAAAACATAATGCAACCTAAGGTACATGACTCTGTCATCCCGATGATTTCATGTTTCAAGTTTGGAGATGTTATAATTGTGTGTGCATGCATGTGTATGTGTGCATGCAGGTGTGCATGCCCATGTGTGTGTGTGTCTGTGTGTGTATGTGTCAACAAACTAGAAGAAAACCTTATCAGGAGCAATCCAACTTGTTATTTTGTGTTGGTTTTTTGTTTTTGTTTTTTGTTTTTTGTTTGTTTTGAAAGCCCTTCATTTACTTAGAATTTACTTAGTAGTAAATAAATACGTCCTACAGATCTATCTGACTACTTTCCTGTCAGTGAGATCCCAACCATGTCTGAGTTTTTATGTAATTTTCAGGGATTTGGGTTCAGGTACTCATACTTTATGTCTTGAGTTTTCTCTTTAGCCCAGGCCAGAAGGTTTGTGATTTTCATATATGTGTTACTATTAGGCCTTTTTTCTGTAAATGCAGTCCTTATAAGTTGTTCCTTTTTGGAGTCTTGTCACACTTACCTGCACCACCTTCAGCTTTATCACAAATTTATCAAATTTTTTATAGGCGTTGGTTTTCTCTTGGTTTTAAATATATTTATAAAAATGTTTGTGATTGGAATATATTCTGCCATTGTCTCCAAATGGTTTACTGTTCTCCTTTGGATTATATATATTGATATGTAATGAAAAATTCTGAATTTACTGAATTTATGTGCAAGTCTTTAGTGGCTAAACTATTTACTATAGTGAGGTATGATTTTAGGTAATTCTATATTTAAAAAAAATTCCACATGGCAATGTCTGAAAATTTACCTCAAGCAACAAACTCAAAATGTTGATTAAACTTAATAGATTCAAAAGTTGCGTTGGAGTAAAAACCTTAAAAGTAGAAAACCAGGAAGCAACCTGATATATTATATCAATGTTATATTCAGTCAATACAATAGAAAGTACATTGAACAACATGAAAGTGAAGACCACGAGCATTGTACAGCAACACAAACAAATTACTGTACAATAGTACCTGCAAACTTTGATTGCAATTGGGTTACAAATATGCTAGAGGAAAATTATTCGGTGGGAATATGCTAAGATTTAAAAGTGATTATCCAGCAGGAAAGTACATTGACCATTTAGCTCCCTTTCTTATCTCTCATTTGCTAAGGGTCTTTATTTGCAAGAGGCCAGAAATACATGAATTCTTCCTTATGGAATAGCTGTATTATCGCTGTTTGCATGTGAGTGAACCTGAGGCTTAGAGAGGTATGGTAATTTTGATAAAGTCATACCTTCCATAAGGAGCAGAACTGGGTTTCCAAGGGAAGTTTATGTGCATTCTAATTAGTAAAATATTAGAACTGGAACTAACAACATATCCCAGATTTGAATGTCAGTGTTTCCATGAGCAAATGACATGGCCTTGACCATCATCCCAGTCTGTAAAGTGATGGGGACTGATCACACCTCTAGCTTTGGAGTGCTGAGAGTCTGTGGCATTCACATCTATTTTCTACGGTTCTCGTTTCCTGAAACAGTAATATCATTTCTAAGATTTGGATTAATGGTTTTCACTATAAATTCTCATTTCTGACAGTATGCATTTCAAAAGGAAATTGCATATCTCACACAGAGAGAGTATTTTTATCAAGCTGTAATGTGTTTACTGTGCAGATTAGAGGTGAAAAGTGTCAGTGAAGTTCAGATCCCTTCCTGTTTGTTTGTTTAAGTCAAGGAAAAGGAGCCTGGGAGAGGTGATGTGATTGATATGGAGCTTCAGACTTCTGGCTGCTACTTGAGTATGGCTCATCAATCCCAGAAAAGATTTTCCATTTAGCTAGGTGCGGAGCCTCATGGCAGACAGCTGCCTGCACAGCTGGGACCCTCCCCTTGCTCATCATGCAATCTGCACTAGAAATGGCTCTCAGCTGTTTCTTGCCCATCTGTTTAGATAATACAGTAGCCTACCGAATACTGGTCAACCCCACAATCCTATTTCTCTCTCCAACCTCATTAACACATACCAACCTAAAACTAAGGAAAGCAGAGACAGTGTACTGAACAGGTCTGCTCGTTTTTGCTGAGTGAGGGCTGAGGTTTAAAAGATCGCATCGTGTCCTGTGTTCACACAGCTATGGAGAAAAAAAATGGTTGATGTTTTAGGCTTAAAGCCTTTGACCGTATATATACTCCTGGAATTTTTCAACAATGACCCTGGTATTTCTCCCAAAATACTATTACTGTGGTTAAAACAGCACAACCAAGCTAAATTATAAGGTAGAGTTTACTTTGCCTTGCTCTTCCAAAGGGCTAGAGTTTATCGTGGCAGGAAACAGCATAGCAGGAAGTGGCAGGTATAGTGTCAGGGACAGGAAGCTGAGAGCTCACATCCTGAACTAACAGTGTGAAACAGACAGGGAACTATAAATAGGCGATTTCTAATCTTTGAAATATGTCCCCAGGAATGTACTTCCTGCAGTAACGTTCACTTCCTCCAGGTCCCCAAACAGCACTATCAACTGGGGATCAAGTATTCAAATGCTTAAAAATATGGGGAGTTTTTTCATTCAAACCATCATAACAGCCTTGTTCTAAATGTGCTCTTTCCATATGGAAATACCTGGTAGAACACAGATAATGTCCACAAAGTGTTTGGTGTTATTAAACATTAAAAAAAGATTATAAAAATAAAATTTACTCACCCAATAAGACATTGTATGAGAGAGAGTCCATTTCTGGAGATTTGAAGGACAAAATTTTATACCTTCACTTTGCCACCCTTTCCTCTCTCCTCTTCCATATTATCCCTTCTTTCTTACTACCCTTCCATGTTTCTTTCATTTGATTTTTGAGAAAGGATCTCACTATGTACTTCAGGATGGATATGTGTCTCTATATCCTAAATGCTGGAATATATATGCATGTACATATATATACATATATATGCATATATGTGTAATATACACATATACTACACACACATGTATGTATATGTTATATATATATATATATATATATATATATATATATATATATAAATTTGAAAAATGGTTGATGTTTAAGCATATACTCCTGGAACTTTTCAACAATCTCCTTGGTATGTTTCCCAAAATAATATTGATGTGATAAAAGAGCATTAGCAAGCCAAATTATAAGGTAGAGTTTATATTGTTAGATATTTTTAGTCATTCTTAGGGTTATACTGTTTTCTTATTTAATTTACATGAAAGAAAAAGGACTGTAATATCTATCCATACGTATGTATATGAAAGTCATATATATATATGTATATATATATATATAAATAGTTTCTTTGCCTTTCATTGTTTTCTTTCTCATTCTGTCTTTCTGTCAATCTATTCTTTTACACATTCCCCTTTCTTCTTATTGCCTTGTTCCTTTTCTTCTCATTGTCTTTTTATTCATGTTAGACTTTCTTTGGGGTAGGAAAAGTATTGCTTGTGCAATATTGCTTTTGCTTGTGCATTGTATTAAAAATGGATCTCACCTGCAAGTTGTCACATGTTTCATGCCAATAAACCTCACCCCAAAGTAAGACCATCCCTGTACAGCATTCCAAACAATATCAACCCCTAGTATATCATCCCTGAAGCAGCACTGAACCTCAGTAATCATCCTCAAAGCAGAATGGGTCACAGTGTATCATCACTGATTAGTTGATTCCTATTTGTTACTACATAATTAGCACTTGTACTTGTGACATTTCATTGACTTTCAACAATTATTTTGATGCAGGAATACCTGTCCCAATGGATATGTAAAGAGGTTATATCTTAGAGAATGAACTGTAACCTGTCGTTAATGTATACCAACTAAGGTCTGATTCCAGCCTCTTGTCTCTGTTTTGATATAGACTATGCATATGTTACTTGTAGATCTTGTTAAAATCTATATTGATATTCACTAGGTCTAGAGTGGAGCCAATAGCTACAGAATTCTCACGGGCACAGAGTCATGCCAGTGGGCTATGAATTCCCATTAAACACAGCATGAAGCTTCTTATGTTGGAACCTGATCCCTAGGTGGGTAACTGGATTTCCCTATATGCTGAACATTATGTTTTTGGTGAGCAAGTTGGTTAGAGCTATATCTCTACTTCAGGCTGTATAGGAAATTCATGGGCACAACCAAAATATCATTTGATAATGATATTTCATGATCATTAAAGGGAAAAATTGGTTTTTACTACCTGAGGATTTCTGTAAATGGGAATAGGGAATGTTGGAATGAGAAATGTTGGGATGATCAGATTTCATTTGTCATTGTTAAGGCACCTGATTTTATATAAAAAGTTCACAAAGTCATTATCTGAGATTCAGTTTCATCCATCCATAGACATTCCTGCAGGAGGAATGGCTGTGTGTCAAATGCCAGGGTTTCAGGATTGCCAGACCTCTGCCTTTGACAAGACAAAACATAAATAGAATGCTGGAGGAAATGGTATCTTAGCATGTAGTACTCATTTTAAAAAATAGAAGAAAGAGCAAAATGATGTCCTACCAGGTTCAGAGAAGCTGACATATCCAGCTTGAACTAACTCCATCATTAGGCATGAAACTAGAAACCGGTGTATGTCAGTATAAGTTCAGCTTGTAAAACAGCTTGGAGACCATTAGTTCCCTTGCCACCAGAGGACATTGTGACATTTTATAGACAAATCCTACAATAAAGAGAACACTCATCCCTGGGGAATGCTTTTAGGGGAAGGGAAATTATTTTGAGATTCCTTCTATTTTTAAACCATATTTACAGCGGCACTGTGGTATGTAAGAATAGGCAATAATTGTGAGACTGATATTTCCTTGGTAATCAAAAGATGAGTCAGGCTTGGCTCCTGCATCTTGTTGGCCAGGCATTGAGGGTGGAACTCTTTGAGGACTCATTCTAAGTTACCAGCTTTCTTTTGCTTTGTAAAGATGAATTCTTAATGACCAACAGAGGTTAGGGTGTGGGTGTGTGTAGACATTTTCCATTATTCTTAGTGTTATGATGTTTTCTTATTTAATTTACATGATGAAAAAACCACTGCAAACTTCTACCCTTCCTGATCCATTTATCCATTTTTTTTTTTTTTTTTTTTTTTTTTTTTTTTTTGGAGGCCATCATGAGGTCTCGGTGTCTTTGGGGCTATCATGACTTGTGAATCTATCATGAAGTCTCAAAGTCTTTGTTTATATGGAGATTTCATCATCATCCTTAAAAATCAACTTCCATTTGGATTTTATTTAAGATATTGACCTAAGATGAAAAAGCTATATATCTACAGAGACATGCTTATGGTTATTTACTTATGGTAGCTTTCTTCATAGTGGCTCAAATCTGAAAATAGCTTGTGTTGAGTGTGCAGTGAGTCCCTAAACAAATAGTGCTTGTGGTGGTTTGAATGAATATGGCCCGCATAGACTCATAAAGAGTGGCAGCATTGGAAGGTGTCACCTTGTTGAAGAAGTGTGGCACTCTAGGTGGGCTTTGAGGTTTCAGATGCTAGAGCAAAGCAAGCTCAGTATCACTCTCTCCTTGCTGCTCATCAGTTCCGAGGTAGAACTCTTAGCTATTTACTTCTGTAGCACCAAGTCTGTTTGTGTTCTTCCATGATTCTCACCTTGAAGATAATGGACTAAACCTCTAAAGTGTGTGTCAGCCCCAATGAAATGTTTTGTGTGTTTTTGTGTGTGTGTTTTAAATAAGAGTTGCTGCAGCCATGGTGTCTCTTCACAGCAACAGAAACCCTAACTAAGACAGTGGTGCATCCATATCATGGGATATTGCTCAGCAGTAAGAAGGTACAAATGACTGACATCTTCAACAAGCTTGATGAACCTCAGAAGCATTATGCTCAGTTTTGGGAAGGAGACCCAAAAGACTACACACATACTGTGCAACTTTTTATAATGACCTGGAAAAAGTATAACTTCAGGTACAAGGTTACCCATGATTGATAGGAAGTGGATGGTGCAAGGCAACAAACGCACCCTGAAGTGATCAAAAAATATTAGATTTTTGTATTGTTAAGTGGCTTCATGTATTTTTGTCAAAATCATTAACTAGTGCATTCATGAAGGATGCATTCCTCAATAAACCCATTTTAAGGAGAAGCGATGTTTATGAGTGCGTGTAGTGGGGAATATACAATTATAATCGCAGCACTGGGGAGGCAGAGCCAGATTCATTGGCTCACTGTTTAGTCAGTGTAGTTGAATTAGGGAGTCTTAGGTAAAAGTGAGGGACTCTTTTAGAAAAAAAAAATCCAAAACTGAAAAACAGCAGCAACAACAACAAAACAAAAAATACAAAGGTGTTCTGAGACATAGAGTTTAGAGGTTCAGTCCATCTGAGGTTAACTCTTGCCTTCATATTCACATATGCTTAGCCCATACATTTTTTTGTATGTATACAAACAAACATGACAGACATTCTCTCTCTCTCTCTCTCTCTCTCTCTCTCTCTCTCTCTCTCTTTCTCTCTCTCTCTCTCTCAAAAAAAAACCTGGCTAAATCAGAAAATGAACATATATTTTAAAATCCTCAGGTCATGGCGAATTTTCCTAAGAGTATAAAAATTCTTTGTATCATCTCCAGTTTTTCTATACATCAAATGAAATTTTAAAAATAAACTTTATGTTTTAAAAGTGTAGATGACCAATCCACTATGCTGTCTTGTCTTTGTTGAGCCTGTTAAGCACCATCACTTGTACCGATTCAGGGCTATGAGAGTCTTTCATTGTATCATTCCCTGTTTAAGCTTGCATGGACCCACTCCTTTCTAGAGGATACTGAGTCTGGAGTGAGTCTGGAGATTCTGAACTTCACTCGAGTTCCAGGGTGCTAGTGCCATGGCTCATCCTTTGAGTAGCTAGTGCTGTGGGGCACCCTTTGAGTACATGGCTTTATGTGTAGCACATAAACAACATACTTATCATGTTGGAACTCTAAATCCTTGGGCCATAATTGTTCCCACGTAGTTCCAAATACTTAATATTGCCTTTCCATTAAACAAGGTGATCAATGCCTGTACTTAACATGAGGGTATTTAGAGAAGAAACTGCACTTTGAAGTTTTCTAGTTAAACAGAGAAGGCCTAAATCATTGAAATTAAAAAATATGTGTATGATATCTTACCTGTATGTCCATGTACCATGGGTATACACTGACTGCCGAGGTAAGAAGCTGGCATCAGGTACTCTGCAACTGGAGTGCCAGATGGTTAGGAATTGCTATGTGGCTTCCAGTAATTCTGTGTTCTCTGGAAGAGCAGCAAGTTCTCTTAAACTGCTGAGCCAGTTTTCTAGCCTCTGTAAATACTTTCTAAAGACTTATTTTTATTTTACATACACACATATGTATATGTTCCTCTGAGTGTGTGCCTTAGATATTGGTACATGAGGAGGCTAGGAAGAGGGGTCAGATCCCCTGGAACTGTAGCCATAGAGCTAGAGGTGATTGTGAGCTGCCTGGTATGTATACTGGGAACCAACATAATGCATGGCTGGGATTACATTGTAGGACTTTTGCACAGCTTCCCTCCAATCTGCTGTCACCTTCTCAAAGTATAGTATGTGTGATATTCACCATTTAGTTATTAGCAATAGCTGCTAACTCCAGAGAGCATTTGTGGAATGACAGATGGCTAGGGTGACATCACAAATCGAAAGCAGAGAGGTACTTTATAAAATTGTAACATCAGGAGGAATCCCAAGTATTAGAGTCAGAGCCTTTCCCATGTAGAGACAAAGTCAAGATACCAGACAGAAAAATCAGTAGGCATCTGTATGTAGCCAGCACTTGCTATCTGTGAGCCTCTGTGCTCCCTAACTCTCGGTGCTCTGTCCGAGGCAGAGCTGCTCCTCAGTCTTCTCTTCATGTTCTGGCCCATTGCTGGATACTTCATCACATTCTAGAATGTAGACACTCTAGGCCTGCCAGTCATGAAGACCAATCTGTTTTTCGGTGTACTAATGACCTATTTGCAAGCTGAGTCTCCTAGAATTGTAAGGATTGCTATTTTCCCTGTGTGCAGCTCTTTTTGTGTGTGTGGGGTGGGGGTGGGAAGAGAGGTCTCAAGTTCAAGTTGACAAGTGTGTGTAATTAATTGTTTGATGAACAGTCCTTGTTCAATAAATCTACATTCCAGTTCTGGTTTTATAATTTACTATTTCCGTCAGTTGTCTTAGAATTCCATTTTGTCATTTTTAAACATTGGCCATAGGCTGAGCCAGATGATGACAGAGTTGCTTTTCATCCTAAAGGCAAGCTTTGTAACTCATAAAACCTTGTCTATTTGTGTAAATAGGATGAGGACATAAAAATTATTTAAATCCTACTGGAGAGGTAGCCCAGCTGGTAAGAATAATTGCTGTTCCTCCAGAGGACCAGCGTTTGTCCCAGCACCTATGGTAGATAGTTCCCAATGCCTGGAACTCTCCAGAAGTTCTCACTCTCACTACCCACCACCCTCTTTTAGCCTCCATGAGCATGATGCGCACACAAACACATACACATTAAACAAACAAGAAACAACAAATAAACAAAAAACCTGAAACTTGTACTAAAAACAAAATTCTGTACTAATTTGAAGTATGAACTAAAAACCAAATTCCTTGGCCAAAAGATTTAAATATTCCTCGTTTCACTAGAAAAATACAAAGTGCAGATGTCATATCACCAGAATGATAGACTCTTTGTATATGAGAACTTGCTTTGGCTGAATTACCCAACTATCTTCATCGTAATTTATGTCCAAGGGGTTTAATTAAGAGGAAAAGGCTTATATGAAGATGATTTCAGTATAAGGCCACTTGCTGCAAGCTTTCTGGTCATGGTAATAATCGACTTTAACCTTGTTTGCTTTCAAATGGACAGCTGTAGATGAATATTAATTTTTCTTTGAGGGCCCTAAAACAGATTTTCCTCACTAGTCTTATTTTCACAATACAATCAAGGACATTAGTACATCGGAAATAAAACAGCAATTAAATGTGGCACTTCTTAGCTTGTAGAGTAATATGCAGACTTTTACATTTATACTGTCATACATATCTGTATTCTTGCCTAGGTATATGTAGCCTTTGAACTGTCTTAAAGCATATATGTCCTTAAAATGAAGGCTTTGTTCACTTAAAGTGTGCTGATCAGGCACTGAATGGAATAATTTCCTTTACATTGACTTACATGAATTGCCATTAATGTAAGAAAAAACCATGTGACTTTACTGATCCCACTGGCTTTGTTGCCTTGATTGTTTCTATCATTAGTTATCACAAAAGTTTTCCTTTCCTTAATGTATGATAAGGAGAACTAAATACAGAACTGTAACAAGTATATTTAAGTAACAAGTTCTGAAAATATCTTTGGGTTTGGTAATATTCTAAAACATGGGATTGGTAGGCAGGGAAGGGTTTCAGTAGGCCATCCAGAACTTCTGGTAATTATTCTCCACAATGTGAGTCTTGCTTCCTATTGTGTGTATAGCTCTCTGGAGAGCTTCTGAACTCTTGAGAAATTCAGTTCGCTTACATACAAATGGATATAATTGATCTCTATGTAAATATAAGGCATTAATGATCTAGGGCTCTCAGTCTAGGAAGGCAAAGTTTATATCCTATATTAGTATAAGCAATTTTTTTTCATGCTCCTGAGTACATTGCCCAGCATTTGAGATATATTTGTGCTTATGAAACGAAAATGATCTGGGAGGATAGCTGGGGATTTGGAACCAAATCATAATGTGCAGCTTTCAAAAGAGGGCTTTGCTTTACATGGGAATGTGTCCTTTTTTTTTTATTGATTAAAATTGTGTTGATTTCAGTTACTCTTTTAGAAGTCTCTCAACATGGAGTCTTTTCCTTACATTTTAATTTTTTTCATTTTTTAAAATGTGAGGATTTGACACTCAAATATACTATATTTTCTTCATTTATACCCCTCCCCTCTCCAATCCCTTCCATATCCTTCTAACTACTTTCTCTTAATTTATGATCACTTCTATTCATGTTTTGTTTTATGTGACACACAGTGTACTAAGTACAATTACTGTTGCTTTGTGGTAACCCCCGAATTAATAATGCTAACTCTCTGTGGTTAAAGCCTTACCAAAGAGACTCCAGTGTTGTGTAAGACAGTTTGCCCCAGCATTTCTTCCCACAGAAGCTCCCATATTCCCCCTGGCCTGAAGCAAGCACAATATGTAGGCAGCTGGTTTTTGCTGCGTCCCCCTGCAGCAAGCTCAGGGCTCCCTCCCCATCCCTGGTGGCTCTGAGGGAACCCAGTCTAGCTTTAGAATGGCACTGCCCATAAGACCCCCCCCCCCCCCCCCCCACTCTCAATGAAAACATCCAGAGGAGCCAAATGCTATTGTGAGATATCTTCCCTGGGTCGCCAAAACTAGCACTGTCTCTGATTAATGGCCGAACTCTCCAAGTCCCTGTCCTTGGACTTTAAAGAAATAACAACTCAAAGAATATTAGGGCCCCACGTTTAAATAATAAAAAAAGGTAATCAGAGGTTACAGACAGTTATGGCTGGCCAAAAAATTAGTTCCTGATAACCCCACAACAGACAGCCATTAATCCCCCTCCCGGCCTCAGTTCTGTCCCATCCAATGGTTACTGCCTTTCACTCCCCCTTCACCCTGAGCATTCAAAGAATTCCTAACTCTACTGTATATGGACCCAATGCTTTTTTGGACTCGGCATCGAATGGCAGCATTTACCCTGTTGAGTTCGAGGTATGTGATCCGAGTCAGGACTCGAAATAAAAAAGACTCTTTTGCAAGTTGCAGTGGCCTTCGCAATTCTTGGGCTCCTCTGGGTTTCCTGTGGACTCAGGGATTAACAGCCTTTATGTGCATATGTTTGGGAACAGACACTTTTGATTGGGGTCTCATCTTTGAAAAATAAAACAAAAAAGACAAATAGCTAATGATTGCCTAAGGCTATACACCTATGGGTAGAACATTTGTTGGCTTGTTGACATGTGTTGTCTTTGCCTGTCTTATGCTGATAGCCATACTGCTGAGCGTTTGTGGAATGATATCCTTGGCCTGTCCAAGGACACACACATGGAGCAGTCATCCTGGTCTTCAGGCTGTTGTACACTCTTTATACCCTCTCTGCCTGAGCCTTAGGTAGAGAGGTAGTAATATAGCTATCTTATTTAGGCTGGACAACCCATTTTCATTGTTCTCTGCAGTTTGACCGATTGTAGATGTCCTTATTAGTTCATCTGCAGCAAAAAGAAACTTCTTCGTTGAAAAGATGTTTTCCCTCATATTCTTTCAATGTGGTCTGTCTTCTCCATTATATGAATGTAATTAATGTTGCTCATGATTGTTAACTTTTCAAGTTAGTTTGATTCCTTTTCTTCCCTTGTTTATTCTAAATAAGCTTGTTGATATTTCCATTACAATTTTACTTATCCTCTTGTTAGATCATGTAGACAACCTATCATCTGATGTCTGATTGCAAAGAAATGACAGATTTAGCTAGTTTCCTAACCAGAGATGCATTTCCCAGAATCATGGATATCAAACAGGAATGTATATCGGGTTCTGCCCAATTGAATGTGAGTGGAGGTATGTGCATCGTTTCTTGAGGAGACTGAGAGACAGTTGTTCATTCTTTGGTTTCTCTTCTTTTGACATCTGAATGAGAAATAGTTAAGAGTTAGAGGAGGGTAGGCTCATTAAACATCATTAAAGACATGGACCTGGACATAGCTGTGTTTGTAGATGCTCAGGTTAAAAGGCCATCAGACTCACTAGCATTCCCATGAGTAGCACCCCAATTTCTATTCTGTGCTGATGCTGAGGCTTTGGGGTTTGTATGCTAACATTATCTTCCCTTAGAAAAAGTGCCATTCAATTTCTTGAGTTCCAGCTATTTCTTTGCTGTGTTCAGCATGGTATTGTGATAAGAATTAGGCTTTTCCTGCAGTTAGAAGAAATCTGATTTTTTTTTTTTTTTTAGTAACTTCAAGTACTAGTGAAGGAGAGCAAAAAGCATTTTTGGTTTATTAGGATTTCGAGGAAAGTGTTGTGCAGACTAGAAGACCATAAAGGAGTTAACCAGATAAGATAAAATTTCGAGTAGGTGCTGGAGTTTACTGTGCTGGTTCATTTTCATGTTATTTAATCAGGAAAGGCTGAGAGGATTCAACACTGATTTAATGTCTAGAAATGAGTTTAGATCTTCTACTTTCCAGACACATTCTGCTTTTTGTCAGGTAGAAAAGGCTCATGGCTGATTTTGGACTTGTGAGGAGTAGATGGAGTGGACTATAGTTGACCTGAAGAGAACACTGTGAAGGTAAGAGTGAGGCACAGAATTAGGCAAGAGAAGAGACCTGTGCTCTGGATCCAGCACTTTATTTTCTCCCTATTGTGTTACTTACATCATTTGATGTGTTCCTCAAGTTTCTTGTCTGTAGAGGTTGTCTGTTACTGTTTTCCTTGTATTAGTAGTGTTAGAACAAAGATCTACCAGAACTTGGGATGCTGTGTCAAATATGAACTATTTTACCAACATCTCTCTCTGATTTTTAAACAAACTTGGTACACTACTAAGCTTATTCTCTACTGGGTTCCTAACATCTAAAATGGTGTTGGGCATGTAGGGATTAAATAAATGATGCTTTTCTGAAAGAGAATATCTGATAATTCATCTGTACCTCTTTTTCTCTCCCATTATATTATGAGCATGTTGCTGTGAGTTATTTGCAAAAACATGATTGTTGAGTGACTGCTGCGATCAATAGTTAATAAATACATTTACAGACAACATATCTTGTGTGAGTGTCTCTTCACTATTGTCAGGATGTAATCACTTTTTCTCAAGTTGCTGATATTGAGAGCAGTATATTTCTGCAGTTTTTTTAGGCTAATGCATCTAAAGCCTGAAGCACATGCTCTTGATCAATGCGACAGTGGCAAGTTGTGGATCTTTACATGTGAATTTGATTTCTGGAAATAGACAAAAGTCACTCCTGGTCAAATTGTTGAATATGAAGAATGATTTGGGTTGATGGAAATGAGAAGAGTCTAATGTTGCCTAAATTTTAAAAATGATTTTGATTCTAGAAAGTACAAAAAAAGAAAAAGAAAAAAGAAAGAGAAAAGAAAAAAAATTGCAGTAAACAGAAGGAGTTATGATGGGACAAGTGGAGAGAGCTGTACAGGTGACTATTTGAAAATGACTCATTTGCATGTATAGCTCTCACAGTTTTATATAATTTTTCAGGCCAACAGAAAAATACTCAGTTTTAAAGAACTCATCTATCTCTTGGTTCAATATTCACAGCTTTTCTCTGGAAGTAAGAACCTTTGGTTCAGCCTCCCTCCACCTCACTAAAAGTCTTTGAAGAGACTAGTAAGAGTAGAGTATAGAAAATCGCTGTCTGTGGCATCTTGTGATGGAAAGACTTAGGGGATTTTGGAATCAAGATTGCCCAGAAGAAGTACTACGTTTCTATTTTTTTTTTTTTTAGATATTTTCTTTATTTACATGTAAATTTCTC
>NW_022196903.1:102396179-102428064 GCF_008632895.1 Mastomys coucha
CTCGAGCAAATAGGCACAGGGGAAATTTTCCTGAAGAGAACGCCAATAGCTTCTGCTCTAAGATCAAGCATTTCTATTTTTTTGATATTTAGTCATACAATAATATCAAGGAATCAGTAAAGCCTTTTTTTAAAAAAATATTTTATTTATTTATTATATGTATACAATGTTGCTGTCTTCAGACTCTCCAGAAGAGGAAGTCTGATCTTGTTACAGATGGTTGTGAGCCACCATGTGGTTGCTGGGATTTAAACTCAGGACCTTTGGAAGAGCAGTTGGTGCTCTTAACCACTGAGCCATCTCTCCAGCCCCAGTAAAGCCTTTTTATGAGACATTAAAACTTAATGTTTAATGCTCATTTATATATTATAAGTGTTTGAGAAAAAAGGTTGGATATTGTTGGATATCCAGTTCTATCTTCTTAGGACATTATTTTATTAATATTCTTTTAGCACATTGTAATTCATAAAAGTGTTGTCTTTTGAATTTATATTTTTAATCTTTGTTTTCTTATTGGTTTGTTTTTGAGAATTACATATATGAGTACTCTATTAACATCATTTCCACCTTGTTTTCTCCTACATCCAACTCCTCTCAGTACTTCCCTATTCCCTCTCAACTGCATGAGAACTTATTATTATACAACTTTAGGGATGACCATCTAGAATTGGATAACCCATCAGAGAGTACAGGGAGTGATTTACGTTGTGAGTGAATGTGTTTTATGACGTAGGCATTGCCATGTCAAGGACTTCAATACCTTAGACCCATGAACCTGGCATAACCTTTTCCAGGTGAGGCTATGAGAGATGGTAAAGCCTTCTTCTATTTCATATGCAGATGTTTTTAGCATGTCTGTAAAATATATACTGTAGGTCATTTCCCATGCTATTTTTTTGGCCTGAATACTTATTCTTCTGTAGAGACTATTCCTATTAAGATTGGGTAAATCTGAGTCCTTGTTCAGCTGCATCCAGTAACTCTGCTTCCTTGTTTCTCTCTGTGTAGTGACAATGCCTCTCTGGTCAGCTTTATATACTGAACATAATGAACTCCTGGAGTACTGCAAATTCTCCATTGGAGATCCAAGACCATCTCCATCGGAGAGCCAAGACCACATGATCTTGACTTTTTTTTGTATGTGACTTCATGTATCTGCCTTTTTAATTTTTTTTGTACTTTTTGATTGGATGTTTTATGTATTTACATTTTAAGTGTTATCCCCTCTCGCAGTTTCCCCTCTAGAAGCCCACTATTGAATCCTCTTCCTCCTGCTTCTATGAAGGTGCTCCTCCTCCCAACCACCTACTCCCACCTCACCACCCAGGCGATTTTCCTGGGGAATTGAGCCTTCTCAGGACCAAGGGACTCTTCTCCTATTGATGCTAGTCAGTGCCATCCTCTGCTACAAATGCAGCTGGATCCATGGGTCCCTCCATGTGTACTCTTTGGTTGGTGGTTTAGTCCCTGGGAGCTCTAGGGTGTCTGGTTGGTTGATATTATTGTTCTTTCTATGGGGTTGCAATTCCTTCAACTCCTTCAGCCCTTTAACTTCTCCCTTGGAGTTTGTGTGCCCAGTCCAATGGTTGACTGTGAACATCTATTTGCCTCTGTATTTGTCAGGCTCAGGCAGAGTTTCTCAGGAGACAGCTATAACAGGCTCCTGTCAGCAAGCACTTCTTGGCATCTACAATAGTGTCTAGGTTTGGTATTTGTATATGGGATGAATCTCCAGGTGGGGCAGTCTCTGGGTAGCCTTTCCTTCAGTCTCTGTTCCACACTTTGTCCCCATATTTCCTTTAGACAGGAGCCATTCTGGGTTAAAAATTTGTAGATGAGTAGGTGGCCCCATTTCTGAACTGGGGACCTTGCTTAACCTCTGGATTTGTTCTCTACAGGTTCTCTCTCTTCTTTGTTGGGCATTTCAGCTAATTTCATCCCTGTTGGAACCTGGGAGCCTCTTGCTTTCCTGGCATCTGGGACTTCTGGTAGCTACCCCTGCTCCCCATCGCCCATTGCTACACACCTCTTTTAAAATTCCTGATCCTTTGTCTATCATCCCTGTCTTCTCCCATACCTGATCACCATTCCCCCTACTCTCTTTCTCCCAAGTCCCTCCAACCCTCTAGCTCCAATGAGTATTTTGTTTCCCATTCTAAGAAAGGCTGAAGCATCCATATTTTGGTCTTCCTTCTTCTTGAGTTTCATATGGTCTGTGAATTGTTTCTTGGGTATTCCAAGCTTTTGAGCTCATATCTACTTATCAGTGAGTGCATACCATACATATGTGTTCTTTTGTGACTATGTTACCTCACTCAGGATGATAGTGCCTGACTTCTTTTCACTTGGGTCCTAATGAGGGCTCCCAGACCCAAGCCATGCAATGAGACAGCAAAGCAACACAACTATGCAGAAGACTAAAAAGGTTACTACTCTTTTATTTTATTATTTTTTATTTACTTATATTTTATTATTTTTATTTTTATTGCAGAAGACTGAAAAGGTCACTACTCTTTTAGTAGCCCTTAATTGCCAGTAGCTCTTCATCTAGGGCAGTGGTTCTCAAACATGGGTGATGACCTCTTTGGTGAAGTCAAATGAACTCTTTACATGGTTCATCTTAAACAATTGGGAAACACAGATATTTACATTAAGATTCATAACAGCAGCAAAATTACAGCTATGAAGAACAATGAAAATATTTATATCTCTCAGCCTGGATTAGGAGCCTAGCATAATTGTTCTCTGAGAGGCTTCACCTAGCAGCTGATGGAAACAGATGCAGAGACCCAGAACCCAACATTAGACTGAGCTTAGGAAGTCTTGTGGAAAAGTTGGGGGAAGGACTGAGGAACCCAGAAGGATTGAGGGTTCCACAAGAAGACCAATAGACTCAACTAATCTGAACCCTTGGGGCTTCCTACTCTGAACCAACAACTAAAGAGCATACAAGGGCTGGAACTAGCTTCCTCACCCCCCATCCCCCCAGATGTGCAGCTTGGTCTTCATGTGGGTCCTTCAACAACTGGAACGGGGCTTACCCTAACTCTATTGCCTGCATGTGGATTCTGCTCCCCTAACTGGGTTGTCTTGTCTGGCCTCAGGAAAGTACTTTCTCTTCTCAGAGGTGAAGGGGAGGGGAGATGGGAGCAGGAGCCATGTGTGGGGGGCACTGGAAGGAAGGGGACTGTAGTTGGGATATAAGTGAATAAATAAATAAATGAATGGAAAAAAGAAAATAATTTTATGCTTAGGGTCACCACAACATGAAGAATTGTATTAAAGGCTCGTGGCATTAGGGAGGATACGAACCACTAATCTAGGGTTGTGATCTTTTTGGGATGTCAAGCAGATTTGTCATCGTGCAGGTCTTATTTAGAAGACCATATTATAAAGATCGTGGGTTCAACTCCCTGCAAGACATAGCAGACTCTCTTTTAGATCATGGTCTTCCGGATCTTAGAAAACTTCCATCTCCTCTTCCATACTACTTACTTAGCCTTAGTGTAGGGGTGGTGTTCTAGATATAACAGTTGGGCATGGGTGCTCTACAGTCAGCTGTTCAGACTTTTGACCAGCTATGGATTTCTCTGATGATCTCTGTTTACTACAAAAAGAAGTATATCTGCTTAAGGGTGAGAGCTACACTTACCTGTAGATATAAGGATAGGTGTTTAGAATGCAGATGGAAATTATACAGATCTAGGAATGTGCCTGTGCTGGCTAGTTTTATGTCACCTTGATCAACACAAGCTTTAGTCATATGAGAGGAGGGAACCTCAGTTGAGTAGAAGCCTCCAGAAGGTCAGGCTGTGAGCAGGCAACTTTTCAGGTGTCTTATAAATTAGTAATTGATGGATCTGTCCCATTGTTGGTGGTGCTACCCCTGGGCTGGTATTCCTGGTTTCTGTAAGAAACAGGATTAGCAAGGCATGAGGAATAAGTCTATAAGCAGGATGTTTCCATGACTTCTTTATCATGTCTTCCTGCTGGTTCCTACCCTGTTTGTGTCCTGAATTCCTTCTCTGATGAAATGTGATGGTGAACCATGATCTGAGTAAAGCCTTTCCTCTCCAAGTTGCTTTGGGCACAGTGTTTCATCACAGTAATAGTAACCCTAATTAAGACAAAGGTAGCAGTAGGCTCTCCTCTAGGGTATGTGACTTCAACAGTAATAGGGAGTTGGGTAGGTTTACAGTATCAGGCACATAGACTCTTGTTGAGTGGGCCTTAAGCCCCATAAGGTTAACTCTGAGATATATGCATCAGTATATACTAACTAGGCTAAGTTATCTCTAGTTTTCAGATTAAATAACCTGTCTAGACTAGTTTGGGGCTTCTATTAGGAAACTCAGTTAAACACTGATTGATGTAGTAAATGAAACACTAGTGATCTTAGGGCACTTAGAGAAGTCTGTAGAAACTCGAAAATCTGGATGAATTGGACAATTTTCTAGATAGATACCAGGTACCAAAGTTACATCAAGATCAGATAAATGATCTAAACAGTTCCATATCTGCTAATGAAATAGAAACAGTCATTAATAGTCTCCCAACTAAAAAAAGCAGATGGGTTTAGTGCAGTTTTATCAGACCTTCAAAGAAGACCTAATACCAATACTCCTCAAACTATTACACAAAATAGAAACAGAAGACACTCTACCCAGTTCATTCTATGAAGCTACAATTACTCTGATACCTAAACTACACAAAGATCTAACAAAGAAAAAAAACTTCAGACCAATTTCCCTTATGAATATCGATGCAAAAATACTCAATAAAATTCTTGCAAACCGAATCCAAGAACACATCAAAACGATCATCCATCATGATCAAGTAGGCTTCATCCCAGGGATGCAGGGATGGTTCAATATATGGAAATCTATCAACGTACTCCACTATATAAACAAACATAAAGAAAGAAATCATATGATCATCTCATTGGAGACTGAGAAAGCATTTGACAAAATCCAACACCCCTTCATGATAAAAGTCTTGGAGAGATCAGGAATTCAAGGCCTCTATCTAAACATAGTAAAAACAATATACAGCAAACCAGTAGCCAACATCAAAAAAAAAAAAAAAATAAAGAGAAACTTGAGGCATTCCCACTAAAATCAGGGACTAGACAAGGCTGCCTCCTCTCTCTTTGCCTATTCAATATTGTACTTGAAGTCCTAGCGAGAGCAACTAGACAACAAAAGGAGATCAAAGGGATACAAATTGGAAAGAATGAAGTCAAATTATGACTATTTGCTGATGATTGTATACTTAAGTGACCCCAAAAATTCCACCAGAGAACTACTAAATATTTCTCTTTAATATTTCTCTTTAATATTCTTTTGAACTATAACTATTTGAAATCACTGGTTTTATATAAATGGCTTCAACATGTCCAAAAAAAAAAAAAAAACACATTTAGTAAAGTAAATAAAACCACCTGATTGCATTGATCATTTGGTTGGCAACTTTATCTAAATTCAAATTCTTAGACTTGGTAACCAAAAGAGAAAATTCACTTAGTCTTTTCCATTGTTTTCTTTTGAGGGCTAACAGTCTTACCAATGTTTAAAATTCACTGACATCCCCCCTGCTCAAGATGGAGATATTTTTTACCAAGAGGTAAGACTAGTTTATGTTTCCACTAAAATTTTTGTGGACAAATCTAGAGAAGATGATCCCTTAAAATGGCATCTGCTTGGCATGAATTGTAACAGAAGAGTAAGCAAAAATATTACCGTGCCACCAGCCCATGGTTCAGCTTGTGAGACTGCTAGTTCATGCTTAAGATTATGAGTTCGGGTGTCTCTTTATCTACCTCCACATCTTCTTACTTTACATTACATTTTATTCTGTAAACAAACATACACACACACACACACACACACACACACAGAGAGAGAGAGAGAGAGAGAGAGAGAGAGAGAGAGAGAGAGAGAGAGAGAGAGAGAGAGACAGCCCAATCATTTTGTGAGCATGTAATACATTTTGAAATAGCAGAAATGGAATTGGTGTATTATGCTTCTTATGATGGACCACTATTTTCTTCCAGAAACTGCTAGGTTTTCTTGCAGAGATCAATTCAAGTACAGCAGAGACGGCCACGCTCTCTGCTTTGTAAATTTAGTGGCAGCTGTGTTCGCTTCCCAAAGCCATGCTGTTTAGAGAATGGCATTCGAAAGTTTTCTTCACCTTACATGTTTGTTTTGTAAACATCACTTTTCTAAAGGGGGCTACAACTATATCCACAGTGCTTGCCTAAAGTATGCATTGGAAGCAGATATACCAGGATCTTGGGATTACATAAGTGTTATAGTGGATACAAGATTGTTGTAGATGAACATTTTATAATACATTTTGAAATGTGACTTTCATATGAAAATTATTTATCATTATAAAAATAGATATTAACCCAAACATCTAAAATCAAGATGAGTTAACACCTATACTCCTTCATACCTCATACCATGGAGGTCAAAACCATGTAATAATCATGACAAGCCTGATAGACTGAGAGATGGGGTGTATCTATGTTCATAATTTAAAAGTTTACATTTTAGTACAGTTTCAAAGATGTATGTTTATCCTATTTTTATATCTTACTTTCTGTTCTGTTTTCATAGTTATAAATATAGATGTCTGTATAATAGGAATCAAAGCTTCAGTGAAGATCACATGAGCTGCTGCTTGCACGAACTTTTGCGTCTTAGCCATTACGTGCAGTGCTACCACAGGGATCTCCACGTTCATGATTGTTTTCCTGTCATCTTTATTTCATTCCTCCCAGTGGGTGATGACATCTTAACATGTATTTCTTATTCTTGAAATCTTGTCTCAGTAAGTGCCTCCAGGTGCAGGCCAGATGCATTTGCTCTTATCTACCTACAAAGTGTATCACCTCAACCACAGTTGGGCCACCTACTGCTTGCAATTGGGGAGCTTGACTCAGGACATAAGCGCATTTGGCCAGTACTATTCTGCCTACTTGCCATGTCTTGAATTGTGATATCCTAACAACCCTCGCCCACACAAAAAGAGACAGAAATGTTTAAATCTTGATTTGACTTCTTTTGGAAATAGGGTCTTCCCAGATATAGGAGTAAATTATAAGCCTATTACTATTGTCTGTCATCCAGTGATTTATGTCCATACAAGATGAGAGAGATTAGGATAAAGGGAAAGACAAAAGACAGTTATGGGAAGAGAGAGGCAAGGACTGAAGATTGTCTGTCAGTAAAGCTACTAGAAGATGCGAGGTCTACAGGGTTTCACAATTTTAGAATTCTGAAACTGTAAAAGATTATATTTCTGTTGTTCTCAACTACTTGACTAGTGATACTTTCTTATAGCATGCCTAAAATACCGGCAGTCATTTCTTACTGTCTGTGAAGGTTTAGGGCTCCTTAAATGAAAATCTGAGGATGTTCAAATCACACATCCAAAATGGCATTGTATTTTCAAAAGATGTAACAATCCTTTTGTTTATCTTAGCTGTTTATAGTAAAGGATGAGATGTTACCTGATATCTGTCCACTTATAGTGTCTGTCCTTCACATTGTCTTCGGTTTGTGCAGCAGCTTATGAATATTCATGTTCATTTACAGGTTTTATACTTCTCTCTCTTGTTTTCATTTGTGTTTAGTATTTGCCTTCTCCACTTAATAAATGTTTGGCACCTCCTGGTATGTAAGCGTCTGGGAAACAGGGGCTTTCTCTGTCATTTTCCACTGTGCCTGCAAAACACATTTGTAGTAAATGAGTTCCCAGTGAGAAAAGAGGCATCAAACAGTGTGCTTTGTGCTCCCTCAGCATCCCAGTGCACCTTGCTTTCCTCACAGATTAGGAGGCTTAGAGAGCTGGCGGGCCAGCCTTTGGGTTGAGAGCAGCACTGATTGTAAAGTTGTTTCTGTGGGTACCAGAAAGGTGAATTCTGAAAACTGTTATCTATGGCAGGACACTATAGAAGGTAATTTCTCACACTAAGGCATCGGAGGTGGCAAGAATAGAGATCAGTTATGTCTAAACAAGGCAATTGAGGGATGTCCAGCTTTTCCTTACTGGCTCTCCCACGATGCAGAAATGTAGATGCCTGAAACTGGTTGCAGAGGCTCATGTCTTTGTTGTAGTACTTGATTTTTATTTTATTGTGGTAGGATAATTTGGCATTGTGGTAGTATTATTTGATTCCCTGTTAATCTCGTTTTCAATCATTTCCTCAATTTTCATGTGAGGGACATCATAAGAGTCTATTCTTTGTCACTGAGTTGAATTATCATCTATGGACACAATAGAAATAGGCTGTAAGTGTGTTCACTATAGTGTGAAAGAAATGCTGGCGTAAGATGGAGAAAGAAAGTTTTTTTTTTTTTTGATGAATTCTTTATGCAATGTTTTGTTTCTATCCTTGAAGCTGTACTCTCTGGCAAAAGGTGCTAGTGAGAAGGTGAGAGAATGCTGCTCCAGAGAGCCACCCCCTTACTCCACCAAGAGTCCAGATACTTTAGAATTAATACAAAGAGGCTCCATGAAAGGCCAAAGTTTTTGCCCTTTAAAACTTCTCCTTTCTAATGGACAAGCCACCATGGCCCAACTGAACAGAACACTTTTGAACCCAGGCTCCTCCCAGTGTCCCATCCAACTCTCCCTGTATGATATTCTTTCTGATGCTTGCCAAGTTGGAGATGGTGTGAGGAGAACATTTGTTGTTAACTGAGGTGAGGGTCTACAGACAATCTTTAAAATAAACCATTGAGCTAGATCAATAAAGACTGCTATTGCCATCCACTCTGCAGCATATGTTGTTACTTTAATCAAATGCATAGAAAATTTTATTACTTTAATAAAATCTTACTTATTAAACTATTAAGTTTCATATGCTTAAGTGGGTGTTATTTCCTTAATAACTGGTTCATGGTATAAACTCTGCATTTCCCAGATATTTAGATGGGTGTACTGGCTGAGTTTATGTCAATTAGACAGAAGCATATGGTCATCTGGGAAGAGAAAACCTTAATTGATAAAATTTCTCCACTAGATTGGCTTGTGGGCAAGCTAGTGGTGCATTTTCTCGATTGATGATGGATATGGAAGGGCCAAGCTCATTGTGGGCCGTGTTACCCTGGGCTTGGTGGTTCTAGATGTTGTAATAAAGCACCTTGAAAAAGCCTGGAGTAGCAAGCCAGTAAGGAGGATTTCTCTATGTCTTCTGCATCAGTTTCGGCCAGCAGGTCATTGCCTTGGGGGCTCTGCCCTGACTTCCTGGATGATGGGAATACAAAACTATAAGATGAAGCAAACCCTTTTTTCCCCAAGTTGCTTATTATCATGGTGTTTTATCACATCAGTAAAAACCCAAATTAAGGTAATAGGTCAAGTCTATAGATGTTCTATTCTTGGGGTTTTTTATAATGTTTGGTACTTCAGTAACGGAGTTTGGTTTTGCACGAATTCAGTGCCAGATGCCAACTAGTGGTATCTAGAAACAGAGTTGCATCACAGAGCAAAGAAATGTACAGAGGCGTACCATAAAACAACTTGGTACCCCATAATAATCCTCTGCTCCTTCCATCCCACGGTCCTCTCAGGCAAGTCAAATGAAACTAAATACAGATCACACTCACATGAATCTTTTCTACAGGGGTGTTCAAGCTTCACTTTAAAAATATGCATTTTTAAAAATTTAAGTATAATAGATATCCTTACCATGTGACGTTTTTCTCCACCATACACACCAGGCTTCTTTTTGCTTCTTAAAGGGAAAGGTCATATTTGTCCTACACCTCTCATCCTTGCTTTTCTTTCTGCATGCCACTGAACTGACATTAGGATATATTAAATGCTTTGTTTGATAATTGAGTGAATTTATCTTGACTAAAAATAGATAAGGGATGGTGGAGAAGCAAAAAGTCCTTTTTGCCCTTGTATTATGATACATTTTTCACTTAGAATATCTGAGAGTTGTCATTTGTTAAGCTGATATCTTCAGCTTCTATCCAGAGAAGTCTTTTCAAGAGCAAAGGTCTTGATCAAGGGCTCTTTGGTGAATTGTTGTCATTTTGAATGGAATTTTGAGAATCATTACATGGCGGTGGTCAAGTAGTTCCTTGTGGTGATTGTTCCACTTTCAACACCTGCACTGGATTAAGATACTGCAGCATTTACAAATTTGAAAGCTATGAGAGAGACGTGAGGATACCCAAAGAGTCAAGAGCAGAGGGATTACATTTCTGGAGTGTAGTTACGGTCATTTCCAGCCAACTGCTAATTCAGAGTGCTGAGTGCAGCTTTCCACAGGAATAGCAGCAGCAGGCTGTGGCTGAGGAAACAAGGAATGGCTTCACCATTGAGCTGGGAGTTTTAGATTGTGATGCCCCTGAGTGTTCATCAGAAATAGCTGTTCATAATGACAACTTACCCAAGGCTTTTAGTTCCTAGCTACTTGCTTGAGAGGTAACTTTATATTGAGTCAGATCTGATTCATAATTTTTTACTATGATGTCGGTGACTGGAAAAGGATTTTTCTTTCCAATCCTGAAAAATGCTTGTGTTCAGTGATTCAGAAAATTATGTTTAGAGCAAACAATTTTATGACAGACCCACCCCATGGAGTTTTCTAGATTAAAAATAATCCAGACTTATGCTTTGTGGCATAAAATATATATGATATATTATTCATTGTAAACAAAACTAAATCATTATATTCTGCACTTAGTTCCTTTGAGCAGCAATGCACAAGGATATTCATTTTCTAAGGCAATTATTCTTTTATTTTATTATTTGATGTGTATATGTATGTGTGCATGTGCATGCATATGTGTATGTGTGTGTGTGTGTGGTATATATTCTTCTTAGTGTGCACATATACATATGTATATGTTGGTAGATGTGTACATGTGCATATTTGTGTGTTTGTTTGAAGACCAAAAGTCAATGTGCAGCATAATTCTTTATTCTCTCCAGCTTTATTTCTTGAGATAGGTTTTGGGACTGAACATGAAACTCATAGATGTGAAGGTTGGCTGTCCCTGAGCTTCAGGGATCTGTTTGTTTTTGCTCTTTCATTCCAAGTCCAGTGGCCCTCCATCCCAGGAGCCTAACATCACACCTGACTTTTCTTTATGGGTTCTTGGGACCAGTACTCAAGTCCTCTTACTTGCAAGGCTTACTTTCTGCTGAACCATTTTCCAGCACAAAGAGCCGCTGTGAATGATGGAGCTATAGAGGTAGTGTGTGAGTACCTTTGTCCCAGAGTGGGAGTCGGTGAGGATGCTGAAGTTGAGTAGTATCAAAATTAGCTTTGAAGCAGCCATCTATTTAATGACAACCTGGGTAGTTAATGAAGGCTGCATTACCAAAAGCACATTCTGGTCACAGGTCATGATATGAAATAAGAAAATATATTTTATTATATAAAGCCCGAGGAATCCTCTGTAAAGAGGCCTAGCTAGTGTCTTTGCTGTTCCCTTGGATGCCATGAACAGACCTGAAGAGGCTTTGTATACGGAGACAGGTGGGCTCCCCTTCAGCTGTTACCTGCAAACTCAACATCTGCTCCTACTAGAACTCCTAGTGCTGGCCAGAGGATTAGAGAGAACCTGGGTTTGAGCTCTTAGAGAACTATAGGAGCTTTTGAACTGTTGTTCCTCAGTTGCTCAGAGGTCCCCCATGATGGAATTGCAGAGGAGGGAGGAAACCTGTGATTTTTATGTTCTGTGTCCTATCTTCAATTTTGAACAGATCAGTTATATTTTCATTTTCTACGTTGGCATTTGTTTAAGCCTTCACTTGAAAAAAAAATCTATTGTAGAAAAGTACAAATTTGAAAACTGCTTAACATATCAATTAGTGTGCTAAGATTGGAGGTATCTCACTACCGGGTCAAGTACTCATTTGTGAGATCTCAGAGTTAATATGCTTTAAATAGAAATGTTTTCGTTCTGGAAATGGCAAGGGCAAATTTTATGAATTAGCTTTTTGAATTCGCTGGGACCATTTGTCACAAGAGGACCAATATAAAATTATGGATTTCCTTTTTGCTTCTTTTGAAAATATTATTTTTATTGTGAAGGTATTGCTTTATAAATTTTAGAGGGGATGAAAAATATCATTATGCATAAAGACAAAAGTAATTCTTCCACATTCCCACAGGCAGCAAAACTGCATTAAAGAACATTTTTTTCTAGCCTTTGTTCTGTGCACATGTGTGTGTGCTTGCATATTTGCTGGCATGGTGTAGATAAAGTTTTATTTTCTTATCCTTTTGTTTTATGCTGTAAGTCTTTTCCCTTCATTAAAGGTTCCATTGTGTGGATGGTGCCATAATTTATTTTACTACTATACTGCTTTTGGACACAGTGGTTGTCTTAAATTTTGTACTCGTATGAATAATGCAGAATACATCTTTGCAAGTGAAAATGTAATAGCATCTCTAGAATTTTCTATGGGACGGAGGTCTGCAGGTATGAATATCGCATAAGGTGTAGGCATGACTGAGGATCTCTACCCTTTTCCTACACTGTGCCCAACCTTGTGACAGTGTGTGGACTATTCACAGAATAGGATCACCACCACTCTTCCTGTTTAGCAGTAGACCTTGCCAAAACAAAAACTGAGCCACATGAACTATATATTAGGGCCACTTTGATTTTCAAATTCTCTGCTATCACATCCATTAAGTCCTGCTGTCTGTCAAATTTCCCAGAAGATCTGTTTTTTGTTGTCCTTGCTTATTTTTCCTGGACCCTTCATCCAGCAGCCTCCTTCCTTTCTCTAGACAGGTGAATGTACACTCAGGCACACACAGCCATGACTCAGCTAAACAGTCCTTGTTTGGTGTTCACTGATGACCTCCATTTATATTACATCAGTAACCCCAGTCATATGCATGTTAGTTTGTAGAGATGATATCTTTTTGAGAACTGGCATTTCTCACAGGATCATAATATTTTGTGTATTTCATTGAAATTAGCACCATTTGCTTTCTTCAGTGGTTGAACACATTCTTGAAATGCCCATTATAGTTCTGGTTTAATGAATATTGGACATGTTTGAAGACATCTCTCTATCCTATGCTTTCAAATGAATTTTCTAGATGTCCCTATGTATCCCCTCTGTGCTCATATATAGCACATGCTAGAAAAAATGTTCTTGGATATGAGTCAAATGTAGCTGATTCAGAGATGTTTTTGATTTCTTTTTGGCATCACCTGGTACATTTTTATTTTATTTTATTTCTTAAGAAAACTCTTTTTAAGTTGGATGTGGTGTGTATACCTATAATCCCAATATCTGGGAGGCTGAAGCATATATACATATTGCCATGGATTTGATACTTCTGAATTTTGGTTATGGTTTTCCATAATGGTCTCTGTCCCTTACAAAGAGATGTTTCCTTCATGAGGGGGCAAGGACTGAACTTGTATGGGGGTATAAGGACAGATATTTCGAATATAGTTAGGGTTTGTGCTATTTTAGTAAAGTGGTGCTTGAATTTTTTTTTTAAGACCCATGTCTCTAGTAGCCCTGTATAGTTGGTTACCTGCTTTTCCTCTTACTGAGTGGGTGTTAAAGTAGTTGTTGGTTACTGGCAAGGCACGTATGCCCCTACTACATTCTAAGGATTATTGTCCTGTGCTGGTTGTTGTGTGCTTCATGAGCAAATTGCTCAGTCTGTCATATCTTTACATATCCATGAGCTACCATGTGACATCTTGATACATGTGTACGTGTATAATTATCAGGATATAGGGGTAATTTCTAATGGGTATCATTGTATTTGGAACAGAGTCCTCTCTTCAAACTATTTGAAAGTATGAAATAAATCATCATTAAGAATAATATTACCCTACTGTACTAGATCATAGGGATGGCTGTATCTGATGCGCTTACTCCAGTTCTCTACCTGATTTAGTTTCTTGAGATGAGTATTATACTTTCTACAACTATGATATGTTTCTATATAGATGAGGTTTTAGTACAAATAAAAAGAAAACTGCATCCTTTTGTGTTGCTGCTCCTAATGTCTGAACAGATGGTAGACTGACTTACCAAGTTGTTACTCAATTCACCTTTCCATTTTCTGAGTCAAAGAAGCTTTCATATGAATTCCTTGAGCGATCTTCTGGAAAATTATATATTATTGATAAAGCTTTGGCATGGGATATTGAGTTAGGTCTATTCTTGCATTTCACTGAGCTCCTAATTAAGCTAGTTTATATGAAAGAACTGATGTACGAGACTTGGAGTTGAATGTATTGATTTGCATATTGATTTTCCTTGAATCTGGTGCTTGCCTCTGTATATCACACCAGAACAGACTCTGCTGTGTTTTGATAAGAAAGATAATTCAGGCGGTTGGGTTTATGGCTTAGGCTGTTAAACTGCAAAATAAAGTGAAACTTGTCAACCATTTCCTTTTATAGCTTTGGGAAGAAGTCTTCAGACTAATGTTAGAGTGACTAAGCTGCATGTTTACAGGATCTGTTTATTTATCTTAGATTAAACAGCAGTTTTTAATCTTTAAATTATTCTCAAATAGTTCCATAGCAGTGTGGCTCTCCAATATACTCAGACTCTCTTAGGCAGCTTGTTCTAACAGGTCACTGTACCCCCTCCCAATATTTCTTATCCACTTGGTGTGAGGTAGGTCTTCATACACACATTTCCACATGACATGGGTTCTTGCACTGGTAGGGAGTTCACACTTGGAGACTGGTGTTCTTGTCTACAGTCTGTTTTGTGGCACACAATTACTGCGTATACTTGATAGGGAAATGGTGAATGTTATCTCGACATCTTACTCAGATGTCTTTCATAGGTCTGCTGGAATAGCTGCAAAACACTTGCTCTCTATGATTAAACAATGTTTAGCTAGCATACAAAAAGGGGTTTTATTGTGACATTTTCATGGATATCATTATACATGTACATATTCACTCTCTCAAAAGAGTCTAAACTCATGGTTTCATTTGGAGTTAGGGGCCCTATAGCAATGAGCAGAACACAGATCTATGAATCTTACAGGTTTTTGTAAAGCATATCTTTTGTTCTCACTATATCCAGTTTTATAATGGCAATATTCTTTACCATGCTGAAAGCCTAATTTTAAGGATAGCATTTTCTATGGTTTTGGGTCTGCATGATGGAATCCTTTCAACTTCCTCCTGGTCATAGCCCAGGTTATATATTTCTCTGTGAATAGCTACATCAATTATATTTCTCCATGAATGGCAACATCAGTGTTTGTTGGCCTTACTCATCTAAACCTGAACATTGAGGCATACATTGTGGAATTTTCAGTTGACACATATTGTTTTTGGCTTCTTCCTGTCCATATGTAACAGTCGAGGGCTACATGTTGCCTACCATCTTGCACTCACATACAAAAAAGATGCAGTTACCATTCTCTTTAAAAAGCAGCACTAAACAAAACAAACATATCCCTGTTCTAAAGAGTCTTTAAAAATGTACCATGCACTGACTGAGACAGAAGATGGGGACCTCAGTGGGTAAATTAGGGAAGGGCTGGAAGAAGCTGAGGAAGAGGGCAATTCCATAGGAAGACCAGCAGTCTCAACTAACCTGGACCTCTGAGATCTCTTAAACACTGAGCTACCCACCAGGCAGCAGCACATACTAGCTGGTCCAAGGCCCCCAACAGAAATACAGCAGAGGACTGCCTGATCTGGCCTCAATGACAGAAGATGCACCTAATCCTTGAGAGACTTGAGGCCCCAGAGAATTGAGAGGCCTGGTGGAATGGGGATGTTGTGACATCTACTTGGAGATGGGGGACAAGGAATGGGATGGAGAACTGTTAGTAGAACAGGGTGAGAGAGGATAACAACTGAACTGTAAAAAAAGATTAAAGAATAATAAAAAAAAAGAAAATGTGCCATGCAAAAAGAAAATATGCCAAGCTTCCTCTAAAATAGTCTTCGATATACATGTGTCTCCATTAAACCTTCATTAAGGAAATAAAGGATTAGAGAGAAGAAATCTAAGCAGGACAAAGACACAGTGAAGTTTGTGTTCTCTACTTGTTGAGAGGCAGCTCTGACTCTCATATTTCTGCATGTGTCTGTATGCTCATGTCTTTTGAATTAATCTTCCAGACTGACTTTTGTTTTTATGGCTATTCACTTGACGGATAGTTTAGGATAACAGTTGTGTCTAGCTAAAGCAAGTGTCCTCACTACCCACTGTAAAAGATTTTAGGCCCCTAGCCCTGCATTTCTCTTCTGTAATTCTGTTGAAAGCTTGTAAAAGTACCCCACCCACTACCTGACCCTCGCATCACCTTTTCCAACTGGGTCTAAGAAAGATGATGTAGATGTGATGATACCCTGACACTTGCTACGAATAACAAGCTCTTCTTCTTCTCTCAACCATGAACCATACAGCTTCTATCATAATTCATAAGAGTCCAGTGGACCTAGTAACTTCCCATCTTTATGTACAGAATATATGAAGCCCTTCATAGTTATTGGCACTCTTGTCCATAGTTGAGCACCTAGCATAGTTCAGTTTCTTAGATGGGGCTCTTTTGCTATATTTCTTTTCTTGTGGAGAAATTATTTTGTGATTTCACATTCTGTACATTTACAATTTTATTTGATTTACATCTATTTTTCCATTGAATTTCATGACACAAAGCCTATATTCATTTTTCCTCATTTTTTGGTGGGGTATATGGTATATTAGTTTATGTGTATGTGCGTGTGTGTTTATATATGTGGGTTTCTATATACATATGTGTGTGTTTATGTATATGAATATATATTCATGCCTATCTGTGTGCGTGTGTATTTCTCTGTGTGTATCTCTCTCTCTGTGTGTGTGTGTGTGTGTGTGTGGCGGGGGGAGGGGCAGAGGTGGTTGACTGGAGTCTTCTTCCACTTTGATTTCACTTATTTTTTGAGTCAGGATCTTTCACCATACTCAAAGCTTGTCTGTTTGGCTAGTTTGTCTGCCAGTGAGTTTCAGGAGCCTGCCTATCTCATCTCCCTGTCTAGATGCAAAGCTGAGGTTATTGGCAGTGGACTCAGTCACTGAGTCCTGGAGATCTGAGCTCAAGTCTTGACCAGCTATACCAATGGAGGCGTTGCCTATCTTTGAGTACCTTCTTTTCTTAACTTCTGAAATGTTAGTTCCTCGTACATTGTGAGAACTCAGCACGTATTTATCAAACACATGTTTATTGATTATTTTTGAAGGCACTGCATCTTTTTATGTTAGCTTGTGTTACAAGTTATATTCCTTGGCATGGATGCTTGGCAGAGGTAAGCATGGAGGATGCTAAAAACAGAAGGATGCTGTGATCAATATCAGGGAATGAGAGAAGAAAACAAAATTTTGTAAAAAGTTTAATTTCCAACTTTCCCAGTCAGTCTTGCAGGAGAACATTTTTAAGAGTTATCTTGACCAAACAAAAGGGTCCAGGGACTTTATAGCCCCCACTCCCGACTCCAACCATTTCTTGGATATATACTGAAACCATAGATTTGGAGACATGGTTCTGGAGTCATTCCAGCACCTGATGTAAGAGCTAGGAGGTATATCACAGAGATCACAAGTGCCTCCTTTTATATTTTATTTCTGGATACAAAAGAATGAATATATAACTGGTATCTTAGTCTACTTAGGCTGTTGTAATAAAATACTACTGTCCAGGAGCCTTCAAAGCAACAAGAAGTCAGTCTGGCCAGGAAAGCAGGTAGATCTGCAGGCAAACTGTAGCTCTTCCCCTATCCCTCCATTCCTCCAAGTCAGATTCTTGAGTCTGTAGCAGACTATGTGGGGCAGCCTGTCCTTATTTTCTTCCTCCATTCCAAGGATGGAAAAGCAGATGCTTTTCTCCATCATGTGGACGCCTCAGCCATTTCTTCCTAGCCCATCCCCATTCCTAAGTATTGGCTTTTACTACCTAGAAACATACCCCTAGTGGCCTTGCCTATCAGGATCCTAGAAGAATTTTCTGACAGGCAATACAATAACAACAGAACTGAAGAGCAAAGCACTCATTCAACAAAGACAAGATATCAGCACCTAGAATAGCAATCTTCACAAATAAAGATGCTTTCGTACCAGCATAAAAACAGAACAAACAACAGCCAGTAGATCTGCCTTAGAGCCCAGCAGCTGTACCATAGCAGGTTCCAAGTATTGCGGCATAGCTGAAACACAAGACAAAGACCTTAAAACAGCCTTAAAAATATGGCATGGATACTTAAAGAGGAAACAGACACACCCTTAAAGAAATCTATGAAAATAGAAACAGGAGAAGGAAATGAATAAAAGAGTTCAGGACCTGAAAGTGGAAATAGAATAAATAAAAAGCTCAAATGGAGGGAAACCTGGAAATGAAAAAATTAGAACTTGAACAGGAACCTCAGAGGCAAGCCAGAGGAGGGGCAGGATCAGGTATGGGGAGAGACAGAAGAGATGCCCAGAGGACTAGAAGAATAAATCCAAATATGCAGCAGTGGGGGTTAGGGGGCAGGTGGAATCTCTAGAAAGTCCCAGAGACCTGGAATGTGAGAGCCATCATCACTTTAAATAGAGAGAAACTCAAATCAATTCCACTAAATTCACAAAAAGGACAAGGTTGCCCACTCTCTCCATACATATTTAATATAGTATACTCTGTACTATATTGTATCCGGCACAGTGAATACCAAGACTCAATGGGGATGACATTAGCTGAAATGCCTAACAGTGGGGAGATGGAACCTGAAGAAACTACATCCAGTAGACAGACATGGCACCCAGGTGAAGCAGGGAACCACTAACTCATCTTGAAAAAATTTAACCCAGAATTCTTCCTGTCTAAAGAAATTGCAGGGACAACAATAGAGCAGAAACTGAAAGAAAGGCCACCCAATGAACGTCTCAACTTGTGACCCATCCCATGCAATGCACACCAAATTCTGACACTATTACTGAGGCTATGTTGTGTATGCAGACAGAAGCCTGACATGGCTGTCCTCCGAGAGGTTCTACGAGCAAATGACTGAGACAAATATAGACATTTACAGCCAACCATTGGATTGAGGTTGGGGACCAACATGGAAGACATAGAAGAAGTAGTGAAGGAGCTGAAGAGGATTGTAACCCCATAGGAAGAGCAGCAGTATCAACTAACCTGGACTTCTCAGAGCTCCCAGAGATTAAGACAAAAACCAAGGAGCATGTATAGGCTGGTTCATGGCCCCAGGCACATGTGTAGCAGAGATTTGTCTTGTATGGCCTCAGTGGGAGAGGATGCACTCAATCCTGTGGAAACTTGATGCCCCAGGGAAGAGGGATATTGTTGAGGATAAGGTGGGGGTAGGTTGGTGCATGTGGGAGCACCTTATCAGAGGCAAGGGGAAGTGGGTGGAGCAAAGAACTTGGGGAGAGAGGACCAGGAAGGGGGGCAACTTTGGATGTTAATAAATAAAATAGACTAATAATAATAATAATAATAATAATAATAATAATATAATAATGAAAACTGAAGACCAAGGAGATACAAATTAGAATGGAAGATATCAAAGTATGTTTATTCGCAGATGATATGGTAGTATACATAAGTAACACTAAAATTTTTATTGAGAAACTCCTAAATCTGATAAACACTTTCAGAAAAGTAGCTGGATACAAAACTAAGTCACAAAATTAGTAGCCTCCCTACATGCAAATGACAAATGGATTGAGAAAGAAATCAGAGAAACAACAGCTTCCAGTGTAGAAATTGAGCCAAACGGGGATGCTTCATAAAGATACCAGAAAGCAAGGAAGTCCACTTATCCTTAAGACAAAGGGGTTTTTAGAAGAGTATACAGAGCAAACACCCATCCCCAAGGAATGCGCCGTTTCCAGGAGACATCCCTCAGAGAGAGGATCACTCCCACTCCTCCTGCGAGTCACAAGTGTCTTATCCTAACTGGGAGAAGAAAGGTCAATAGAAACTAAAGAACAATGAACAAGATAAAGTGTAAGCAGCCCGTGTTGTAAATTATAACCAGCCCACATTGTAAGCTGTAAAACTTTGTATAAAAACTGAGTGCTTTGTTTCCTGGGGGTCGCTCTGGTCCTGATTACAGAGTGACCCTGGTATACCAGTTTCAATTAAAAATATTAACCTCATGTTATTGCAGTGGCCTCCTTCTTGATTCTTTGCGAGTGGGGTACCCATGCTGATTATAACACCAGCAATAGCTTCAAACAACATAGGATATCTTTGAGTAACTTTAAGAAACAAAGGAAAGACTTGTTTAATAAAACCCTTAAAACACTGAGAAAAGAAATTGAATATGATATCAGAAGATAGAGAGAGAGATCTCTTGTGCTCATGGATATGCAGGATTAAAGTAGTAAAAATGGTCACCCTACCAAAAGCAACCTATAGATTAATTGCAATCCTCATTAAGGTTCTAACATTATTCTTCACATATTTTCAAAAAGCTATTTTTAACTTCATATGGAACACATGAAAAAACCAGGATAGCAAAAATAATCCTGAACAATAAAAGTTAACTGCTGGTGGTATCATTATCCTCAACCCCAAATTGTACTACAGAGCTGTAATAATAGAAGCAGTATGGTATTAGTACAAAAACAGATATGTTAATCAATGGAATTCAGTTGAAGACACAAACATTAAATCCACATACCTATAGACACTTGAGTTTTGAAAAACATGACAAAAAAGATACACTGAAATAAAAGACATCATCTTCAACTCATGGTGCTGCTCAAATTAAATATCTGCATGTGTAAGAATGCAAATAGATCCATACTTTCACCATGCATGAAACTCAAGTCTAAATGGGTCAAATACCTTAACATAAATCTAGATACACTGACCCTATAAGAAGAGAAAGTGTGAAATAGCTTTGAATTGATTGGCACATTGATAATACATGGAACTTCATGCATGGCAAAGGACACCATTGTTTGGAAAAAGCAGCAGCAGCCTACAGAATAGGAACAGATTTTTAAGAACTCCACATCTGGTAGATGACTGGAATCCAAAATATATCTTAAAAAATTAGATAGTAAGAAAACAAATAATCAAATTAATAAATGGGGTACATGTGTGAAGGGAGAATTCTCAATAGAGGAATCTTAAATGGCTGAGATATATTTAAAGAAATGTTCAACATTCTTAGCCATCAAGGAGTGCAAATCAAAATTGTCCTGTGATATCATCTTACACGGGTGTACCTCTTACCAGCTCATGCTGGTGAGAATGTAGAGCAAGGGAATCACTTCTCCATTGCTGGTATCTAGGGGCTTGGTCTGGTTCTGCTGTGTATTCCAATGGTAAATTCTGTATTTACCATTACATTGTCTTGGTTTTCCCAAGAGAAGTGTATTCTCACATATACCAGATTTTTTTTTTTTTTGTGCAAACCTTGTCCCACAAAATTTCCCTCATTGGTTAATAAAGATGTCTATAACTTGAGCTGGGCAGAAGAGAGGGGGTAAAATAAAGGTTTCCCAGGCTTGGGGGTTGGAGATAAAGAACAGAAATGAGGGAGGAAAATTATGAAGTCTCTGTGGGGTAGGTGGATCATGATCACTTGGCATGAAGGCTGGCCTATCAAAGTATCAGTGGCCCAGGCAGAACATGACAAGTGATATTATGGGAGTTTTGACAGGAAAGTAGACAAAATGGCATAGAGGGTTGATATTTGCCCAGCTTTAGTGCTTTTAAGGTTATTATAAATATAAAAGCTTTTGTTTCTTTTGTTTGGAAACTAAATGACCTAAGTGGTATACAATCCACAAAGACATATATAAAAACAAGGGAGTATAGCAAACCCCCAAATAATATTTACTACAACACTTGTGGGAGTGAAAACTTGTACAGCTGCTGTGGAAATCAGTGTGGTATTTCTTCAGGGAGATGGAAATTGATCTACCTCACAATTCAGCTATACCACTCTTGGCAAACACCCGATGGATGTTTCATCCTACCTCAGAGATGCTTGTTCAACATATTCATTGCTGCTCTATTTGCATGTTTCCAGTCAGTCACTGGAAACAATTAGATGTTCCTCAACAGAAGAATGGGTAAAGAGAATGTTATATATTTACACAATAGAGTATTACTCAACAATTAGAAAAAATGAAATCCTGAAATTTATGGGTTAATGAATGCAAGTAGAAAAAAAATCCTGAGTGCGTTAATAGAAAAACAATGAAAGGGAAATAGAATAATTGTATAATTATGGATGGAATGGGAGGATCAAGAGGGGAAGGAGAAGAGAGAGGTGGCAAGGGGAGGAGTATGGGGTAAGATGGCTAAAATAAAGGGGCATTTGAGGTGTAATGTGGACATCTAATATGGTAGAAGCTTCCTAAAGTATGTACACAATGTAAAGGAAAACTAAATGAAATTGGCCAATAGTGGGGAAGACAGAGCTCCAACTAGATACCTCCTGTCACCCAATGAAGCTTGCAGTACTAGAACTGAGTTACATATAATTGGATTTTTGGTCAAAGGGGTTCTACAGGAATCCCCAAACAACCTAGACTGTAGCCAAGACTATAAATTCCTCTCCACAAACTGATACCAAGGCCCCAATACTGGAGACCCATACAACTTATTGGAAAAGTTAAGCCTATTGCTTACATAGCATCCTCACTCCTATGTTCTTGTGTCTTTGCTATAGGAAGGTATTCTGTAGGCTACCAAAGGAAAAACAAAAACACCAAGCCAGCCACAAACGCTTTCGGCAACAGTGGTGTCTGCAAGATATATGCTAGTGAAATGGTGGCACAAAGCTTGTGGGAGAAACCAGTCATTATCTTATTTCATTTAAGGCCCATTCCATATGATGAAATCTGTACCTGACACTGTTAGTATGACCAAGACCTAAGACCACATAGCCCTGGGACCTAAAGTGAAACTAAATACTACTGGTCTAAAAAACAAACAAGAAACAAACAACCACATAGCAATAAAATGACTCCTAATGACGTTCTTCTATACTCTTGTATCAGTGCCTTGCTCAGCCACCATCGGAAAAGCTTCCTCCTGCAGCAGAAGGGAACGAATACAGATAATCAACAGACTGACATAATGCAGAGTGAGAGACCTTGGAACATTTGGTTCTAAATTGGATGTCTCCATCAAATTCTTCCCCTCAAGGACTAGAGAACCCTGAAAAGAGAAGGCAGAGAGAGTGTAAGAGCCAGAGGGTATGGAGGATACCAAGCAAGCAAGGCCCTCTAAATCAACAGGATTGATGCACATGAAGCATGCAGAGAATAAGGCAGTATGCACAAGTCTTGCCTCTGTCCACCCTAGATGGGGCCCTAGAGCTGAAAAGAGATGTGGACACATGCCATAATCCCTGACCCAGAAACAATCTCCAAGCTGGTACCACTTGCAAATGTGAATTTGATTTTCTCCAAGGGAGTTTCACTGGAGAGAAAAAAAAATATTCTTTACAAAACATCATTGTATTTGTTTACATTTCAAATGTTATCCCCTTCCCAGACTCCCTTCCATTCCATCCCCTCCTCATCCCATCCCCTCCCCTTTGCCTCTAAGAGGGTGCTGCCCAACCCACCCACCCACTCACTTGTGCCTCACCCTCTAGCATTCCTCTTGTCTGGAGCATCAAGCCTCCACAGAACCATGAACATCCCCTCCCACTGATGCCTGATGAAGTAGTCCATGGCTATATATGTAGTGGGTGCCATGGACTGACTCATGCATACTCTTTGGTTGGTGGTTTGGAAAAACCACTATTAAGTGTAGGCTGCATGACCAGTAGTAGATAACCAACAGAAGACAAACTCAGTGGTTTCTTTGGAGGTTCCTTGTCTCACAATGTTGTGCCAGGTCTTTTCCTTTGTAAGACATTTTATCAAATTATTTTGTTTTGCTTAAAAAATATATACATATGTCCTTTTTTTCCCTTTTAACCCTGCATGTCTTTTGCATATATGTTACAGCTTCTAGTTTCATGTTTTCATGGGATTCCTGAATATGAGAAATTAGTTTCTGCTTCTTCTGCCTTCTCTTGGGTTCTTTTCCTTCTGTTTGTTTGTTTTGTCCAATTATATTGTATTAGTTTTTGTTTTGTCTCACTACATTGTATTTTATTTTTATCTTTTAAAAGACTGTCTGTTTTGTAATGAGAGACAGAAAGGGAATAGATATGGATGGGAAGCAAGATGGGGATGAATTGGGAGGAGTAGAGGGAGGGGAAATATAATCAGGATAGATGTTATGAGAAAAAAAAACCCTATTTTTAAAAAATAAAACCAAAAAACCCCAAACAAACAAAAAACAAATCAACAATGGGAAGTTACTTCATATAGTTCTAGAGTTTGAATATTGTGAGATCAAGACATTGGCAGGTCTTGTGTCTGAGAACGTGCATAGATAGTTACTTTCCATGTTCTTCCTACGGAAGGAGTAGCCTAGCTAGTTCTCTGGCGTCTCTTCTGTAAGGACATGAATGAAGACAACTTGACACTCATGACCTAATAAATTACAGAAGTACTACATCTGAAATGAATGGAAGGCTTGAATCACAACACATGAGTTTAGGGGTAGTTTTTAGTCCTTTGCAAATGACCTTTCACTTACTATTTCATGGTGTAGCTTCTGTGAGCTATTCAAAATGGATGTCGTATTTAATTCCTTTTGAAAAATCTCTTGCTTATTCCAAGCTACTTTCTCTGTCTCTAGTGGAATGTTAAATAGCACACAAATACTGAAATGCTTATTTGATTTGATATAATAGTCTGTTTAGGAACTATGTATTTTAAGTTCTAAAATAGAACTACCATATGATCTAGCAATTGCACACTTGGATATGTATCCAAAAGAATTTAAATAAGTATTTTTGAGATGTATTGGTACCATGCTCAAAACAGCATTGTACAAAATACCCAAGATATGGTATGATCCAAAGCTCATCGACAGATGGATGGGTAAGAAACATATATGTGACAGTAAGTTGTTTGTTTTTTGTTTTTATTACTGTTTCTTTTCAATTTGATTCAATCCTGGGTCATCTGGAAAGAGGGGACTTCAATTGAGAAAAGATATACACCAGATTGTCATGTAGGCATGTTTGTGGAGGGCATTTTATTAATTAATGAATAATAGGGAGAGCCCATCCCACTGTGGGCAGTGACATCCCTGAACAGGTTGCTCTGGGTTGTATAGAGAAACAAATTGAGCAAGCTGTTGCAGAGAAAGCCCACAAGGAGCATGTGTGCATGATCTCTGTTTCAGTTCCAGCTTCCAGGCTCCTACCCTGCTTGAATTCACTCAATGAGGGACCGTGATTGGGAAATATAAGCCAAATAAATCCTTTTTTCCACAAATTACTTTTTCTCATGGTGTTTACTACAGCATTATAAAGCAAACTAGGACAGTATAAATATTAATACAATGCAATATTATGTTACACAACCTTAAAAATGAGGAAATGTGCATGGTAAATTTCGAAGACATTAATACATTTAAACAAGCAGTCACGGGACATACACTATACAATTCTATGTATAAGAGGAAGGCAGATTTGTTCTTGTTTTTTTTGTTTTGTTTTTTGTTTTTTGTTTTTTGTTTGGAAGGGAAACTGAGAAAGGAGATATTGTATGACATGTAAATAAAGAAAATATAAAAAACAAACAAAAAAAGAGGAAGGCAGAAATGATCAAACTTACAGAAGCATAGACAGAATAGTAGCTACCAGGAGATGGAGAAAAACAAAGGGGCCATTTTTCCTCAGTAGGTATAAAGCTTCTCCTATTGAAGAAAAAATATTTTAGGAAGATGTGTTTCACTGAGCTCCTATAGTTATCAACATAGTATGGATTGGATGGGAAGGGGATACTGTGTCAATAGCCATTGGGGCTGAGGAGATAGATGAATCAGTAGATAAAGTACTTGCTTGGCAAACGTGAGGGTGTGAGTATAGATCCCTGACATTCACATGAAGAGCTGGACATGGTATTGCATCAGAAGAAGGAGACAGGTAGATCCCTGGGGCCTCATGGCCAGGCAGCATAGCTGAACCATTGATTCTCTGGGTTCAAAAGCCAAGATGGGCAGTGATTAAGGATGACACCTGATGTCAACCTCTGGCCTCCACTTGCATGTGTGTACAAGTGCATCTGCAGGCACAAGTGTACATATGTGGGGCAGTGTGGAGGAGTGGTCTGCTCAGGTAACTCAGGCTCAGTTGAGTATTTGGTTTTGAGCCCTGGAGCCCCTGTGGGCAATTTCTGCTTGCAGGGGGCAGAAGGAGCTTGGCCATAACTCCTGAGTCTTTGGTTCCTGTTTCAGTCACAACTCCTCACAGCTGCCCCTGCAGGAGATGTACGCTCTATCAAGCAGTCAATGCCCCAAGTTCCCAGCATTCTAGTTGGACCCTATCCTCAGTCATCTGACCACAGCCAGACAATCCACGCCTCATACAATATAAGGGGCCGTTTGTCCCCTCCTCACTCTCTTGTTCTTTGTCTCCTCTCTGTTCTCCCTCTCTTGCTTTCTCCTCTCTTTCCTGCTCTTGGTTCACTTCTTGTGCCTTCTCACTATTGTTATCTTGTTTTCTTCCTCTCCTCCCTCCCTCTGTCTCTCTCCCTCCCCCTTCTTTCTCCTTCCTTTCCTTCTATCTACTTGACTGACCTATTTTTTCTTTCCTACAATAAAATATCTCATTTATACATTGGTCCCTTTTTAACTAATGTGCATCCCTTCCTCAGGCCTCAGCACTGGGGGGAGAGAGAGAGACCCAGGCCTCAGCAGCAGGCCCTACCTTTGGTACAACATACATACTGCATGAACATGTTCCTATAATCAAACACACAATACTACACATACACATAGATGTTCTTGCTGAAACAAATGTATAGTAATAGCAACACACGTAGTATAATATGAAGACATTTTGAAAGTGAAGATATATATGTTCATACTTGTGCTGATGGTATCATTGATGTGCACATATATCTAAACTCAATACATATATATTAAATTTATATATCTTTTGCACATTAGTAAACTCTTTTCTGAGACATGGTTTTACTGTGTGTGCTACAATATGTGCAGTTCAAAATAAATTTTAAATTAAAAATTATTTTGTGTGTATGAGTATTTTGCATGCAAGTATTCTGGGTACTACATGCATGCCTGGTACCATGGAGTACAGAAGAAAACACAGGATGTCCTAAAAATGAATGGATTACAGATGATTGTAATCCCCCATGTGGATGCTGGGAATCAAAACTGAGTATTTTGTAAGAGCAGCCCGTGCTCTTAACTGCTGATCCATCTTTCTAGCTCCATCCCAAATGATTTTTAAGAGAAGCTCAGTTTACTATAGATGATATATTTTCTTGAGAGGAAAAAAAAACTTCAACATTTTTTTCTTGTTTCTCCTTCACTTGGATTTCTGTGTCTCAAATATACTAATCCCTAGAAAATAATCTGGCTGCTTCATATATTTAAACTCTGATTGTTGCTGCCTCTTTGGGGACTAGGATGTGCATGTCTCCCCCACCCTGTCATGTGTGCTTTTCCCCATCTGCATCTGTGTACTTTGGGACTCAGATCAAATGACACATTTTCTACAAAACATTTTCTCAATTTCTCCCCTGATTCTCCTTTTGGGCCTGTCTGTACTCTCTGTGTTTTGAAGAGACTTTCCCTTAGCACTTTCCTCTTTGCTGTAATATCTCTCTCTCTCTCTCTCTCTCTCTCTCTCTCTCTCTCTCTCTCTCTCTCTTTCTCACATCAGGATTGAGGCCTTTATGTGGGCAGAGACTACACTGTATTCATGTGTTCTTAGACTATATCCAAGGGCCTGGTGCAGTGTTGTGCTGAACTGACTCATAAGAACTGATAAGTAGCAGATGTTCAACTTGGAGATATTTTATGAGTAGGATATTAAACAGAAATTATTAAAAGTTTAGTTATATAAGGGAATAAACAATTGTGTTATTAAAACAGTATAACTATAAATACAAATATTTATTTCAATAATTATAGATTTTATAACATTATAGAGTATATGATTTATATTATATTTTATAGTACATTAAAGCAACGATGATCCTCAGAACTGCCTAGTCCTAATTATTTTTCCATCCTTGCCAATCATACTCTTGGAATTATGTACATGTTCAGTGTCTGTCTAGGAATAAGCATTGAACAATTTTTCCCAATGCTATATTCACTGAGATCACACTGTTACATTGGCATTCATTATCGTGGAATAATTATCATAAGACCAGCCAATAGGTTGATATAAAGAGATCCCTGATGGGTATAGAGGTGATACATAATGTGAGCTGAACTTAGGAGGAGTTTTGGAAAACTTTGTGTAGACTTTATCCAAGATCGGCAAGTGTGGAAGCTTAGATGGAAACTTAATAAAGCCTGCATGGTTCTAGGGATCTGCATGGATCTACAGATGATCCTGTAGAGTTAAGGTCATGGTCAATCATCTTGACAACCATTTCTGTTTGTAGTGTTTTCTTAGACTACACAATAAGTGCTATCTGGTATGTACCGTTCACACTTGTCAGAATTTTCCTCTTTATATTTAGTTCCTTCGTTAACTTCAGGGTCTGGAGATACCTTCTGTAGAGGGTCAGCTGAGGGAGAGACTGGCTTTTCTTGTATTTGTTTTTAGCTGAAACTTGAAGACAGAGGCCACGGGTGACTGCAGGAAATTTTACTTGCAAAGATGATTCATTTTGACTGCCATATGGCAATGTTATGATGTACACTTAATTTTTCTAAACTGTCCGATATGAATATTCTTTCATAACATACACGGTTAGTGACATGGTTGCTTTGGGCACTAGAGGGAATGCTTTAAGGATGAAAGCTACATCTGCAAAGTCACCAAGGGAGCTGCAGAGATGTGTAGTAATTTCTATTTCTGCTCCCGATGGCAAGGTATAGAGAAGCATGCATATATGAGGCTCAGGTGCCAAGGTTAGGACCCTTATCATTTCAGACTCTATTTTCTTTTGTTGAATGACACAGGAGACATGAATTAAACAATGACACTTATATAATTCTTAATTAAAATAGATTTTTCAATGTAACATATTCTGGTTATAGTTTCTCCTACTTTTACTCCTATAAGCTCCTCCCCACATCCCCTCCCATCCAAAAAAAAAATAAACATCTAAGGAAATGTAATATAATAAAATAAATATAATATGATGAAACAAAAGCAAACACATAGGAGTAGGACAAAATGAACAGGAAGAAAAAGAATTCAAGAAAAGCAACAAAAAAGAGATATAGATGCGGAGAGCCACAATTTCTTTTTTTTTTTTTTAAGATTTATTTACTTATTATATGTAAGTACACTGTAGCTGTTTTCAGACATACCAGAAGAGGACATCTGATCCCATTACAGATGGTTGTGATCCACCATGTGGTTGCTGGGAGTTGAACTCAGGACCTCTGGAAGAACAGTCAGTGCTCTTAACCACTGAGCCATCTCTCCAGCCTGAGAGCCACATTTTCTAAAGTTAAAAGAATCTTTATTATTTTCTATTATAAATTCATGCTGGTCCCAACACTGGGAGTAACTGGAACCAGTGAGACCAGGCATACAGGAACTCCACCAGCCCAGTGGCTCAGGTTCCTTCCTGTCGCACAACACCCAGAGGAAGCTCTACTCCCAGGTGCTCTAACATGCCCAGGATCAGAGGTGAGAAGGACACAACATCTGTTCCAACACTGGGAGTAACTGGGACCAGCAGAACCCAAGCACACAGGAAATCTGCCAGCACAGTGGCTCAGGTTGCTTCCAGTCTGTCTGGGCCAGCCAGTGCTCTGAGCAGACCTTGGGCACAAACTCTGCAATCATTCCTAAAAACCCAGAGGAAGCTCCACTCCCAGGTGCTCTAACAAGCCTAGGGTCACAGGATCCCAGAATCACAGGATCACAGAGACAGCTTGACTCTGAGGAGTTCTGACACAATCAGGATCACAGGAAGGACAGGCTCCAGTCAGATTTAGCAAGGGCAGGTAGCACTAGAGATAACCAGATGATGTGGGTCAAGCATAAGAATATAAACAATACAAACCAAGGTTACTTGGCATCATCAGAACCCAATACTCCCATCATTGTAAGTCCTGGACACATCATCACACCAGAAAAGCAAGATTCAGATCTAAAATAACTTCTCATGATGATGATGCAGGACTTTAAGAAAGACATAAATAGCACCCTCAAAGAAATACAGGAGAACACAGGTAAACAGCTAGAAGCCCTTCAAGAGGAAACACAAAAATCCTTTAAAGAATTACAGGAAAACACAATCAAATAGGTGAAGGAAATGAGCAAAACCATCCAGAATCTAAAAATTGAAATAGAAACAATAAAGAAATTAGAAAGAGAGACAACCCTGGAGAAAGAAAACCTAGGAAAGAAATCAGGAGCCATAGATGCAAGCATCACCAACAGAATATAAAAGATAGAAGAGAATATCTCAGGGATAGAAGACACCATAGAAAACATTGGCACAACAGTTAAAGAAAATGCAAAAAGCAAAAAGTCCCTAACTCAAAACATCCAGGAAATCCAGGATGCACTGAGAAGACCAAACCTAAGGATAATAGGTATAGAAGAGAGTGAAGACTCCCAAGGTAATGGGCCAGTAAATATCTTCAACAAAATTATAGAAGAAAATTTCCCTAACCTAAAGAAAGAGATGCCCATGAACATACAAGAAGCCTATAGAACTCCAAATAGACTGGACCAGAAAAGAAATTCCTCCCATCACATAATAATCAAAACACCAAATGCACTAAACAAAGAAAGAGTTTTAAAAGCAGTAAGGGAAAAAGGCCAAGTAACATATAAAGGCAGGCCTATCAGAATTACACCAGACTTCTCATTAGAGACTATGAAAGCTAGAAGATCCTGGGCAGATGTCATACAGACCCTACAAGAACACAAATGCCAGTCCAGGCTACTATACCCAGCAGAACTATCAATTATCATAGATGGAAAAAAGAAGATATTCCATGACAAAACAAAATTTACACATATCTTTCTACAAATCCAGCCCTACAAAGGATAATAGATGGAAAACATCAACATAAGGAGCAAAACTACACCCTAGAAGAAGCAAGAAAGTAATCTTTCAATAAATCCACACAAACCTAATTCCACCTCTTACAACTAAAACAATAGGAAGTATCAATTACTTTTTCTTAATATTTTAATATAAAAATTAATATTACCAATATATCCTAATCGATTGAAATCTAAAAATATGAGGAATTAGAAATTTATTGACTGTCATCCAATGGTCTCTCTACTTTGGTAATTGGAGAAATAGGTCCAATATTATACAATCCATATTCACTTTCAGCTTGTTTGTTTGTGACAATGTCTTCCTGTGTACAGCATAATGGTCTTGAGATCTTGCTTCTCCTATCTCAGCCTTTCTATTAGTAGTATTGTTTATTTCATGTTTTTACACTACACTATGGTTTTAAGAACAGCTTACAAATTTTAAAAGTATTTATGTGCCCAAAAGGAATGTAGACAATTAAATTGGGAGAGGTTTTGTAAGAGAACAACGAAGAGTAAGACTGAATGCTTTGCTTGACGTTTGCAACTCTTGTATCAAGTTACCACAGTAAGAGCCAAGATTTTAAGCTCTACTAAATATAAAACAAACAAAAAAATACACTTTATATATTTATGTTCATTTAAGAAAATATTAATAGTGATGTATTATTTTGAAATGTACAGTTAATACATTTGAAGTTATTTAAATTTTTTTTATTGTTTACATTTTATTCACTTAAAATTACCTTGAATTATTTTCTTTTTTTTTCTTTTAGATATTTTCTTTATTTACATGCGAATTTCTCCATTCCCAGTTTCCC
>NW_022196903.1:102429205-102429498 GCF_008632895.1 Mastomys coucha
AATTCAGATAAATTGAAATCATGTAACTTTTCTCATTATAATGCAATAAAACTTAAAAAAGAAAAAAATTAAAAAAATAAATTCATGCTTATGTGTACAATTTGAAAATAGAGAAGTCAGTGAATTAGAGAATTTTCCAATATTCTGTATATTATTATTACCTTGAGATAGCTTTGAAAATGTTGGTATTTATCTACTTATCTTTATCTATGGCCCTACTGACCAAAAACATTGGATTGAGTTTTAGTTGTCACAATTAATATATAAAAACACTAGATTTCTCAGTAGTTTCT
>NW_022196903.1:102429508-102453764 GCF_008632895.1 Mastomys coucha
AAAAAAAAAAAAAAAACCCTAGCATTCAATTTCTAAATATATTAGGCTTGGGGAAGTTTTGATGTGATGGCTCACTCCAGTGGAAAAGGTAGCTCATGATCTGAGAAGACTTACAAGTGTGCCTTAAACTATTACCACCTCTGGATTCACTGGAAATTCTGAGACAGTTGAGAATGGGGACAAACAGGCTCCCTGGGTTTTGAGCGTTGCCGACTTAAGAAGCTATTGGTATTAGAAATCTAGGATAAGATTGCCTTCTTGGGCCTCCATCTATTCAACAGATACCCCCAAGACTCTAAAGAACCAAAGATGAGTAAGATTCAGCCACTGCTCACATGACTGCTCTGTGCAAACAAATAACTTACAGGGGAGCCCGATAATTGCCACTCTAGGGGATGTAAACAGAGATCTATGGAGCCGCAAGGGATACAGTGATCCATTACTCTCAGAGCGTGCTTCTGCTGGATCATTTTCTTTCACCCAGCACAACAACGTAATGCCAACTTAAAAATAAAGGAATCCAGGGGCTCAATACTGTCCATTAGAAATATCTTTCATGTGTCTATCTTCATTATTTCTTCCTCACTTCTGCCTAGGTAGAGGCTTAATTTTCCTGCACAACTCTCCCCGACATAAATAGTCTACCACTGCTTTTGTACTATTTCATATCAGATATTGATTTTTTTTGCTACCTTCTTATTGGATTGGAGGGCTCAAGGGGAGAAAAAGTTTTCTGATCTAGCTTTTGGCACCAGCCCATCTTTGAGCCAAACTGTGTTCTGTGACATTGCCATTATCACTGGTCCGGTCCAAAGTCACGTGACCTTTAGGGCATCATCTCTTAAGCTCCATGTTGTGGGCATAGCAGAGGGGTGTGTCTTGAATGGGAGGGGACGGGTACTATCAAATGTCCCTGAAAGGAAGGGATTAACAGGGATATAACATTTATTTGATAGCTTCTTGGCAGGATGAAAAAATCACATAGATGAGAGTAATGAAACAGAGTATGCCAAAATCAACATTTTGTTCCAAGGTCCTGAATGTCTGGGGTTGAGTGGAGTAGCTAACAAGGGTATGTAACAGAAAAAGGATTTAAGATACATCCTGGAAAGCGGATAAAATGAATCTAAAAGACCCGTTAGGCAGGCTAGGCAGAAAAGTTTGTTTTAACCCTCTGGGTGCTGAAAAACCAATGGAAGCTGTTAACATGAATTTACGTTATAGTTAGCTTTGGATTTTATGACTACAGCTCTAGTGACAGAAAGCAAGATGGATTTAGCAAGAGAGAAGCTGGACCATTTGGAAAATGAGAGGGATCTGCTGCCCTAGAATACTGGCTACCAGCTCCCAGTGGGCAGCATGGGGCAGTTGGCTGAGGACTGTGTCTGGAGGAATGCTCATAGGGAGAAGGAGGCTGGCAGTTAACTACTATGTATTTAATGGCTCTGATCTCAGCTACAGGCAATGAAATAATACTAAAGGTAGCCCTCCTTTTATTTTTTAGAAACAAAAGAGAAAAAAGCATTTTAAGAGCCCGAAGGTCTCTTCTTATTTATTTACTATCACCACCGTCATCTTATTATTTGTTGAGCAGAGTCTAGGATAAATCACATTTTAAAATGTTTTCCTTATGTATCAGTAAAACTATGGAAGCATTTATATTTGATCCAATATACAGACACAATAAATGATTATTTTAAAGAAGGAAATTTTTACTTGAAACTGCCACTCTGAGAGGCTTGGGAAAGCCATGGCATGCCACTTGCTCTTTGCCCTTGGGTTATAAATTTTTATCTCATTTTCCTGGACTTCACTTTTAAAGCATAATAATAGAAGATGTTAGATTGAACTGCCTCTTTTTAGATTTTCTCCTCTTAGTATATGGATGAATAGATTAATTTATGGTGCTATTAATCTGTTGCCTTTCACCAGTCATAAATTCAGTTTCATACATTCGGGTGTGAATCTAGAGGGGGCAGAATAAGAACACATCTTAGGCCACAAATTATGTTTTTAAAATTGGATACGGATGGTTGAATGACAATGAGAAGCAAATTAATTGGGAGATATTTACATGATTAATTTTAAATGCACAGCTGATCAATCTTGCCTTTAGATACATGACAATAAGGAGGGAGGACAGCTCCGTTCTTTGAGATAAGACTTCTACCACCTCTTTGAACTGCTGAAGTGAGTCTATATCTATTTTATGCCCCTGAAATGTACAATTCTATTTCTAGCTCTTTTTACTTGATGTGTGTATGAAAGTATGTGCATGTTTATGGGCATGTATGTGTGTATTTGTGTTTGCTTAGTTTGTGGTTTGTGTGGTAGTGTCTTTTTATGTGTGTGAGGCCTCATGTCAATTTGAGTATCATTCTTCAAGAGATAGTCAATTTTTAATGAATTTTGAGAAACAATCTCTTACTGGGAGTCGGGATTACCAATCAGGGTTGGCTGTTTGTCCTGCTCAACTCTAGTGATTGACCTGTCTCTGCCTCCACACGTTGTGATTATAAGCTTATACTACCATTCCTTCCTTTTAAGTAGATTCTGGGAATTGAACTCAAGTCCTCATGCTACCATAGCAAGAGTTTTATTGATTGATTTCCCTAGCCCTCTCAGCTCCTGTGTGTGTGTGTGTGTGTGTGTGTGTGTGTGTGTATTTGAGACAGGGCTTCTCTGTGTGTAGCTTTGGCTAGCCTATAACTTGTTCTATAGACCAGGCTGGTCTTAAACCGACAGTGATCTGCCTGCCTTTGTCTCTTAAGTGCAGGGAATACAGGCATGTGCCACCACCTTCCTTTGTAATATACCCTGCTGTTTTACAACTCCATAGGAAGAACAACAATATCAACCAACCAGACCCCCCAGAGCTCCCAGGGACTAAACCACCAACCAAAGAGTACACATGGAGGGACCCATGGCTCTAGCTGCATATGTGGCAGAAGATGACCTTGTTGGGAGGCACTTGGTCCTGTGAAGGCTCCATGCCCCAGTCTAGGGGAATGCGCGGGCAGGGAGATGGGAGTGGGTGCTTGGGTGGGGGAACACCCTCATAGAAGCAGGCACAGGGAGGATGGGATAGGAGGTTTTCAGAGGGAAAACCAAGAAAGGGGATAACATTTGAAACGGAAATAAATAAAATATCCAATAAAAAAAAGGATACTAGATTGTGTTTGAATTGGTGCTGTTTGCATGGGCTTCATATTCAGTTTCCCACTTGCTATTTTACAGCGTGCAATTGGAGTGTGACTTCCAGGTTACCTTCCTCCTTCCTCCCCTTCTACTGCACACTTCTTTTATTTTACATATCTCGTTTGTCTATGAATATTTTTATAAGTTGTCTTCTCTAGTAAACACCCATGAGTTTACTTGAATTGTGGACTATGGTCTGGCTGTCTGTTCTTTCTTTGCAGGTTGAGTGCCTCTAATAGAAAGTCTAGCACTTAGGTGCCAATGTGACTCTGTAGCCACAATCTCCACGTTATGTTTGTCCAAACTCAGGATCTGAAATGTTCCCAGCCTGGGGGTTTGTTCTGATTTTGGAACATATTTACATGCGTTCTGAGATTATATTAAGGATGGATCTGGAGTTTCAATGAGAAATTCATTCTTATTTTATATGTATCTTTTACACTGTACCAGACAGCAACATTAGATATTTTTAATGCATCTGCATTTTGACTAGAACCCATCAGTAGAAGGCAAGTGGCCTCGATCTGGAAAGGTTTCTAATTTGGGATGTTCCCACTGAGTTTACTTTCTCTTCTCAGTGGTTTTTTTTTTTTGGGGGGGGTTACTTGTGAAAAAGAAGCATCGTTCCTTCTTAAACAGCCAAGCAGATCAAGGGTGTGTTATTCGATTATGGAAATACCTTTCTCTTCTCAAGTGCCTCTGGACATGTGTGATCTTTGCTTCCTGTGGCAGTGGCACCACTTGCATTTCCGATGTTCTGTATCTAACATATAGTGCATCAGGTTCTGCTTGTGCTCCCTGGCAATGTTTTATTCATTAGAGCGTTGCCACATTGAAATTATCTTCTGACTGCTTAACAAGCTGTACTAGAGTGAACTTATTTGTTAAAAAACGAAAACAAGTCAGACCAAACCAAGGTGAAAGGCCAGAGTGATTTATTTTCCCCACCTTTGGCTTAAAAAAACAGGGAAGGACACCACTTGAGCCAAGGGTCAGTTTCCTGTAGGCAGAGCTTTTCTTCCTTAGGTATCCTTTAAAAGCCAGAGTCCCCCAACTCTCTCATTTTTCTAGGTTTAAATTTCTCTGTAACATTTATTGCTACCTAACATACTTGTTTATTATCAGTCTTCTTCCACCAGATTTTAAGCATCATAATAATGGGGGATTTATTCAATGTTGTCCAAGAATCATGTCTAACACAGTTGGAAATTATGGCATACCTTCTAATTAAAACAAGGAAGGATTTTTATCTATGTTCTGGCCATTCAGTGTAGATGACATGATGAGCATTTGTTATGTGTTATTTCGTATCTTTTTCAGACTGCTCATGAGGGTAGGAAGGACATTTCAGAGAGGCTGAAGGAGGCTTTGTGTGGCAGAGTAGTCCAAGGTGGAGAACTGTCACAGCCTCCCCACTAGAACTTACTACTGTATATAATTGGTAACTTCAGTTTTGTGTTCTGATCACTGGAGTTAGGGGAATCTTTTGTGTTTATGAAATAACACCATGTACAGGCTTATGATTTCTAGTCACGTTAGTGTGTTTTTTCCTCAGAACACTAAAAATTTTCTAAGATTTACTGATTTTTTTTACTTTGATTTTTTTTTTTATTTTAGTGGAAATTTTCTATGTAGAGAAATTTCCCACTCTAAATTTCAATGATCTAAAATATTCTATTGTATGTATTCATGGTATAGGGTGCTATGTTATATAAGAACATCTTTATACAGGTATATATTATATATAAAGCATATTCACTATCTTAGTTATTAGTCTTTTGCTATAAAGAGACACCATGACAATGGCAAGTCTCATAAAAGAAATCACTTTATTGGGGGCGCACTTACAGTTTTAGAGGCTTAGTTCATGATCTTCATAACAGGAGACAGAAAGGCATGCCACTGGAACAGTAGTTGAGAGCTTTAAGTCCTATGTCCTGATCCACAAACAAGCAGAGAGGGAGGTGTCTGGCATGGGCTTCTGAAACCTCAAAACCCACCTCTTGTAACATACTTCCTCCAACATGGCTGCACCACTTTATCCTTCCCAAACAGTTCCACTAACTGGGAACCAAGCATTACAAATATGTTTCTATGAAGGGAATTCTCATTCAAAACACCACATTCCTTCGTAGTCTCCTCTCTTCTCTCTTTTCTGCCTCCTCTCTCCCACCAATTCCTCTGTGTTGGTGATGTCAAGTCCTGTGCTTAGGTTATCTCATCTAATCAGCATAGTAATTCTGCAAAGGAGGTAATGTTTCTTCTTTGCCCAAAGGGAATAAGGACATGCTGATAGGTTAAATGACTTCCTCAAAGTGATAATGCTGAAGAAAAGCATAGTTGAGGCTTGAACACAATATAATTAATTCCATTGTTCGTTTATTGGTATAGAACTCTGTTATTTTTCAGTGGGGAGTATTATATGCAGATAGAAAAAAGATTAGTGAAATCTAAGTGATTATTGGGGATTTATGATGAAAAAGAATGAGCTTAGAAAGCTATGTGATGATGAGGCCACATATAGAGGTTTATGTACTTGCACAGGTGCCCCATTTTAAAGGGAAATGTTAAACCAAAGAGCTTTCTGGGAAGGAGAGGAACAGGGAGGAGGGGCTTGGAAGTACCTTGCTTGAACAAAGGTTGTTTGTTCTGCGAAGGGAGGGCAAAGAGCAGTATGGGCATGATGTGCTGCTAAAATGTGATGTATAGTTAGGTATCATAAGAAGAAACTGATTCTTCTTGGGAATCATCTTTTTATAAGATTGGGACCTGGGGTCAATTGAACATATATCCTAGTTTTTTCCTTATCTCTCTTTGGCTCAACTTATTTCATCTCTCCACTTCATTTCCCTTGTCTGTTAAAGTGATATAATCCCACTCCTATCATAGTCCTGATGTCAGAATTCATTGCAGTGATGCATAAGAACCCTTGATCAGATTACCTATAGCAACACAAATACTCAGCCAGAAAAAATGGTTATCAGTGTTATTGATAATTGTAGTTTCACAGTACAAAAGGAGACATGTCAAGATAGTTGATTGAGTTGGTTAGTGTACTGAGTCATCAGCTTCATGCACTGTGTCCTTAGCAGCAGGATCACCACTCTGTCAATAGCTACATGATTTCTCATAGGGTGACAGACAGAGCTAAAGGTCTCTCCCATCTCTCTCGCAGCTTGCTTTGCCTATTCTATGTCTAGAATCTGGCTGACTACTCCCCAGACACTTTGCTCCTATCTGGGCTCTTGCTAGAAACATCGCACAGCATAATAGTTTCCAAACAGAATTTCCCTACTGCTACTCTTGTTCTTAAAGTCTGCTCTTCTTGCAGCAGCCAGAGGGATCATGTCTAAGTGAATTTAGCCATGCAACCAACTCCTACCTTCTAAGTATCCTCCAATTGGATTTTTTGTTTTGAGCCTTTGGACCAGAATCCCAGCTCTTCCCTGTTACCTGCAAGATCCTAAAGGATCTTCACCTCTATTTTCTTTTTCTCTGACCTCACCCTCCCCGCCCCTTTACTGCCTCTTGTATATGAACTGTAATTGCAGTGGCATTCTTCTTCATTCTGGCTTCAGAAATCCTAAACTGATTCTTAGCCTGAGATTCTTGAATATGTTTATCTACTGGATATTTGAACGGATGACTTCTCTTTCCTCATAGTTCAGTCTAACCAAGCTTCACTTGGAGGCGCTTTATCTCTAGCTTCATCCTCGTTGTATTGTACTCATGGTATCCACTACCGTGAAACTACCCTAAGATCACATGTACATCCCTTTGCATGGAGCCCTTTTTACCTTTGTTTTTGCTGTGCTCTCATTTCCAGGATGGTGCGGAGAGCGGAGCCCCGAGAGAGAGGCCTCGTAAACAAAGCCCTTATTTGGCTAAGCTACTGCTATTGGTTGCTTCTTCATCTGGTGATCTATCTGCTTTTGCTACATGGCCCATTGGGATTGGCTAAGCTTGGGAGTACTCAACAGCCGAGGGTGGGCCAGGAGGCGGAGCTTAAGTAAGCTCCAGAGAGGCAGGAGCTGCAGAAGACAATAAGATTAGAGCAGGAGAAGCAGGTAGAAGAGAGCAGGAGGGAGAAGCATTGTAAAAGGGTCCTGGAATAAACTGCAAAAGGAAGAGCTCGTGTAGTTGGCGTCTTTCTTGCTGGACAAGGAGGACGAGGACGCAACAGGATGGTGTTGTAAATTAGCATTTACTTTGCCACCAAGAGCTGCTGTTCATTGAAAGTCACATTGAATGCAGAGAGCAGTCCACACAATCCCAGCTTTTTCTTTGGGCCTGTTCTTTATTCATTCCTTCATCTCCACAGTAAGGTCAAATCCCAGGAGCTGTGAAAGTATAAAACAGTCTGGACTCTCAATTGCTCAGCTTCATTTGCCATTCTTGTCTCCCATTTTTCTGGTTTAGAGCAGGCTCTGTAAGGTTAATATGCGTTTCTGAGACTTAGACTGCATGTGCCAATATCAGATTCTCTGGAACTGGAATTAGAGACAGATATTAGCTACCTGAAATTGGTGCCGAGAACAAAACCTGGGTCTTCTGTAAGAGCAGTTAGTACTCTTAACCACTGAGCCATCTCTCCAGCCTCAAGAGTACTTCTCTTTTTGATTTGTTAATTTATAATAAAAATAAGCCATAAGTTTCTGAATTTCTAATTTTATAAAATACTTGAGCACTGCCTGTCTGTTAAGGATTAGGATGTGTGACAAACCAAATTGACACATTTATGGAAAGTTTACTTATTTTATTGAGAAAATCATAATTACCTACTTTATTTTCCTTCTTGTACTTAGGGATTTGTATTCAGTACTCTGTGGTTAATTAATCAGTTTAGTAAATTGTTTGCTGTTTTGTTACATTCTTATTATAATGTGAGACAGCTGCAAAGTCCCTAAGTCCCTGTTTTCTTAGCATTATTTATGGATCCTCTGAACAGGTGTTCTTTTTTTATTTTTTTAGAAATGCATTTGAATTGAATATTTGGAAGAATTACTGAATACTGTTTAAAAGAGGCTGTAATATACATTATTATCATTTTTACTATTATTATTTGTGTGTTTTTTGATACACAATCTTGCTGTGTAGTTTAAGCTTGAGGTAAACTCACTGGGTAGTCTAGGGTGGCCTCAAACTTGTAGTAGTTGTCTTGCCTCAGCCTCCTGAGTGGCAGGATCACAGGCCTGAGCCTGTATTTATTCCCAGCTTTAATTGTTTTCTGGAATAAATTACTATAGGAATGTGCCTGATTTAAAAGGATATTGCATTGCCCGTTACATAATGGTCACATGGAGGAATGAAAGAATATCAGAGATGATAACAGTAAAACTACTCTGGAGCAAGGAGTGTTAGGTGAGAATATATGTATTGTCTTGTTCCATTCCTGTGTGTTCAAGAGAACCCAACATGATTGTCCAGGACTGTGGCTGAAGAGGCTAGGATTTCTAATGACAGATTCGCATTAGGCAAGATTTATGCTAGCTAAAGAACAAGGCTGAGAATCCAGATGATTTGCAAGTGAATTGACATTCCTTGGCATAGAGTAGTCTCAGCTGGGGATTGCAGTTCCAAGGGACAGCGTTGTCAGTGCCAGGGATCCACCTTAGTTTTAGGCAGGTTCTTGGCTCTCTGATAAACAACTCCCTTTGCCTCTTCACATCACTTATACTAGCAAGAGATTTACTGAATCCGGAGTGAGTTATGGACCTCTTGTAGACTTGTCCCAAGGGTATGACTGTACATTTATCTCAGACCCTGAGTAGTTGGGTTCTGGTAACTCAGGGATGTCCAGCAGCCTTTTGAAATAGCCAGTGGCATCAGCCCTCTAGCATGCAAACAAGCTGTGTGTTAACTACAGTTTTGTCAGCAGCGTCAGCAAGCAGGCCTGAAGATGAGAAGGCAAAGTGGTCTTTCTCCCTAAGAGATCCCTTTTCAGTGAACTTAAGATAAGAAACAGTTAAGGTAGACTTTTTGCAGTGTGCATCTTTTCTTCTGACAGGGTTTTTCAGCTTTAAGGTCTGTTCCTTTTAGTATCTTTCATTGTGCCTGCAAAGCACTTGGGATAGTCTTTGAAAACACACACACACACACACACACACACACACAGTCTTCCTGTGTTCATAGATTGTGTATCATTGCATTTAGCCAGCTGTGGACAGGAAGTGTTAAGAGACACATACAGACTTTCCCCTTTACCAACAGTTTAATATCCACACAGCATTCCATTCTATTAAGGGACTGTAAACAACCCAGAGACAATTTTACATGTAGGGGGATAAAGAGTATGGGCTATATGTAAATCCAGCATCATTTTATATAAGGGGCTTGAGCATTTGCAGAGCTTGGTACCCAAATGGCATCAGGACTCATACTACCTGTGTTGCCAGATGCTAAGTCTGCTAGCACTTAGACTAGAAGAGCTATGAGAAATAGATTTCTGCTTTTTACAAGTCTGACATTCCTTTTTAGTATCTGGATGAGTTATACCTCTAGAGAACTTGCTTATGTGCAAGGAAGGGAGCTTTCTGGGAAGATACTGTTTAATCTTCAGAGCTGGGGTTAGTCCATTTTATAGCTAACATGGATAGATGTTTGTTGAGTGGTTGACAATATGTCCTCATCCCGAAGGGAAAGTGCAATTCTAGAGATTTCTCGATCAGCAGAATGATGGGGTATACTGGAGTCATGGGGATAGCTTCTCAGAGCAGTCCTGCTTTCTTAGAGCTGTTAACTAGTCCACTTGACGCAGTCAGTCTCAGAAGGCTCCGTTTGGGTCTCTCTGGCAGATGTGAAGGGACTTGAAAAGTAGGAGAGGAGGCAGTGTGACTTAGCATGACAGGCCCGGACAGGTGAACCACATAGCCATGACGATAGGAATGGGCTTTAGGAACTCATCCTTTCTGTACTCGCTTGGCTGAAGGAGGGAGAAAGAGTATTCTGTAGTGAAAGAGGATGTTGTGTGAGCCAGATAGGGCCAGCTTCTCTGAGAAGCAGGTTAATTGAGGTGGTTAGACAAACCCAGAGCATAAACAACTAGAGAGCTTGGAGTAAGATGTCAGTAGATCTATTTGAGAGAGATACCATTGACAAGGATGTGGCCCAGCCCAGCAAGCTGAACCTTGTTCTCTTCCTCTACCAGATGGGAATGATAGAATAACTGTCATAGAGCATTGTGAGGACTGGATAAGACAGTACATCTGGAAGCATTTGCTATATTGACTTGTACAGATGCTGGCTTGTTCTGTCTCCTTTCTGTCAGATTCACGTCAAGAAAAAACTAAAGATAAAACAGGTGGAGAAAAGATGGATATCCTGATACCCATTTACTCTCCACTAAACAAAGTAGAGAAATCAGTGTTTTTAATCAAAGAACCAGTACATGTGCTGGAGGTTAAGAAGAAAGAAATGTCTCCTTAGGGACATAAAAAGCACCAATGAGGAGGCAGAAAAGGGTGTTGACATGTGGGGGAGGAAGGACATCTTGCCTTGAAGAAGTCCAATAAGCCAAGCAAGGGAGATGGTGTAGGACAGAACAAAACCAGGGCATGAATTGTGAGAAATCAACATCAGGCTCTTATGTGGGTGTAGTAGAGGAGAGTGGAGAGGCAGGCTGGAGCCACAGAAGCCCAAGAAGCAGGTGGAGACCTCATTTGTGAGGAAAACAGCAAAGGAAGGTTGTCACTAACTCATGGAACTGGAGGAAAATGAAATTGTAATAAGGGAGAGAAAGGATTCCAGAAATGGGCATCATACTTTCCATCCAATTCAGTTATTTTAAGCCATAGAGAAACTATGGGCATGTGTTGGGATTTCAGACTTCTTTCTGTAAGGGAGTGTAGAATAAACTGCTTTCCAATAATGATCCAGGCACAGTTTCTGCAAATAGAAGTTCCTTCAAGCGCCAGGCCAGTTTGAACTGTGTACAATCCCAGGGCAGAACACGTCAGTTCTTTGCCAGTTCAGTTAAATGACTTCTCCCCCTGGGGAGATTGTATCTTTTCTGGTAACACCTTGAGAAGACTGAGAATTGAACAGCATAATAATGAGGGTGAAGCTTCTCACTGTTCATGGTAAAATGAGGTGTCGGTGGGCTCAGTATTACCTTTGACACTGATTTCAGAATAAAAGATTTTACAGATTAGGAATCATTATGCTAACTGCATATAGCATATATAAAATATAAACATTTTTTTGTCTGTGGTTTTAATGAGAGCAAAGCATCTGTTCTATGCAGAACATTTGAAACACATGAAAATGCTATAGCAAGAAAACCATTGATGTTTCTCTTTATATCTTTCTGATATAATGTTTCAAAATAATAAGCAATAAATATATGTATATATTTGCATATATATGTGCATATAGACATGTAATTGTGTACACAGGTATCTAGTCATATATATTTATATAAGAAAAAATTCTATAAAATCATATATCTTTTTTTTAAAGATTTATTTATTTATTTTATGTATATGAGTACACTGTAGCTGTATAGATGGTTGTAAGCCTTCACGTGGTTGTTGGGAATTGAATTTTAGGACCTCTGCTTGCTCCGGTCAACTCTGCCCACTCCACCTGGCCTCAAAGATTTATTTATTATTATTTATAAGTACACTGTAGCTGTCTTCAGACACACCAGAAGAGGGCATCCAATCTCATTACGGGTGGATGTGAGCCACCATGTGGTTGCTGGGATTTGTACTCAGGACCTTCGGAAGAGCAGTCAGTGCTCTTATCCACTGAGCCATCTCGCCAGCCCCAAAATCATATATCTATTTCCCTAGCCCTGCCTGTCGGTATGTATGTATTAAGGCATGTATAGTTGTTTTTGTGTGCTCAATTTTGTTCCCTTTCAAGTAAATCATACTCATAATATTCCTTGCAGCAGGTATTTTGACGTTCAGAAAAATTAAGTACCATGAAGAATCTTATATAAATTTTTTCTGTCAACAGTACTTTCCTACATTGTATATGCATGTGGAATTTCTATGTGAATTATTTCTTCATCTAATAAAGGTGTCCATTATTCAATGTTCTCTTGTAGAGGAACCCCAGTACGCACTTCTTCATTTAGACTCTAGTTCTGCCCAAATCTCTCAAATTATCGAAGCTTTGATTTCTCACACATGAAATGGGTGTGCATGCATTATACTGCAAGCCTTAGATTCCCTGGGATGGGCAGGTTGAGTGCATCAATGGTTAAATAGCTCCAGGCACCCACCCCACTCCTAGCCATGGCATCCACATGAAGGCTGGCTGCTATTAAAACAGATCTTTGCTTCCCACTGTGCCAGCTGTCTCTTTTCATATGACTGAACCTTAATCTCTTGGGTTTATTTCTTTTTCGCCAGCAAAGGTGATTTTATTTAAGATGTTAGCTAAATATAACGAAAGAAAGTTAATGTCATTCCAGAGAGGAATCAGCACAGCTGTTACCCACCTTCTGAGAGGGCTCATCCTCCTCAGAGGTAAATGAACAGTTGACTATGACAGTATGACAATGTTGGCAGAACTTTAGGAGTTTTAGCTGAAGCTGGGAACAATACTGTTGATAGATTTTGCATGGGCAGGCATTAAACTATTGGGGGGGGGCAATTTTTGGCTTGTTTGATTTCCGGTGTTACTAGAACTTGTGGCTGCATCACTGACTGACACTTGCAGCTCAAATTCCGAAGTGTAGGCAGCACCACTCCCTTGTTAATCAGTGTGCTTAACACAAGAGCTAATGATGTGATATGCAGCCCGACCACAACTGTTAAGCCATATGGCACGTATTTGCTGTTATTTATAGAGAACACATTTATGCTTTGAGTTTTCTGAGCCACCAAGCATCATAGGAAAGGATACTGTACCAGCTTTGTATAGTAATCCAACTTTCTTAGGAGAGCAGTTTATCAAGAGTAGAATGGTACATGTGTAAAATTACTACTGGAGTATACCTTGAATGAATATGCACCCTGTGTTTGTGACTACACAGAGTAGAAGAGAAATGTACATAGGTGAAAATAAAGGGTTGCTACCACATTTCCCAAAAAACATCTGGGTCCTAACCAGGATTTTTATATTAAAAGATACAGAGAGTCTGCAGATATGCCTTAGTGGTTAAAAGAACTTGGTGGTCCTATAGAAGACCTGGGTTGGGTTCCATGCATGTACAGGTGGCTCTGAACCACTTATAACTCCAGTTTAAGGAGAATGTGAACCTTCTTCTGGACTCTGGGGGGTACTGTATGCACTTGGTGATATATAAATGTAGGCAAGCACAGAACAGAAAAGAAGATGAGAGTAATATTTGTCTGGCTGTTGTTTTCATAAATGGTTAAAAACAATAAAAAATACCACAACTTTGAAAATTTTAAAGTATCAACTTTTTAAAATCATATAGAACTCTAGTTGTATTAACAATAATGATGTCTGGCACACAGCAAACTTTCTGTGTTCTGGGTGCCATTGTCAGATGTGGTGTAGACCAAGGCTGTGTACTATGGGGGTGGTAGAAAGGACACTGTGAAGTTAAGTGGAAAGACACATCAGCCGTCACAGTGATATATGGGCTGTGTTTCTGATACACACAGAAACGTCCACTGATATATACATAAGTTGTCATTCTGGAGGATGGTCATATAAAAGGCTTGTTTAACTCCCCATTTCATAAGCTTTTATTATTACTATTGCATAGGTAGGCCATGGGTGCATTTCACACAGTACGACTGTCCGTAACGGGTCTACATTTTCTTGTCTTGACAGCAGACACTCTCAACTGAAGGAATAATTTGGTCATAAACTTTTACTCTCAGGGGACTACTGGTAATCTCTAGGACGGTTTTGATGCTCTCAAGTCATTGAAGAAGATAATAACCTCTAGGATAGAGAGGCTAGGGTTTTGAACATATATTCTCTAATGGGATAGACATTTCGACTTCCTCTATCAACAAATAATTATCAAGTCACAAGTGTTGATACTGTTATGTTGAGAAGCCCAGCTCTAGAAATAAATGTGTAGAAAGGGTTGTAAGAGGAGGATGTGGGTCTCAAGGGATTTCTCTATATGTATCATTTAGTATCTGTTCTAAATAGATGCTACCCAGAGATGTAAATAATATCTGAAGTTAGTCCTCAGTGCATGGTCTTGTCCAGACCTGGCACTTGCTGAGTGCTTTAAATGTATTACTTTATTAATTCTGCTCAATGACACTTAAAGCTGAAGAAAGCCACTTGTATATTTCAGAAAACAGCAGAAAAATTCCAAACCTCTGCTTTTATATGAATACTTCTTGAATATTTAGGAATCAAATATGTCAATGTGTTATGTTTTTATCCAGGAGGTGGAAATCAAACCTTATTCTGCACCCAGGAAGGGATGAGGAAACTGATACTTTCTTAGTGATATTTCAAAGCCATAGATTTAAAAGAATTGACAAATAGAATTATTCTGAGCCTGGTTATTACGGAGGGAATGAGCTCGTTAATCATTCACAGAGTGTTTCCTGCCATGCAACAGCATGAGAGATGATATGTATCACAGTAAGCAAACCTTGTAACTTCTCCATTCTGGTCTGATGTTTGTGTGGATGTGATATTGGAGGAATGAAATTCTGCTTTCTATACTTTCAAAGCTGATGTCATATTATCTGGGTCTGGCATTTTCTTACCTAGGATACTAATTTCCTCAGGTTTCAGGTGGTTACATGAAGCAGCTTGTACGTAGGCTCTGCTGCCCATCCTCTATCTTTAAGAATCCAGTGGCTTGCTGTCGTGATGGAGAAAGACACACTTGTCAGGTCTCACTGTCAAGTAAGATCTTGATCCTATAAGTCTTTATTTTTCAAATTAACATAGGTTATGTTTTAAGTATATTGCACATATCAAGCTATTTATGTGCTATGAGTACTTTTGTTTTAATGGTCAAAGAAATTTAGGCACAGGGAGATAATGGGGCACTATTAAATAGGAGCCAGCCTGCCTTTGAACCTCAAGTTCATGCCAGTGTGATATGCAGATCCTTTGAGCTAATGTGTAGTAGGATAGCGTGCTTGAAGGCAGGCTTTGGAGATGTCTATAGACTCCACTAATTAATGGCAATGTATTTTAATGCTTCAAGTTTTTTTTTAAAAAATATATTTTTAAAAAGAATAGAAAAGTTTTAACATCAGTGCTGTCATTAATAATGTTGACTTTTATCATCTTTGGCTGTTAAATCATTCTTTTTTTATTGGTTACTTTATTTATTTACATTCCAAATGCCCCCCTTACTGGTTTCCCCTCTGCAAACTCCCTATCCCATTCCCCTGCCCTTACCTTTATGAAGGTGCTCTCCATACACTGGATCATTAGCCTCCACAGGCTAAGGGTCTCCCCTCCCATTGATGCCAGATAAGGCCATCCTCTGCTACATATACAGCTGGAGCTATGTATGCTATAAAGTTACTTTGAATGCTGAATTAGAAAACACTGAACTATTGTTCAGATGAAAAATATAAAGTAGGGTTCTGTGAAATAGCGCCTACTACCTTTTCAGACAATTAATCAATATGTAACTTTATTCCATGCATTTCTTTAAAACTTAAAGCTGAAATTCAGCAAATCTATTTTTGTGGAGAAACCTTTTTCTTTAACCGTATGAACTATTATATGTTGTCATAAATTAGTGGTACATTAGATACATACTTTAAAGGGTATACATTTGGCTATTTGACAAGGAATATCTGATGCTTTTGGCTTGGATTGTCTGTTAAATTTAACACATATGAGCACTTTCCTACTGTTAACACGTGAGTTCTAGTACAAATGCAGATAAAAGGAGAACAATGATATCAACCAACCAGACCCCCTAGAACTCTCAGGGACTAAGCCATCAACAAAGGAGTACACATGGCTCCAGCTGCATATATAGCAGACAATGGCCTATCACGCATCAATGGGAGAAGTCCTTGGTCCTATGAAGGCTTGATAGATGCCACAGTGTAGGGGAATCGAGGGTGGGGAGGTGGGAGTGTGTGGGTGGGTGGAGGAACACCCTCCTAGAAACAGGGGGAGGGAGGATGTGATAGGGTGTTTCCAGGAGAGAGGGAAACCCGGGAAAGGGGATAACATTTGAAATGTAAGTGAAGAAAATATCCAATAAAAACAAAGAAAGAAAGAAAGAAAGAAAGAAAGAAAGAAAGAAAGAAAGAAAGAAAGAAAGGAAGAAAGAAAGAAAGGATGTCAATAATCAGATTCCATGTCCTTTGAGTAATTCTCTCGGCTGACTTCCTGTGGACAGAGAGTTCTAATCTGAAGGGGGTGGGTACCGGAAGCAGTTTATTTTATATATAGTCTATGTAAGCTCTGCCGCCTTGTCTCTTTATCTCAGAAAGTAAACCAGGCAATCAGTGGCTAGAATGTGCATATTGTACAGAGTGTGCTAAGGACAGAGAGAAGAGCCTGGGAAGTCCATCTTTCCTGGTATAAAAGACTCCCTGCCTCATAGTCGTAGTTTTAGTTACTTACTTTGCAGCCCTGCTCGCTCCCATCGTTTGTGAACAGAGGACATGATCTGGATAAATAGAGAAGAGTGCTAGGAAGCCAAGTGTGGTGTCCACACCAACAGGTAGCAGCATCAGTATCGCCAAAGAACAAAGATCCCAAGCCAGATCACCTCCTTCAGAAACTTGGTGGGAAGAACTCAGATCTCTGTGGATTCTGTTGGAACCAAATGCCAGACAATTCTGAACATGACTAAGGGAGCCTGAGAGCCTTGCCCTGGCCTAAGACCTCCCCTGAACTCATTGAGACCTCGTGAGAACCTGGTATGTTGCAGACTATAGATTCCTGTGCCATACACACTGAACACTGCTTTTATATTTATGAAAATGGGTATGAGTTTGTCCAGTTTGTCAGGGTTCTAATACTTGTGTTCGAAAGCCACTTCGTTGGCCTCGGATGGTTTCTGAAGACTTCTTGTGGGGTTTTAGCTAACTAAATCACGAGGAGCACCTAGGAAGGAGTGAACATTGGTCTCACAGAGTTAGATGCCCTCAAGGAGGGTCTGACTAAGCAAGGCTACACCACGCACTTGGCTCCTTCTGCACAAGACCAATCCCCTTTCTGGTTCTCTACCATGTCATAACACAGTCAAACGGCCTGTCACTGGAGACTGAAAAGTCAGACTTTAGCCTCTAAAAATCTATGTCAATGAACATGATCTTGTCATTAGACCCCAGCCTTAGGTGTTCTGTGATTGCATTAGATAAGAGACCAGTGTAGTGTTGTAGTGTGAAAACACAATCCTAGGGAGTTTGGCAAAGTCAAAGTTCTAACCTTTTGCTGATGGGTGCAGAGTCATTCAAAATCCAGCAAGCAAGCTTGCATTCTTAGTGAGGTTCTGCTGGGTTTTTAGTCCTAATGCAGATAGTTCTCTGAGTGGTCAGAGTGCTCCTCACAGTTTTAAGCTGTTGGCTGATAGGCAAGGAGCTACTTTTGAGTGTGTAACTTGAGCACACACTTTGATCTTTAAAACAGTGCTGACAGGAGGGATTTTTGGCAGAGAGCACCTTAAAGATGCAACTTTCTTTGTCTCATTTAACCCTTAGATAGAAGGAATGCATACATTTACATTTCTTACTCTGCATGAGTTAAAAACTATTTTATTATTTTTTTGTTGAACATGTATGGGTGTTTTCACCACAACTATGCCTGTAGGCCACAGGCCTGCTTTCTTCCCACGGAGGCCAGAAGAAGGCAATGAATCTCTTGCAACTGGAGTTGCCAATGGTTGTTAGCTACCATGCAGATTCTGGGAACTGAGCCCAGATTATCTGCTATAGTGGTTAGTGATCTTAGCCGCTGAGACATCTCTCCAGGTCCTATATGAATCTTATAATAAGAAATATTGATTATCTACGATTACCATAGATAATCAGCTGACTGGACCTGGTTATGTGGAGTAAATTAGGAGTCGATGATAAGCTTGTCTTATTAATTAATTTATTAATTTACTTATTTATTTAATCAAATCAAACAAAAGGACAGGGAAGTTTGGAGAGACTGTAGGTTGGGAAAATCTGGACCACAGGATGTAATTGGGAGAGTATCTCAGAAGAGTCTACAGATGGAGATGTTGGGGAGAGACAGAAAGGATGTTGAAGACATTTGGATCTTGTCTATGTCATGATCCTAATCAAGAGCCTTCTTTCCCTCTTTTAACCCATGCCTTAAAAATACTTATCAGATCCTAAATTATCTGGATTGGAAAATGTTTTTTAGATCACAGAGGTCATTTTAGATCATAGACGACACAGGTTAATGAAGTTTTATGTGTTGATACATCGTGTTAGAGTTCCTATGTGTGGATCTAAGATGGGGACGAGACACACTCTTAGGTTTTGTCTTTCTTTACACTTGAGTTTGCTCTCACCTGTGATGCTGGATCAGCAGCTATTTTCAGCATCCCATAGATGATGCTTTACTTTTTTCTCAATCAGAACTTAAAGGAATAGGACACTAGGCTTGTAAATTTTTGTGTAAGAAGAAAGGACCTCCATCAAGTTGAAGGTGGAAGAATCATGGGTGTCGCTATGGAAACCTTATGTGCTGAAGAAAGACTGTCAAAATGAAAAAATATAAAGTTGATGGAACCTCTCTGGTCTCTTTAACAAAATTCTCTTCTGAAGGTACTTTGTGGTACATTGAATCTTGGAGGTGATGGTGAGAAGAGGTACCTTGAGTGAGACAATTTAGTATTGCTTCTAATATAATATTTGATTACAACTTTTAAAGGTAATATATTTAACCATTGCAAAGAATTTGGTGAGATCATCCTCTATGATCTCTTGTTTTGAGAATACCTTTGTTAATCTCCTTGAATGGCTTCCATTTGGCGATTTTTGGAAGAGGACTACCTGGTGGTACAAATCTTTTCTTAAGTTTAACATTACATGGCAGCATCAGAAATACTTAGTCTATAAAAATGCATTGGCTATATCAACCCCACCCATGCACTACAATTTCAGTTATCTTTATCTTAGTCATTTTGGATGATTCCATATAGTTCTCTTCACTATGAATTTAACCAGAAATGTACTAACATGCATTTGAAAACAAAACTTTCATTTTTGTTTTTGGTAATTGGTTCTGTTCCTCAGGTTTAAATGCAACTGGTGTGAGCTACATTTGAGACAACTGATCTGATTTAACTTGATAGTCAATGTAACTGAGTTTTAAAATTTAATTTGTTTTTACCTTGAGCACAAAGTTAAAACTCAAGTTTCTGGGTAAGAAGTTCTGAAAGATATTTATTAATGTATACAGGTAATTTCTATTCTGTGCCACCAGGAAAATTCTCATAGTTATAAGTTTGATTTGTGTTCATTTGCTTAAATTTTACAGCAAAACTATTTTAAGTCACTTTGGGATATTAAAGTCATTTGAAAATGTTATGTTTTAATTTGTTCTGAATAGTGATCATTCAAGAAAATGTATCAAGTTCCTTTCATTCATCTTTATGTTGTTTATTTGTAAAATTTTTACTTCTTTTATTTTTGTCCATATATATATATGTGTGTGTGTGTGTGTCTGTGTGAATAAATGCTGCATGAGTACATTGGCTTGTGGAGGCCGTTGGAGCTAGAATTAGAGACCCTTGTTGGATGTGGGTACTGGGAATTGAATTCAGGACTTCTGGGAGAGTAGCAAGCACATTTTACCTCTGAGCCATCTCCCCGCACACCATCGTTTGTTAACAGAGAACATTGCCTGGCTAAATGAAGGTGAGTGTTAGCAAGCTATTTCTGTTGAATTTGACAGATGATTTTGGATTCCTATTATTGCTCTGTCGGCATAGTAACAACATAAGGGAAGCATAAGCTGGAAGCTGGGATGCTGGATAAGGAGGAGGATGAAAAAGAATACCTCTGTTAGTATAGCTTTGTGGGTAGATGAAGAATGTAAGAGCATATGCATGCCCATGGGCACGTGGACTGCTGTCAGTTCCCTGGACATCTACATGGTTCGGCAATGCCCTTTGAGAAGGTTTCAGCTTATGAAGAATTAGAAGAATATGGGTGGAGGAGAGAGAACAGGGTAGAAGAATGAGTTGGCTAGAAATGGCAGGAACAACAGTGGGGCAGAGTGACACTGACATTTGAAGGGATGGGGAAGAGAATGGACCAGGGAAGGGACAGTGCCTCTGAAGTGGCAGGAAACCAGGAAGGTGTTTTCCTATGCTTTTCTGGGCAGTTCTTATCTGTCAGGTTCTTTTCAGTTGTTTACTGAGACAGCTGCTAAGGAAGTTGAGCAAAAGACAGCTTCCATCTTGCTTAGCACCAGAAAACTCTTTAGCAACTTTGTTGAGAGTGCTTTTGGTAGAATCTTATTTCTTTTATTTTATTTCTCAGTCTGTGAGTGTGTTTGTGTGTGTGTGTGTGTGTGTGTGTATGTGTGTGTGTGTGTATGCATGTGTATGTATGAGCCTGTGTATGCATGCTCATGTGCGTGAAGCCTAGCAGTCAGACTCCAGTGTCCCTCCTCAGGGACTGTCTCCCTGGGCTTTGAAACTCTCTGGTTTGTTAGGTTCTCTGACCAGAAAACCTCAGGGAACCTCTACCTGTCTCTGTTCTCCCATCCTCAGCACTAGGACTGCAAACATACACCACTACATTGAGCTTTTAAAATTTTAAACATGAGCTCTGGAGATCATGATCAGGTCCCCATGCTTGTATGGCAACCATTTTACTGACTGTGTTATCTCCCCTAGGACCCACCTCTGGGTCTGTTTTCACTACAGAAAATTTCAAACATGCCCCAAAGTGACAATATCATTGTAACTTTATGGAAAAAGCTCCAGATTTAACAGCTTCAGTAGGTAGAGCCAATTAGTTCAGTATGCCAGGTAAAAAGATAAGGGTTGACAAAAAATAAAGAGAAAGAAGGGTTAACCTATGGGCATGCGGGGAGGAGCAGATAAAGGGTGACGTGGCTCTGCAAGTTTACCTTCATGGTGCTGGTCTGAGCTGTAGGCTTAGAGAGGATTGGACAACAAGGCAAGAGGATGGGTACACAGAACTGCACAGGGCTTCTACCACCATTCTTCTGGCTCTCATCCTTCAAAGTAGTCTTTATAAGTACCTATAATCTGATCCTGTCATTGCTCTTAGGAGATGAATGGTTCCTATGAGATGATGATCTACTCCAGGTTGAGCTTTTCCATCCTAGATAAATTGTTCTCATGTTAGGAATGGTCTTTTCGGCTTCCCAGGCCTTGTTGCTCCTGGAATCCAAGGTTATTTCAGGTTTAGGACAACTTAAACCTTTCAACCTTAATAGTGGATAGGTATAATAGGGAATCATTGGTTTTTAGACATACATTAGTATAACTTTTGGAGTCAGGGGAAGGATCTGACTCAAAGTAAGGAGTGTGGGTTTACATGGAGACATATATGCCAGACCCTTGTCTTGCTCGTAGTTACCTTGTAAATCCAAGGGGTAAGTCAATGATTTTCATCAGAATGCTCCTGAGTCCATAATCCAGCCAAAATTATTACAAAGAGTTTTGCAATCTTGTACTCTTAGTTTCTTCTTTGTATTTTCATTTGTCTGCCTTTATCTGTCTGAGACAGGCTCTTGTTTTGTAGTCCAGCCTGACCTAGAATTCACTATATGCCAAGTCCTTTCAAAATCACTGTGCTCCTGGTTCAGACTCCCTTCTTACTTACTTTATTTATTTTTTTAAAAAATAGTCTATTACAAGGATAGGATAAATGAAAGCAATAGGTAAAAATCTGTGCAATAAATAGCTAAATGCAAACAAATCAACAAAATTTTAAGAGGTAGACAAAATAGAAGGTGTATGACCAACCTTATGAGATTAGAGTCTTAGAACTGGAGAGTTGGCTCAGAGATTATTGCTCTTGCAGAGTAACATGGTTCGATTCCCAGCATTCTCATGGTGGCCCACAATCATCTGTATCTCCAGTCTCAGGGGATCTGATGCCTTCTTCTGACTTCCTCCAGCATCAGGCGTGTATAGGCATACTACATGCAGTCAAAACACTCATACACATAAAACAATTGTATAAATAAATCTTTTTAAAAACTAGAATTTAGCCAGGCAGTGGTGGCACATGCCTTTAATCCCGGTACTTGGGAGGCAGAGGCAGGTGGATTTCTGAGTTTGAGGTTACCCTGGTCTACAGAGTGAGTTCCAGGACAGCCAGGGCTACACAGAGAAACTCTGTCTCGAAAACAAACAAACAAACAAACAAACAAACAAACAAACTAAAATTTAGTGTCTGGCTGATTAGAGAAGACAAAACTGCACAAGTTATGCCGACACAAGCAAGCATCTTGTGCTATTATAATTAATTCAGAGATGATTTGAGTATTTCATTCAGTCTTTGCTGCAGTGATGAGCAAGAAACAGTAGACAGTATGGCAATTCATGTCACTTCTTTTAACCAAAGTTTCATCATTGGTGATGAGAAAAAAATTAGTTCTACAATTATGTGAATTAAAATAGAACATAGGTATAAAGCATTCAGTACATGAAAGAATATATTACAGTGTCTGCTATATATGCATGTTTTCTCTTGGTTTTGATTAGTTTTTGTCAAATTGACACAAGCTAGGGTCACCTGAGAAGCAGGAACCTAAGTAGAGAAAATTCTTCTATCCGATTGGCAGGTTTTTGAATTAATGACAGATGTGGCAGGGCCCATCCTTCTTGGGGTGGTGCCAATCCTGAATTGGTAGCCTTAAGATGTATAAGAAAGCAAGATGAACAATCCAAGTGGGACAAAGCAATAAACAGTGTTCCCTCATGGCCTCTGTTTCAATTCCTGCCTCTGGGATCCTGCCTTGAGTTCCTGACCTAACTTCTCTCAGTGATAGATTGTTACCTTAGAATTGTAAGATTAAATAAACTCTTTCTCAAGTTGCTTCTCGCCATGGTATGCTAGGGACCTCTGAAAATACCATGCCATAGCATGAGAGACAAGAAGGCAGTTTAATTAAAACAATTCATAGCTGGTGTTGGTTCAGACTTTGAAAGTCTGATCCAGAGCAGTTTATTTTAGACACATTGAATCATTGCACAATTTGGAAAAAAAATCCCCCAAATACCTTAGGGCATGACTACATTGAAACTTTTTAAGGCGAAAGCCCCACCTGGGTGATCCATTCCATATACAGTCACCAAATGCAGACACTATTGTGGATGCCAAGAGGTGCATGCTGACAGGACCTGATATAGCTGTTTCCTGAGAGATTCTTCCAGAGCCTGACAAATACAGAGGCAGATGCTCACAGACTACCATTGAACTGAGCGTGGGTTCCCCAAGGGAGCAGTTAGAGAAAGGACTGAAGGAACTGAAGGGGTTGGTAACCCCATAGGTAGAATAACATTATTAAACAACCAGACCTGCCCCCCCCCAGAACTTCTAGAATACACATGGAGCGACCCATGGCTCCAGCCCCATGTGTAGCAGAGGATGGCCTTGTCAGGCATCAACTGGAGAAGAGGTCCTTGGTCCTGTGAAGGCTTGATGCCCCAGTTTAGAGGAATGCTAGAGTGGTGAGGAGGAGTCGGTAGGTGGGGGAACACCCTCATAGAAGCACGGGGAGGGGGATGGATAGGAGGTTTCCAGAGGTGGGGGGAGACCTGGAAAGGGGAATAACATTTGAAATGTAAATAAAAAAATCTAATAATAAAAAGAGAAAGTGACTTCTTTTATAACAATTGGGTCTGTAGATTGTCTGACACAAACAACGTCATGATGCGGATGAGGGAGACTCCCGTGTAGTCTTGGCCACACAGATAGCACAGAGGTCACCAAACTATTAACCACATCCACTAGCAGCCATTTCAGTGGTAAACAGGTTATACTTGTCTCTCTTTGAAGAGACAGCACTGTGTGTTTAACATTTCTGGTTCAGCTAGTGTTTGTCTGTGAACACAAGACCTTCATGTCTCCTCCAATAGAGTTTGGCATGTAATAGAAGCAAACCCTTCCTTTTCCTTTCCTTTCCTTTCCTTTCCTTTCCTTTCCTTTCCTTTCCTTTCCTTTCCTTTCCTTTC
>NW_022196903.1:102453825-102462328 GCF_008632895.1 Mastomys coucha
CTCTCCTCTTCTCTCCTCTCCTCTCTAATCCTTTCATTTCCTTTTATTTCCTTCCTTCCTTGACTCCCTCTTTTCTTTTTTTCCTCCCTCACTTTCTCCCTTCTATTCTTTCACCCTTTCTCTGTCTCTCCTTTCTTCATAACATCCTAACTTCAGTGTCAGCAGCATCACTGTTAGCACCACTGTCTAGTCTCCAGGAATGGTTCTTTGATTTTTTTTTTTATACTCATACGTTTTCTTTTTCCAAACACAATTTAATGAACACCTGCATGTCCATACCTCATGCTTGCTCTTCCTCCTCAGTTCTCCTTCTTAATCGCCCTGTCTCTTTCTGTTGGTTTTTCATTACTGTGAAAAATAACCTAAGAGATGTCCTGTGATGTGAAGAATGAAATGTCACTCAGCATGTCTAATGTCTTGTCTCATGTGTCCAAATAGCTAGGCTTTGGTCCCTAGATAGAGTACCAGACATGAAGGTATTTTTTTTGACATGAAAGCATCACTTAAATGTCTGACTTTGAAATTAGTAAGACAGATTTCCTCCCATAAATAGGTGATCTGTATAAAGACTGAAATTGTCCATGAAGAGGGAATTCTTCCAGCAGACTGCCTTGAGCTTTAGCTGGCAACATCACCTCCTCAGCTGTCTTCTGACCTCTATCCTGGTAGTAGCTTCTGAAGTCTTCGGGATTGTCAGAGTCTACAATACATCAGCCAATTTCTTAACCAATCTCTCTCTTCTTGTCCTCTTTAGTGCTTCCTTTCAACCCCTACTGTTTCTTTTATCTTCCTTTCTTCTCTGAATGTGTGTGTGTGTGTGTGTGTGTGTGTGTGTGTGTGTGTATAGCCACACATATCCATGTCAGGAAGTGTAATAATGGAAATATGATGAATAAGATAAGTATGAGTTGCATGTGTGCATGCACACACACACACACACACACACACTCACACACAAACACACATATCATGTATACACATTCTATCTCTCAAACACACGTAACCCTACCATAGTGGTTCTGATTCCCTGGTCAGTCTTGGTACTTATAAAGATCTCATTAATAAATGGCATATGTTTTTTCACTTGATCTTTAGAAAAATATTATATGTAAGTGCCACAGTATTTAATATGCAGGAACACAGAGACCTATTGCAGACTTCAGAGTCTCTTCAAGCTGTAACTGCTGTTAAAAAACAACTAGGATCCAAACCCAGCCATTTCAGAATCCAAACTATTAAGAAATCCATTATATTGCCTTTAAAACTTATGATGAGTACTAATTTGACTCAAATTAGCTAAATGACCTTTCTATTAAAAGACTACATATATGCATATATATTTCTATAATTATAGTAAGATTAGGCTTTTTGTCTTAAATATCTTTTCATCTGCTATAATGATCTGATTTCCATTGTTACTAAAACCTGGACAATTGTTGCACTTGAAATTGAAATGAACCTGCATTAAAATCACGGCAAAGCACTCACCCCAGGGCCCAAGGTGAAACCATTAATATAAACATCTTATTTTGCTTCATTCCAGAAGGATTTCAAAATTACATTTTACCATTGGAATGCCCATGACTGCAGGTTAATACCTCAGTTATTAAAATCAAGCACTGTCTCATATTTGAGCTTGTTTGCTAACATATTTTAATGTACCCCTTTATTCTTTATTTTTTTCTTTCTTTCTGTTTGGTATGGGGTGATAATACTGTTGGGAACTTTTAGCTGTCTTAGAAAAATGACAGTAAACAATGTAGTTAATAAGGTTTGCTTTATTAATGTATATGAAGATGGGCTTTTCTTGCCTATTTGCTTATAGTCACTTCAGGCAATTTCTTTAGATATATGTTTCTAGAAGTTAAATAACAGGGTCAATGTGTACAGACCTTTTAAGCATGCTTTTGGCATTTTAAGAGCACATTGTAAAGCTGTTTTTTTTAAGTGACTATGAAAATTGTTACTGCAGTCACAAATACAGTCCAGTGAACTGGATTATATCAACCCTCTTTGTGCTTTGTGTGAGAATGAATGACAAATGCACAGTTTGTTATGGTTAATGAATTCTGAGAGGTGGCATGTATCATTGGAGAGACTAAATGACCGGTGTGAGACCCTGTAGTGGGTTTTCCTTTTACACAGGGAATGTCCAAGAACCAAGCAAATGAGAGCTCACAGCCCATGGTGGAGACTGACCATGAGGGAAGAATCAGATGTAGTGATGAGAAGTCTCAGAAACTTAAGGTTAGAAACCTCATCATATCCTACCTTAATCTGACCGTGATAATAGATGCAATGTTTACATTGTAGATCATTTTCTGAGGAGGGAAGGAACTCAGGGGTGGGGGTAGGGAGAGAGGAAGCTGTAATAAAAACATATTGTATGAAAACGAGCCTATTTTCAACAAAAGAAAAAAAAACTTTAGACTGAGAAATTTTTACATAACCTGAATTTTATTGTGAAGAACTAAGCGCATAATAGAGAGTAACCTTTCAAAAGATCCTTAAGTTATTTTAACTTACTTATGTGTATGCACATGCCTATGTGTTTGTATGCTCATCGGCATGTTTGTGTACACAGAGACCAGAAGAGGATTCCTTAGAGCTGGAGTAGCAGGCTGTTTGTGGGCAGCTTGATGAGAATGCTAGGAAGTGACCTTGAGTCCTCTGCAAGGGCAGCGTGCAGCCTTAACTGCTAACCCATCTCTCCAGCCCCTATGCTGAAGAATTGCCTTCAAGAAAAAATAATTGATTTCTTGCAGTACTGCAGGCTAAAACCTTTGAGACTGAAAGGATATGTGGGGTAAGGGCCTTGCTGTAATACATTTTCTACTGTTATAACAAATTACTTGAAGCAGAATGCTTTATAAAGCAGAGCGGATTTTCTGGCTCACAATTTTGTAGGTGTGGAGTCCACACACTGTGTTACTGGTGTCTTCTGTCTTTGTCATCACATGGCAGAGAAATAGAAAAGGAGCTAGCTATTATATGCATCGTTGCCAAATATACTGAGTGGTGTAACTCTATAACAACCTACTGTCAAGAGTACTAACTTACTTGATGAGATCAGCATTAATACCTTTGACAGGGCAGCTTCAGGACCTGTTAACTGTTGCTTAAGCCTGAGTCTCAGGTTACATCTTCTCAACAGCATCTTCATTCAACAGAATGAAGTTTTGGTGTTGGGCACATCGGACAGTAATGCCCAAGCTATAGCTAAGGTCCACCTTCCATGGTAATACCTCACGGGCAATTAAATTTCAGTATGCATTTGGAAGGGTACTCTTAAAGCTAAGCAGTTTACAGTGTCTTTAAGAACATCTTCATGAGGGCTAGAGAGGTTAAGAGCACTTACTACTATTGCCAAGGATCCACGTTTGGTTCTCAGAACCTGTCTGTGTCAGGCAGCTTACAACCGCCTGTAACTTCAGCTTCAGGAAATCTACAGCTGCTTCTGGCGTCTACTGCCACCTTCACTTGTTTACATATACACATGTATAGGTACACCTGTATACATAATAATAAAAGAACATTTTCATGAAACACTTAATTTGGGGCATTAATTACAGTGCATAGACTCCCATTTCACCTTGCCTTTTGTATTCGCTTTATGTACCCATGTGCCCAACACCAACATTCATCTCTCAGGTGATCTTATGTTTTCATTGTATTTTCTTGGTCTTGATAAATTGAAGAGTGTTATCTGGCATTCATAGGCCTAAGACATGTAGGCCTTGTAATCTTTTCCTATAAGTAGGAACTGCAGACACAATAACTATTTCTATACTTTAATCCTTTAATTCATTTTACTATATTATATATGTCTGTGTGTATGTGTATGTATATATATGTATATATGCATATACATATATATGTGTATGTGTAAACACACACATATATATGTGGAAGGCATCCCCATGTTTGTATGGATCTAGAGTACAGTGTAGAACTACATCCAATTTATTCAGTGCTGGGAATTGAACCCAAAATTTCATACATACTGGGCAAGCATTATCCCAACCTAGCTATGTCCCCAGCCTTTGATGTGTTGATATTTGCAAAGTATTCTTTTAATATATTGTTAGGTTCTTTCCAGATAGATGATGAAAGCTTTTGTATTGGTAATGAGTTTATTACGCAGCACATACATTTACTTCATAAATATATTTGCTTCAAAAAACCAATTCGGAAGACAGTCCTCTTCCTGGGCCTTTCTACACTGTTCTTATCTAAGCACTGAGGAGGCAGGAGCATTAGAAGTTCAAGGTCAACCTCTGCTGCACAGATTAGTCAGCATGTGTTGAGACCTTGTCTTAAAAAGAAGTTCTATATTCTTGGAAAGCAAAGCTAATGATCTAGGAAATTTTGCATAAATATTTTGTGTAATTTTGTTGTTTTGAGCCCTGAGCCACTATCAATAAATCACAATAGATATAAGAAAGTAATTTTTAAATGACATAAGGATACCCATATTTACCACCCTAACTTGACAATAAACAAGGAATGGGAATTGTAATAATTAAAAACTGTCATTATTTTTAGAAAATATGATTTTATGATGCTATTTTGAGTTGTGAATTCCAAAGTAACACAAAAAGTAAGGCAATTCAGCAAGCCCATGGATATAAATTTAGAAACCAATTACTTTCATATATAAAAACATCCATTTTTAGAAAATGTAATACTATAAAATATTTTATAATAGCAACAAAAAGACAAAATGCCTAAAAATGAACACCATAAGAAGTATAACAGGTTTAAAGGAAGAAATCTCAGAACTCTTTGAAGGGTTGTTGATCCATTTCACCTAATTGGCAGAAGTTTGTGATACCATATATGAGACCAACCCAACAATACCAATTCTCACTTTAAGAGGACAGGGAAATCTATACCAAAGACATATGCATATGAATTGCCCAAATTTCCCATTCATCACACTATGCTTGCAATGACTGAAGGCTGAGAACAATCTGTCCAAAAAACGTTCCATGTGATACAAACAACCTGTACTCTAGATCCATACAAACCCATGAAGATGTTCTTAAAGACACTGTAAACTGCCCTCTTCTGAATAATTCTAAATTCACTTTGTGTAGTTCATTGCAATGCTTCTACATGTTCATATTTTTCTAGGGTGGGGCAAAAGTAGATATAGTAAGTCAGATCTTCATCTATTTCTTTAAACAGAATGTACTTGAGAAGGTAACTTGGTCCATTTCAATTTTAAAATATTTTTTAATAGAGTAACAGTTTCCTAGTGTTATACTTTGCTCTCCATTGCTATGATGAACACTAAAGACCACAAGCAACTTGGGAGAAAGGCTTTATTATGGGTTGAAGTCCATCAGAAGAGGGCAGAAGCCCAAGGCAGGAACTAGAAGGTAGGAACTAGAAGGTAGGAACTGCAGCAGAGGCCACACAGAAATGTTGTCCTTGGCTTCTCCCTCATGGATTGCTCTGCTTGCTTTCTTTTACAACCCAGGACCACCTGACCAGGGATGGCACCACCCACAATGGACTGTCCTTTCTTACATCAGTCTTTAGTCAAGAAGATGCTGCACTGGTTCTTACATCAGTCATTAGTCAAGAAGATGCCCCACTGGTCAATCTTTTGAACTTTTGAAATGCCTGTATTAGGTTTCTTGCTTTTCATTTGTCTCTTTAATTTAGATTTTTAAAATGTTCTTGATGCTTGTGTTTTTCTTTATGAAATATAAGGATTTTTCTTTGATTTGTTTATTTAATTTTCCTTTGCTATTTCTCTTTAAATTTTGTTTTACATCTATCTATCTATCTATCTATCTGTCTGTCTGTCTGTCTGTCTGTCTATCTATTTACCTTTCTTTCTTCCTTTCTATCATTCACCTATCATCTATCATCTATTTACCTATCCTCGTTTATTTGTGTGTATGTGTACATATGTGTGTGTTCATGTGTGAGTGTGTGTGCATGTGCCATGGCACACAAATGAAGATCAGAAAGCAACCTGTAGGAGTTGGTGTCACCAAGTGTATTCTGGATATGGAAGTCAGGGCTTCAGGCTTGGTAGGAAGTGCTTGTATCCTCTGAGCCATCTCACTTCTTCCCTTCTGTTTCTTCATCAAAGCTGTGTTCAAGATTGAATTTCCTTGTGAGCTCTTACCTGTGCTCTTTCATTTATTCATTTTTTTCTGCATGTGAATGTGTCTGTGAGGTGTAAGTGCATGGACTTCACAGATTACTCTCAGATTTCTTTCTGATGGCTTTCTATTTTATTTGTCCAGGCAAGGACTCTTGCTGAGCTGGGTGTGCATCAGTTCTTAGTCCCGAAAGCCAGATTGCTGAGTGGATTCCTGTCCCTTCTTCCCAAGTGCTAGTATCACAAGAGGCTCCCATGCCTGCTGCTCTGGGAATCTGAACTCCAGACCCCATGTTTGAAGGGCAAATACTTTATGCATCCAGTCATCTCTTCAACCCATATTCTATTCTTATTCATAAGATTTATTATTTTTATTTCCTGTGTATGTATTTCTGGATATGTATATTCACACTGTGTGTAAGTTTCTGCAGATGTCAGAAGAGAGTTTCAGATCCCTTGCAGCCAGAGTTATGTGTGGTTATGAGCTTCCTAATGCTGGTGCTAGGAGCTGAACTGTAGTCTCTGCAAGAACATCAAGCTTTGTAAACAATGAACCCTCTCCGTACATATTATGTTACTTTTAAAGTTAAACTCTATAAATTAGCTTCATCTCTTTTTAAATAAAATACCCAGTTTATTGAGTATACAAAAAAAGGTGACTTTTAATTTTTTTATAATTCAATATTTTTTTTTAAATTAGAGTACATTGAACATGGATATTCAGTTTGTATTTATAAACTACTATAATAATTTTCTGGGGGAAATAATAATGAGGATTGTATACATGTGGTAATACATTTTATATTGTATGTATCAAATGATGGTTTTATAAATAAATGTTACTTTTAGGCAATTAACTATCTGGAAAATCAGTAATAGCAGTCAGAGTGTGATTTTCCCCTCTTCTCTTTATTGTAATTGTGAATCGTTTTCTCTTGCCCTTAAATGTGACTAGATCTAATTGAACAGTTCAGCTATAGATAATTTAAATGACTGTGTATATTTTGAGTATGTACATGGCTTTAGAATCCTGTACTACATTTGCACTTACACTCCAGTCTAATGTCATAAATATTTTTAAGGGAGACTCATAAAAGAGGAAAGCAATGTTACTCTTGTGTTTATGCTAAGTAACCATAACCAATTCTCATGGTAACAAGTGGCTTATAGTACCAGTAGCTCTTATTTTTACATAAAGATTTCTCCAGGAGAAATAAACAATGAATGAACAATTTCAGTTTTTTTACCTTTAGAAAGTGACATTTCATTTCATAAAGTAGTATAACCAAATCAGTGCTCTTCTGCATAACAAAGATGAATGGTCATATAAGGCAAATAAGAATGTTTTCAAATTAAAGTGCTATGAACTTGGCTCATTAAATATACATGGCCTTCAGAGGAGCCATCAATTTTCTTTGGGTTGTTGTGGCAGCTACCTCATTTAATGAGAAGCTATATTCAGGCAACTGTTTGGCAAGTTTTTCATGAACTCTAGCACTTACAACTTTGCTGAGAAATATACCTGCCATGATTCTGAAAGCTCCTTGAAAGATGCACAGGAGGCAGAACTCAAGCAGCAATCCTCACAAGCAGGGCAAGGAGCAACAGAAATGCTGAGCCATGTGCAACCTAATACAGATTTTTTTCTCAGGATGACAGAGTTTGTGTACATTTGGTATTTCTGTTTTACATTCTGAAGATTACTTTAATGGCCACAGATAATATATAAACTTTCCTGGATAATCTATAATCCAAGCATGTGGGAGAGTAAAGTAGGTAAAATCCACTAACAGTCTTGGCTACACAGTGAAACTGTTTCAGAAACAAAAAGAAAGAGCAGCAAAAAACGAACCAAACAAAGGAAATAAAACCACCCCAAACTGATGAAATACTTTTCAGATGTTCCCTGGTTTATAGATACTTGGTTTACAAGCCATTTTCATATGAAATTATAATCAAAATGAATAAAATAGTTTTATTTTTAAATAACTGTAGTATTAGTCAACTACATGCCACTGTGTAAAGCTGTTGATTATCATCCAACTTAAAATGTAGTACAAAGAGACCTTGGGCTCAAGCTCCGCAGCCAGTCCCACAATACCCAGAGGAAGCTCCACTCCCAGGCACTCTGACACACCCAGGATCAGAGGTGAGGAGGAACCAACATCTGTCCCAATACTGGGAGTAACTAGGACCAGCGGGACCAGGCACACAGGAACTCCACCAGCCCAGTGACTCCGGTTCCTTCCAGTCTGTCTGGGTTAGTGTTCTGAGCAGACCTTGGGCACAACCTCTGCAGCCAGTCCCTCAACAGACAGAGAAAGCCCCACTCCCAGGTGATCTAACAAGCCCAGGATCACAGGATCCCAGAATCACAGGATC
>NW_022196903.1:102464286-102484377 GCF_008632895.1 Mastomys coucha
TTTCACTATTGCTGTAGACAAGCATCTACATAAGTCTGTTAAATTGATTGTTGTTTTATATCAAACAATGTTTACAATACTTATTTTTATTGTTATAATATTTTATAAATTTTAAGGAATACAAGAAAAATGATATTGTAGGTATTGAAGGGGGGGTCTCTGGGAGGAGCGGTGGTACAAAAGGGGAACAAGAATGTGATTCAATTCCATTTAACTAAAATATGTTTTTAAATGTTAACAAATTCAGATAAATTGAAATCATGTAACTTTTCTCATCATAATGCAATAAAAGTTTTTTAAAAAAATGTAGTACAAAACATTTAGGAAAAGGCAACCATAACTAAAAATCTTTTAAAAAGGCATGGATAGACAAGATGACTCAGAACATTAAAGCATTTCTGAAAAGCCTAATGACCTGACTTTGAACAGTGTGGCTCATGTGATGGGGACCAAATACTGCAGATTGCATTCTTGACCTCCATGTTCATGCCATTGGATGTGTAAACACATGCAGAAGGAATGAATAAATAAACAGTAACCAACAAGGACATATCCTGCATCATCAAGTAATGAAGAAACTAACTCAACTCTTTATAATTCTGAATATTCTGTAAACTAAATGTACATATTTCTCCATGATTAAACATGTAAAACCTAAACATAGCACAGGAGGCTCACATGAGATGATGGAGGGATGAATACTTTATATTCATTTACAAAACTGGGAGTCTGCCATATCAAAATGAAAATGACTTATTGAGCACATTAGGAAAAAAATAGAAAGTCTTTTGAGATAAATGTGATCAAAGACTAGTCATTATGTGACTATATTTGTCAGGTACGTGGTTTTTACATCACATAGAATATTAGAATAAAAGCAAAACATGAATAGTTTTACATATATTTTAAAAAGGTAAACCATGTGTTTTTATTTGCTTTCTGTGGCTATGATAAAACACTCTGACTAAAGGAACTTCAGAAAATGTGGTGGTTTGAATAAGAACGGCCCCTCTAGATTGTCTTACCTGGCATCACTGGGAGGGGGATCCTCTTGGTCCTGTGGAGGCTTGATGACCCAGGATAGGGGAACGAACGCTAGGCCCTGTGTTTCTTTCTGCCTCCTTCCTACAGAGGGGGATGTAAAGCTCTTAGATACTGTTCCAGTGTTGTGCCTGATTGGGTCCTACCATGATTATTATGGATTAAACCTCTAAAGCTGTATGCAAGCCTCCACATACATACTTTCCTTTAAAAAGTTGCCTTGGTCATAGTGCCACTTCAAGGCAATAGAATAGTTACTAAGACAGGAAAGAAAGGGTTTATTTGGCTTATACTTCCAGTTCATGGTCCATCATTGGAAGAAATCAGGTCAGGAACTCAGACAGGAACTCGAAGGCAGAAATCATGGAGTTTTATTGCATGTTGACTTACTTTTAGAATCAAGCTTAGCTACTTTTTAAATATAGCCCAAGATCCTGTGTCCAGGGGATGATGCCCACCCCCCAGTGAACTAGGTCCTCCAATCTATAATAACAATCAAGGCAATCCCCCACAGACATAGCTGCAAACCAATCAGATCTATGTAGTCCCTCAACTGGAACTCTTTTCTCAGATGATTTCAGGTTATGATAAGTTTTAACAGTTAAAGCTCATCTTGGACATGAGAAATAAAAGCAATTTTTTTTTTTATCCATCCAAGTTTTCCAAAGAAAAGGTAGGTAAACAGTTATCATCTAGGAAGATTTTGACTCAATGAGTTTTAATATTTACCAGGAAACACATGGCAGTTGCTTAAGTTTTAGATTATTTATATATCTGTGAATGTTGAAGTTATATGTGATTTCATCTGTACCTGAATCTAAATAAAACCACTTGACACATACTCTTGCATATGAGTCCAGGTAAAACATGTGACTATATAGTGGTTTGTTAAGTCCGTTATCCAATAATTTTGTTATTTTAATTACTATTAGTCACTAATAGGGATTTGCATTAGTTATTACAAATAACAATTTCATAGTTTAAGTATAACAGAAGAAATTATGTAAGAAGATATTAATCATATTCACCCTCCATCCATTTTATGACCTTGTTTTTTAATCCTTCAAGACCAATTTGTGATGCTCAATTATTTCTAGACCTATAGTTTTTCACTAGAGAATGGTTGACTTATCAGGGGCTACACTCATAGAAAAAGCCGTCTCTGCCTCTCCCAGCAGCTGATAATGGCTAGTAACATCATGACTTGTGGTGAGTCTGTGTGCTCAACTCCTATTTACATGCTTAGATTTGGTCTGGCTTGGGCTAGCACAAAACAAGTGATAGTCTCAAAAAAATCATGATAATAAAATAATAACAATAATAAAATATGGTGATGGTAGTGGTGGTAATAATGGGGATGATAAACAAGTCTGTCTCATAGTGACAAGCATTACATATATATTATATATGTATACATATATGTATATATACATATATATTATAATATTTATTTATATGTGGAATTTAGGCTGTGAGAAGGGTATGGATGTAAGTATTAGGAATGTAGAAGAAAGAAAGGAGAGAGGAATATGGAGGATAAGAAAAGATAGTAGAGGACTCGATACATTCAAAGTCCATCAGTACGCTATTGTGTAATGAGATATTAGTGTGAAATTTCTTACTTTGAACAATTAATATATGCTACTACATAAGTACATAAAGTTAGGTGAGGCTAGAAAAACTGCCATTTCATCATGGATAAAGGGCTCTGAGAGCAGGCCTGCACTGCCTGACACTGTATCCTCTCACCACCCTTGCGACGAGCACTGGAAGCAGAGCCTGGCAGAGTGATCCACAGTTATAAAATGTGTGCTGAGTGTCTAGGACTCCAAGAGGGAAAAATGATGTGAGCACGTCTCATTAGTAATTTTTATACAGCTACCTGTCAAAATGTTAGTCATCTGGAGGTACTAGGATAAATTAAACATTATTAAAATGAAAAGTGGTATTAAGTTTTGATGAGAGAAGAATTCTTTCTTGCTTTATTTTTTACCTTTTCAAAATTTAGGACGATGTCCTCTTTCGTATACTATAATTCAGTTCTAGTGTTTACCTTACAGTATTTGAAGAACGGGCATAGTTTCTGTTTCCAAGATTTAACAACAGATGCTTATAAAATATATACTTTACTAATTGTTAAGGTAGTTTTATATTTTTGAGAAAGTTTAATTAAATTCTATCCCTACTGTGTTTTGTTTACTGATTCCTATACTACGCAGCATCCAGTTTGTGAAAAGCCACTCGGCTTTTCAGTTCACATTGATTTATAATGACTATGATTTTATTAAGAATTGTATTCAGAGACCCAGGGTAGAGCCAAACATAGCTTGCAAAAAAACCAGAAGCAAATAAAAATCCAACAATGGAATGATTCCTAATGATACTCTGCTATACTAGTAGGTTGGTGCCGTATCAGAGTGGCTGCTGCTAGCCGCCGAATGGAGGGGGTGCAGAGACTAATAGCCAGATACTATGCGGAGAAATTAGAAGTCTTCTTTAGTCTCTCCTCTCAGAGATCAGGGAACATTGCTGAGGACGGGGAGGAACATGGTAGAAGTCAAAGGGGATGGAAAACACAAGAGAACATGGCCCGCTGAATCAACTAAGCGGGACTCACATGGGCTCATCGACACTGAAGCTGGGAAGTATTGGACTGTGTGGGGCTGCACCAGATCATCTGTGTATGTGTTACGGACATTAGCTTGGTGCTCTTGTGAGATTCCTAACTGTGGGAGCAGGTGTATCTCTGATTGTTTTGCCTGCTCTTGGAATTCTTTTCTTCTTGTTGGGTTGCCTTGTCCAGCTTCAATACGAGGGCCTTCGCCTTGACTTATTGTATCTCGCTTTGTCCTATTGGCTGGTGAGTCTTGGAGGCCCGCTTTATTATTTATTTATTTATTTATTTATTTATTTATTTATTTATTTATTTATTTTTGGAGAGAAAATGGATGAGGAGTGGATCTGGAGACAGGGGACATGGGGAGTAGCCAGAAGGAGCGAAGGGAGAGGAACCTGTGGTTGGGATGTATTGTATGAGAGAAGAATCAATTTTTGATTAAAGAGAAAACAGAATTCTTTTCTATAACATATCACCCATGAGTGCTATGATTAGCACTTTTGGCTTGCACTCTACTTTTTTGATATCAAACCAGACTCTTTGCTTCTTGGCTGTTTGCATCTGGGTAACATGCTTCAGCCCATCTTGTCATGTTTTCACTTTTTAATTTTACTTTCCATTAATATTAGCATTATTTTACTGTTACTTGAGAACCTTGTTCTTTAGCAGTATCTTAATTTTTGCCTTTATTTCCTATTACACTTCTGAAATACCTTCTCTTTGAAGAAATATGTGGGTTCCTCTTATTGGACCCACTGGCCAATGAAAAGGAAACACACTCAAAGTATTAGAGACCCTTGTTGGGATCAGTAGGACATCAATAAAATAGCTTTTATGCCAATGATGGGTCTCTCAAGGTTGCCTCCTCTAGTGGGATCAGATCTCTGAGTATTTTAGCAAGAGAAGTTGCCAAAGTTTTCTGTTCTGATTTGTTTTACTCCTTGAACATATTAGGTGAGATTACAAGTTACCGTGAATTTAGCACTCTAAATAACAGTAGATAGCAGAGTTTCGTGGCAGTTGGTAAAATTGTGACTTGAAGGACTTAATTCATTCAGGGTGAGAAAGAAGTTGTTTAAGACCACAGCTGTATGTGACTTCTACAACACAGAGGCTTTATAGAAGAAAGTGTCCAAAACAAACAAGAAGAGAAACACCAACCACCAATGACCGAGTTTAAGATTATAGATATTTTCTTGATAAATTTGCCTTTCAAGATGTTTTGCCTATGCTGTGGGAAGTACATAGTTCTGTTCTCTCCTGTTAAAATGAATACTTAACTCTGCCATAGTCAAAATGCTTGCAACAGTGGAATTTCATTCTTTATGAGAGTCTATCAATTTAAATATTTGTTCCATAATGACATTCTCGTTTTGACATATTGATGTCAATGGGATGTTAATTTTTGATGTTTTCATCCTTTTGTCATTTAATTAATTGTTCCTCCATAATTTAATTAAATGGGCACTGTCATAAGACTAATTATATCATATCTCTGAATGACATGATCTGTGAAATGATTTTAAAATATGTTGTACTTGCTTCATTTTGCCTGGGGGGATGTCCTGATAGGAAAGGACGCATTAATATCGTAGTGCATATAAATTATACTAGGAGGGCTTCTTTGAGTATGGATTTAATTACTTAGTAGAGATTAGATTTTTAAAGAACTATCGAGGGAGGGAGTGGGAAGTACAAAATATAAACATTGACTGTTTTCAGGATGTACAAACCTTGTTAACTTACGTAACTTGGATTCTTAATGCTTTGATCCTCCCCCATGGAATGCTGGCATCACTGGACTTTGTCTCATGTCTATTCAAGTTACAATTGGCTGGTGATAAGAAATGGGCCCATCATTTCATTTTTTTTAATCTTGAAGTTTTTACATGCATATATAATTTAAGATTTGTTTACTAATTGTGCATATGTATATATATATGCCTACATGAGTTTATGATCATTATATTTGTCCAGTGCCCATGGAATTTGGAAGTAATTGGGTCTCCTGGAACTGGAGTTACAGGTGGTTTTGATTTACCATGTGTGGATGCTGGGAACAGAACCTGGGTCCTCTGTACGAGTAATAAATATCCTTAGCTCCTGATCCATGTCTTTATCGATCACATGTTTTTCCTAGTTTTTTTTTTTTTGAGACAGGTTATTTTCTGTAAGTAAGAATTTATATCATCAAGTTATGGTATTGTTTTGAGAACAAGTTAAGTTATATAAAACTTGCAATTCAGAACCTGGTTAACAGCTAAATTTTGTAACAAAGGAATGGTGATGTTACTTACTTTCCTGTTAAAAATGCATACTTGGCAATACAAGTGGGAAAACCACCCTAAGGCAGGTTATAATATATATTACTTCATAATAATCTCATATGTGTGTGGGTAGGAGCTTGTGGTTGCTAAGAACATTTAAAATCTTCTCTTAATTATTTTCAAGTGTGTAATGAACTATTGTTAACCATAGTCACCATATTGTCTTTTGTATACCTTGGAATTTTTTTTTTTTTTGGAATTTTATAACTGAAGGTTTATATCCTTTGACCAATCTGTCTTTACAGTCCTCACCAACCTAGCCTTGTGATAACTATTCTACTATCTCTGAGTTTATTGTAGCTCCTGTACTTCGAGTATGAACATGACATATTTTCATAGTCTCTGGCTTATGTCTCTATACAGCAATGCTCTCAAGTTTGATATTACTCTGTCTTAGGGTGAAATGTTAATCAGTTGTGTGTGTGTGTGTGTGTGTGTGTGTGTGTGTGTATACATATATATAACATTTTGAGTGTCTATTGATCTATCAATACAGAGCAATTGTGATAAAAACTGCATGTTATTGGTACAGTGACAGGCAGGTAGATCAGTGGGACAGAATTGAAGACCCAGAAATGAACCCACACACCTATGGTCACTTGATCTTTGACAAAGGAGCTAAAACCATACAGTTGGAAAAAAGACAGCATTTTCAACAGATGGTTCTGGCTCAATTGGCGGTTAGCATGTAGAAAAATGCAAATCGATCCATTCTTATCTCCTTGTACTAAGTTCAAGTCCAAATGGATCATGGACCTCCACATTAAACCAGATACATTGAAACTAATAGAAAAGAAAGTGGGAAAGAACCTCGAGCAAATAGACACAGGAGAAAATTTCCTAAAGAAAACACCACTAGCTTATGCTCTAAGATCAAGAATTGACCTCATAAAGTTGCAAAGCTTCTGTAAGGCAAAAAACACTGTCAACAGGACAATGGCAACCAACAAATTGGGAAAAGATCTTTACCAACCCTATATCTGATAGAGGGCTAATATCCAATGTATACAAAGAACTCAAGAAGTTAGCCTCCAGAGAACCAAATAACCCTATTAAAAATGGGGTACAGAGCTAAACAAAGAATTCTCAATTGATGATTACTGAATGGCTGAGAAGCACCTAAAGAAATGTTCAACATCCTTAGTCATCAGGGAAATGCAAATCAAAACAACTCTGAGATTCCACCTCACACCAGTCAGATTGGCTGGGATAAAAAACTTAGGTGACACCAGATGCTGGAGAGGTTGTGGAGATAGAGGAACATTACTTCATTGCTGGTGAGATTGCAAGCTGGTATAACCATACTGGAAATTAGTATGGTGGTTCCTCTGGAAATTGGGCATAGTTCTACCAGAGGACCCAGCTATACCACCCCTGGGCATATACCCAGAAGATGCTCCAACATGTAATAAGGATACATGCTCTACAATATTCATAGCAGCCTTATTTATAATAGCCAGAAACTGGAAACAACCCAGATATCCCTCAACAGAGGAATGGATACAGAAATTATGGTACATCTACACAATGGAGTACTACTCAGCTATTAAAAACAATGAATTTATGAAATTCTTAGGAAATGGATGGATCTGGAGAATATCATCCTGAATAAGGTAACACAATCACAAAAGAACACACATGGTAAGCATACTCTCTGATAAGTGGTTATTAACCCAGAAGTTCAGAATACAGGAAGAACAACCCACAAACCACAAGAAACTCAAGAAGAAGGAAGACCAAATGTGGACACTTCATTCATTCTTAAAAGGGGGGACAAAACACCCACGGAAGGAGTTGCAGAGCCTAACTATGGAGCAGAGACTGAAGGAAGGATAAGCCAGCCTAATATAACTGTCTCCTGAGAGGCTCTGACAGTACCTGACTAATACAGAAGTAGAGGCTCACAGCCATCCATTGAACTGAGTACAGGGTCCTCAATGAAGGAGTCAGAGAAAGGACCAATGGAGCTGAAGGATTTGCAGCCCCCTAAGATGAACAACAAGATGAACTAACTAGTACCTTCAGAGCTCCCAGGGACTCAACCACCAACCAAGGAATATACATGGTAGGACTGATTGTACTGGCAGCATGTGTATAGTAGAGGATTGCAAAATCAATTATCAATGGGTGGAGAGGTCCTTGATCCTTTGAAGGTTCTGTGCCCCAGTGTAGGGGAATGCCAGGGCCAATAAGTGGGAGAGGGTAGGGTGGCAAGCATGGGGGGTGAGCCAACAGGGGTTTGTTCTTGTTGTTTTTGTTTGTTTGTTTGTTCCTGGGAGGGGAAACTGAGAAAAGAAAATTCATATGATATATAAATAAAGAAAATATCTAATTTAAAAAAGAACAAGAAAAAGAACACTTTGAGTGTCTATTGATCTATCAATGAACACTTAAACTACTGTTAAATAATGCTTCAATGAATATTAAGATGTAAATGGCCTTTAAAGACAGTTATTTGAAGTCCTTGAAGTAATACCATTTATTGGATTATATGATTGTTCTGTTTTTATTTTGAGGGATATCCACACTGTTTTTCTTAATGGCTATAGCAATTGCCATTATCCCAATGGCATGGTATATAAGGGTTCCCTTTCTCCAAATCATCAAAACAATTCTGATCACTTACCTTTTTTTTTTATAACAGCTGTATAAAAAAATCCAAGCTATATATGGCTATTAGTTTGATTTTCACTTTTAAAGGTCTCCAAATCAATGATGTTGAGCTTAGTACATTTTCATATACTCGTTGGCTAGCTGTCTTTCTTGGGAAACTTTCTATTCCATCCCTTTGTCCATTCTTAATTATTAGCTTTTTTGTTGCGACATTGAACAGGTTTGTTATATATTTAAATATTAGTCCCTTTCAAATGGGCAGTTTCAACATACTTTCTGCTACTCTGTAGATTTCCCTTCAGTTTTGTTGATTGTTCCTTTTGTTGTGTAGAAACTTTAATCCAGTGCATTTTTCCTTGGTCATTTTTCCTCTTTTGTCAAAATAAATATTAAGGATTCTTCTGTTTTCTTTTAGTGTTTTCATGGTTTCAAGTCTTGTATTTTTAAGTTTTTTAATCTATTTTTACATGATTACATACATACATATATATATATATGTATATAGTTTTTTTGTTTGTTTGTTTGTTTGGTTTTTCGAGACAGGGTTTCTCTGTGTAGCCCTGGCTGTCCTGGAACTCACTCTGTAGACCAGGCTGGCCTCAAACTCAGAAATCTGCCTGCCTCTACCTCCCAAGTTCTGGGATTAAAGGCATACGCCACCACTGCCTGGCTATTTTTATATTTTAAATATAATCATAATATATGATTTTATTTTTACATAATTATGTTACATGATTATATATGTATATATAGTAAGCTAAGTACATTTAGTATTATGTTTTTCTTGCATGTAGATATCCAGTTTTTCTAGCTGTAATTAGTTAACATACAGTCATTATTGTTTATTCTGACTGTGTATTGTTTATTAAATTATTGGTGATTGACTATGTATGAGTTAATTTCTAGGACTTTCATTTAGTCCATAGATTGATATGTTTGCTTTTATGTCATTACCCTACTTTCTTATTACTTTGGTTTCATGGTGTACTTTCACATTGGGTGGTGTAATACTTTCAACGATTTTTCCCCTAATTTTCTTTGAAAATTGGGACTTGTGGTTCCATTTGAACATCAGGATTATTTCTTTATAAATTATTACTATTAAATATGTTCAAGATTACTTTACTCTGTAGATTACTTTTTAGCAACATGAACATTTTAACAAAATTAATTTCTGGAATCCATGAGAATGGGATCTTTTTTAAAATTTGCATATTAATTTCTCTCATTAATGGTTCATGATTTGAGTACATATCTTTGACCTCTTTGATTCTGTCACTTTATGTGTAGCTGAAGTTTTGTTAATTTTACTGTTTCAAAAATCAACTCAATTTGGGTATTTTACTTGTATATATTCAATTTTATTTAGTTTTGCTCGATCATTATTATTTCTTTTTGTAGTATATATTTTGTAGTATATATATATTGGTCTTACTTATGCTTTTATATTTATATCTTCTTAAAGTTAATGTTAAGGAGTTGATGTTATATATAGTCCTTTTATGTTAATATGGACAATCCATTTGTATAAATTTTTCTCCTAGAATGTTTTTTTTTGTTATATTTCTTATGGCATTTTGTATTGTTTTTTCCATGTTTGTATATGTTTGATTTGCTTTTTTATTTGTTCTGTGATAACATTGATTGTTTAGAAGTATATTGATTAGTTTACAGATATTTGTGAGTTTCGCTTTGATTACATATTTCACCATGTCATTGAATAAATACACTAAAAAGAGCCCAGTTAATGTTGATTAGTTTTTGGTCTGCTTGACAGAAATTGGAATGTTGGGAAGATAGACCCTCAATTAAGAAAATTCTTCTATCAGATTGGCTTATAGATAAGTCTGTGGGGGAATATTCTGGATTCATTAATTTTCTTGATTTATTAATTGATGTTGGAGGCTCCAGCCCATTGTGTGTGGTACTAACCCTTTCTACTTGAAAACCCATATATATATATAATCTTGGGTATATACCAAAAGATGCCTCACCATACCACAAAGACACTTGCTCCATCATGTTTGTAGCCTTATTTACAACAGCCAGAAGCTGGAAACAACCCAGATTTCCTTCAACCGAAGAATGTATATAATAGAATACTATTCAGCTTTTAAAATTGAGGACATCATGAATTTTGCAGGCGAATGGATGGAACTAGAAAATATCCTGAGTGAGGCAACTTAGACCCAAAAGGACATGCATGATACATGCTTACTGATAAGTGGCTATTACCCCAAAAGTAGAGAATACCTAGGATACAGCCTACAGAGCATAAGAAGTGTAACAAGCAGAAATGCCCAAGTGAGGAGCCTTTCACACCTCTTAGAAGGGGAAGGAAATGATCACAGGAGGCAGAGGGAGGGATCTGGTTGGGAGAGAGAAGGGCAAGGGGAAAAGGGGAACAGGATCAGTTTTGGGGGGAGGGGACAAGAGCGAAGCCCATAGGGCCAAGAGAATAAATGGAAATAAGCAGCCTTGGGGAGGGGAAGGGAAGGTGGAGAAGGGACCCTCTAGAATGTACCAGAGACCCAGGAGGTGGGACACTCTCAGGACTCACTGGGGTGACCTTAGCCCAAATGCCCAACATTGGAGAAAAGGAACGCTGAAGAGTCGACCTCTAGTAGATAGGAAGGGCTTCACGTGGAGGGACAGACTTAATAACCCACAGTCAAAATTCCTGACCCAGAATTGTTCATGTCTAAAAGAACTACAGGGACAAAAATGGAGAAGAGACAGAAGGAAAGGCAGTGGCTAGCCCAACTTGGGATCCATCTCCTGCGGGGAAGGGCACCAAGGCCTGATACTACTATGCTATGATGTGCTTACAGACAGGAACATGGCATGGCTGTTCTCTGTGAGGCCCTACCAGCAGCTGACTGAGACATAAGGAGATACTTACACCTGAACAATGGACTGAAGTCAGGAACCCCCATGGTTGAATTAGGGGAAGGACTGAAAAGGGTGAAGGGAGAGTGACCCCATAGGAAGACCAACAGTCTCAACTAACCCAGACACTAGGATGCTCCCAAAGACTGAGCCACCAACCAGGAGCATAAACTGACTGGTCTGAGACCCCAGGCACATATGTAGCTGAGGTCTAGCTGGTCTGGCCTCAGTGGGAGAGGATATGCTTAATCCTGGAGAGGCTTGAGGTCCCAGTGAATGGGGAGGCCTAGGGGTGAGAGCATCCTCTCTCAGAGACAAGGGAAAGAAGGGATGGTATGAGGAACTATGGGAGGAGGGACTGAAGGGGAGCCAATGAGTGGAATGAAAATAATTAAAATAAATTAAAGCCACCACCACCACCACAACATGCTTATGTCAGATTTTCTGGTTTCTAAACATTTGTTCTTTAAACATATTTTTAGAGGCTTAACATGCTTTCTTTCCTTACGTTTCTGATCTTACTCTGAAAATCTCCAAAGTTTATATATTAATTCACTGACTGACTGATGTCCCTTGAGTTTTTCATCCTTTCTTCATTCCTTTTCTGGTTTTGTATTTTTTATTATCTGAGTGGATAATTGGAAACAGACAAAGAAACACCCTTGTCTTTATGTTTGTCAGTTCTTTTAATTCTTTCTTTTGTTTTATTGATTTTACCATTAGAGTTCTGTACTGAACTATAATTGCATATATGTAGTTGTTTTTATTACTTCTTTTTATAATCATTACCCCCCTCCTGGTCCACCGTCCCACAGTTCCTCATCCCATTCCTTCTCCCATCTGTCTTCAAGAGGATATCCTCCCTGCCCCCTGTCTGCCCCTCCCCCAGCTCCACCAGATCACTCCACTCCCTGGGGCCTCAAGTCTGTCCAGGGTTAGTCACATCTTCTCTCAGTGAGGCCAGAACAGACAGTCTTCTGCTGTATGTGTCAGGGGCCTCGAACCAGCTCATATATGTTGCCTGGTTGGTGGCTCAGTGTCAGAAATCTCAGGAGTCTGGGTTAGTTGAGATAGCTGGTCTTCCTAAGAAGTCACCCTTCTTCTCTGTATTGAATTTTTAACCTCAGTCACATTATACTTTAGTTCTAGAATCTGTGTATATCCCTTTTACATAGTTTTCATAGTTTTATATAGTTGGAATTGTCATTTAGCTCAAATATGTCTTTCCTTCTTTTGAGCTGTTTTGTTTTGTATTCATCTCATTGAGCTCCTTGGCATCCCTTCTTAAATTTCTTTCTATAATGTCAGAGACACCCATTTCTTCAAAGCTAGGCACTAAATAATTATTATTTTTATTTGTTTCTTTGAGCATGCCATGCTTCCTTCATTTCTAATATTCCTAAAGCTATTGAGTAGATGCTTGTTTTAGGTGGAACATTTGCTCTTCCAGGCTTTGTGATCTAACTCTGGTGGGGAGAAAACTTCTCATATGCATTGATGTGAGGGTGCCAAGTGGGTGAGTTGTAGTGGGTTGTAGTCTGTTTATGAAGGGTGTGCCTGAGCTGTATATGCATCTCAGTAAGATGAGTTTACCATCAGTGAGCCCAAAGTGCTTTATACTGTGGCAGAGACAAAAATAATCAGTGGCTCTTGGGTTACTTGATAGTGAAGGCTACTGTTGTCAAATGTTCTTTTTCCCTTGGTATTACATCCTGTCTAAGGGAAACCCTTTTGTTTCTAAAATAGGCATGACCTGCAGTCATAAGAGGCAGTGCTGAATTGTCGGGTATAGATACTGAGGGACTGCAGAGCTAAAATCTTGGGTTGAGCAGTCTCTGTTACTGAATCTGGGGCTAAGGGACAAACACATACATACATACATACACACACACACACACACACACACACATAAACACATAGTAATAACGTGTTCATCTCTCTTTTTCACAAGAGTTCTTATTAGCTTTTCACTTTGTACAGAATCGTTCCTACAGGACTTTTAGTTTAGAATCCAAGATTACATAGATTAAGCTTTCTTCCACCACTTTAACTCCATCCTTTTTACATAATGGATGTATCATTGTCTCTGAGACCCACCTGCATTTTGTTCTTTTACACTTGGACCTTATTTCCTCTTTTTCTTGCAGTGAGCATCCTGTCTCCACCCCATGTTACTCGAGAGTCATTTAAGTTTCATTTCCAAATGCCTTGTTGTTTGCATGCAACTTTCTAGAGTAGTGGTTCTCAACTTTCCTAAGGCTGTGATGTTTAGTAAAGTTCCTCATGTTGTGATGATCTCCAACCATAAAATTATTTTTGTTGCCAAATCATAACTGCATTTTTGCTACTATTATGAATCATAATGTAAATATCAGTGTTTTCTAATGGTGACTCCTGTGAAAGGTCTTTGGCTCCCAATGACCTTTGTTGTGTTACAATTGCGGGTCTTCAGGTTGAGAACCACTGTTCTAGAGAGAGCTGAGCCACCTTTTCTCCTTTTTGTATGCACGACTTTGCATCAAATTCATAGCAGTGATAGAATCATGGAACTTTTCCTTGAGCATACCAGAAAATCTGGGAGTGCAAGAATTCCACAAGAGGAAACAGATGGTTTACATAGAGAAGGATCATTTGACGAGAGTTTATTTATAGAAAGACCAATTGCGGAGGAAAGAATCATAAGAGATGCAGAGGGAACATAAGTCCAAAGAAAGGAGCTTTCCTAGTTCCTACAAGGGTAGGAATTAGGCCGCCATTTTAAAGACACAAAATAAGAGACCTATGTAACAAAGCAGACTTCAGAAATCCACTGAAGCTTTGCTAGACCCATTCTCCCAGGGTGTCTGTTTAGTGAACAATCTGTATATCTCAGTTATTTTTCCTATTGCTATGATAAAATACAACTTGGAGGAAGGTTGCGTTTGGATTATAGTTTAAGGTTCCAGCCCCTCATGTTGAGTATGTCCAGGTGGCTGGAGGTGGCCAGTCACATTGTAGCTTTAGTCAAGCTGCTGAGAGTGATGAATGCTCATGCTCAACTTTCTTCCTCATTGTTAACCAGAGTCCAGAGTCCTAGCTCAAGGAATGGTGCCACTCACAGCAAGTGGGTCTTCCCGCCTTAGTTAACCTAACTGAGCTAATCTTGAAGGCTTCCAGAAGCTTTTCTCCCTTCCATGGAGTTTTGCATCTCATCAAGTTGATAGTCGAGATTAACCGTCACACCAGTGCACACATTACTGTTCTGTGGCATTATCCTGGAGCTCTTACTGGCCAATAGGGGAAGAAAGACAGCATTTCACTCCTTTATTGAAATACAAGTATGTTAGTGTTTCAAGGACAACACAAACTGAAGGAAAGGAAGCATTTCTAAAGGAAACAAGAGAAGTAAAATATCCTATGTGGGCAGTGTGTGCTTCAAAATCTCCATATATCTGTAGTGTACCTTGTTATAGCACTATTAAAATGTAAAGTATTGTATGTTTATGCCTTTAACTTTAACATAGGTTAAAACATTATAGAACTTTCCCCTTTCATTAAAATATTTATTTATATCAGCATTTCTCTTCCAAAACTTAATAATTTGGATTTGAGTGGTACAATATCAATGATCAATAACACTGCTTTTTAAAAAAATTTTGGCTAAAAAGCCATATTTGTAGGAAATATGTCTGTGAGAACACACACACATACATACTCACACACATATATATATGTATACATGTACATGTGTATGTTAATCTGTGCATCTCTTGATCAATATGTCATAGTGATATAAGACCCAGAGAAAGAGTTGATGGTAAACAAGAGAAGGAAAATTAGTTATATATCAACAAAAGATTTGTAACATTTACTATTATAGTACTGTATTGAATATAAAGAGTAATGCCAGTAGATAGTGCATTTGCATATACCATTATTAGAATAATGGCAATGATATCCTCCCATGGAAAGAGAAAGGGCCATTTTTTTCATAGTTGTAGTAACCTTTGTACTAGAGTTAAAATTCAGCTTGTGAATATGCTGTGTTAGTAACTGGGGCTGGTTGTAAAACATAGGTGTAAATAAGAAAACTTTCTTTTAAATGAGAAAAGCCTCATGGGCGTTGCCCCTATGCATGCTTATGCCATCAGTGTTCCAGTGTCGTAGAGTGACTATGACCCTGCAGTGATGGTGAACCTCCTGCCTCAGTACCCCTACCCTGTCTCCACTTTGCAGTGAGCACAGACATTTGATGCTGCCTTATCCTAGAGTAGTAAGAGTAAAATCCTTCAAGCTCTAAATGTATCTCCAAAAAAAAAAAAAAAAAAAAACTAAGGGTTTGATTTCAAAGTCTAATCAGAAAATTAGTTCACAGTACAGATTTTTGTCACATGTAATCATGTACTGAGGTTGAGCGGTTGAGCTTCCTTTATTTGAGGATTTTAGAGCAGATTAAACTTATATTAAATTAGGTCTTTCTTCTCCCCTGTTACTGTTTGAACCTAAATCTTTAAACAAGAGTCCATCAACACCACCTCTGAGGCTGCCAGGAAAGGCTCTGTTCTCCAACTGCAGTGACCAGCAGTTGATTTTCTGAGCCTCCTTCTTTTTTCACTGATGAAAATTTAAGTAGCTTAAATCTTTCCTACAAATTACCAGGTCATTTAAAAATAAATTGGGCTCATTTTAATCTAATTCCTAATGCACAACGGCCTGGGGAGTTATTTTCAGCTCCGTTTGTTGCAGTTTGTAATTATCATGGTCCTTTTAAAGAAAAGAAAAGTAACAGGACCATATTTTATGTGAATTACCAATGATCTTCAGCGCAAGTCATATTTAAGGTGAGTAATGGGGGAAGGAAAGGCAGATTGGGTAATGAGGCAGACAGAGGAAGCCAACAGACAATAGGAACAAACGGGAATCAGACAGAGTTCAGGTGCCAACATTTTTACCTTAGTTTGAAGGGAAATAGATTCCTGATTTGCAAGTAATTACAATTAATCTAAATAATTGGAAATACCTCATAATTTTTCAAGCCTGCTGAGCCTTTGATTCCAGGAGTCTAAAGTTACTGGCAGAATTTTATTTCTTTTCTCATTCCAAGAGGACAGGACATATACGCTTAATTTTTGAAATGAATGGTGTGACTTAGCCATTGATTAGAAGGGGTTGTTTTGATTCACCAGGCCCAGATTACAAACTCCGAATTGATTTCTTACTCTTCCGTGTTCTGTACATTATAACAGCGAGGGAATGACAGGAATCCTTTTCCTAGCTCAAATGGGAACTTCCATTTCCAATATCCTGCACAGTGTTGTTAGATTCATGGGTGTGGAAGCACCTGCAAGGTGTAAATCAAAGATTGTAGAAACTCAATAGAGGGAGAGATGCTGTTTCCTTTAGGAAGGGGTGAGGGGACTCTGAGAAGTCCTCATAGCCAAGATGATATTCAACAGTGTGTTCGTCAACTTTCTCTTACTGTAGCAAATCACTGAGATAAATCAATTTCTAGAGAGAATATTGGTTTTGGTTTACAGTTCTGGAGTTTGTGAATAGGACACTGGTTGGAGAGGATGAAACATCACAGCAGTAATATATAGCTAAGCATGGCTGCAGCAGAAAAAAAGGTACTAGCTAGAGACAGAATTTCGCATACCTTCACTGGCATTGGTTGATCTAAGTACCTCCTACTAGACCCCACCTTTCAATATTACCAACCTGGGAACCAAGTCTTTTAGGTGAAGAGGCAGTTGGAGAGAATATTCTAGGCTCAAACACTTTGAGGAAGGAAGATTGAAGGCTGTTAAAATTTATATGAGGTAGACATATGGGTGCCTTGAATATCTGAGTTAAGTAGCTGAGGGAAGGTAAATAGTACTATTGCAATTTGAGAAGAAACTCAGTTTTGGCCAGGGGCTAGCAGGCAGTATGCTTATGCAGCAGGCGGGCCAGATGGTAGAACGCTTGACCAAAGTGTCTGAAATTTCTTCTGTGGACAGTTACGATGAGCTTGGGAATCTCTTTAATTCCTTCAAACCTTTCTAAACAAGGGCCATTCTGTTCTTTTGGCATTTTGGCGTTTTAACGAAGGCTTTTAATTTCCCTATCCCCCCAAATTTAGAGTGAACAGAAGGAGCACTACTTCTAAAATAATATTGACATATGAGCTAGCATTCTACAAACATGAAAGAGGATAATTAGCAAACATATGTTTGATTTAAATATAAGTTAAAAACAGTCACACGTATTTAAAAGTGGATGCCTTCCCTTTTGCCTGACAAACAGCTAATACACTAATCTTACTTATTTAAAATGGTGCCTTATATGTTTTATGTAATTCTTCCTGCACATCTGAGATGAAGATGGTAACCATAATAATGAAGATAGTCAATATCTCCATTCATAATCAAGGTGCTATGTATGTAGTCCATTTGAAATCCTTACTATACTAGGATCTAGGTGCTATTGTTTCTATTGAGCAGACAAAGAGGCTGAAGCACTGAGATGTGGGAAAGAGTTCTAAAAGGGCAAACAGTGTGTGAGTGACAGAGTGGAGATAATCTAATGTTTTGACTTCAGAGTCCACATCTCTATGCTTTTTAGGCTCAGTCTCCTAATGTAGAGGTGATTGTAATTCAGGCTATGGAAACATACTGGGTACTAAGAAGAAAAGCAACATACATAAAGCTTTCTGGAAATAGTAAACTGTGACATCCTTAAATGTACTTCTAACCAGTATCTAGAAATTAATTACCCATGGCTACAACAAGTAGATTTTTAAAAAACCTAACTATTGGTCCATTGGAGATTTGACTATGGCTGAAATGAGTGGTTGTTTCATAAGATGAGCAGAGAGATGTTAACAGAGGGAAAGTGGTAGTGATATTTGACAATGTGGAAAGGCTCCTTTAATAATAACAAGAGAAAGATTACCAAAGTCATACTGAGGCCTAAAATAATCTATGCCTCATTATGTTCTTGTTATAGCTCAGGTAAAATTCTGCAGAGATTCTTTTATGAAAAAAAAAAACCTGACTGTTCATTTTCTTGTAGTTCCATTTCTTCTTGCTTAGGCACCTTGACCTCAGAGGTATTGGGAATATATTGGTCAGTTGGTTGGAGTGTATATATTATAAGATGTTGACCAGCATCCCTACCTATGTCTACAAGCACCTCTCCAGTCTGGCCAGCAAAACTTTCTCTAGAGCAAGCCAAGTGATGTCCTTTGTGGAATATACCACTTCCAGCAGAGACATGACTTATCTTTTTAGAAACATTTATTTTAACTCCATGTGACTGAGTAGATAAGTTTAAGCACCAGGTAGCATGTAGAGTTGGCAGTTTCCAGTGCACAGTCAATAAAGATCTCTTAAATTTTCCCAATACTTGCTGTTCATGTTTCCTTTGCCCTCTTCCCTACTCTGCAGCTGCTCTATTGATATTTGCTACTCTGTAAAATTCTAGGAAAATACCTGGCTGGGTAAGTATTTGGATTGTAAAAAAAAAACCCTCTTCTCTGTAGGACTTTGGAACTGTGAGGTTTTTGAGGGCAGTTTTCCAGCTGTGTTTTGTTATGTACTAGCACTGCATGCATGCCCAATCATCTGGTATACCAGCATGCTGGGAAGTTAGGTAGACTGTTTCCCTGGCAACATTATCCATCTGAAAGGCTGGTACTCTACTCTGTTTAACAGTCATGCACAAAACTGTCAGGAGGACTAGTGATGCAAAATATTAAAGCCCAGAATAATGTTGGAAGTATTTATTGCCATATACTAGGAGCAAGGTTGAAACATCTAAGAGAATTCACAGCATTCATTATATTTCCAGCATCTTTTCATCTATTTCCTAGCATATTTCAGAAAATGTATAGTGTCACAAAGGAGTGTGAATCCACAAATAGCAAGGCCTTCCATAGCAGACACTCATTTTCAAAATATTTTCTTTAATCCATGAACTTAATCATGAACATGGAACACTCAGTTTTTCTAGTAAAATATATTTGGGTAGGTGAGATAAATATTGGTGAAAGTTGTTGAAATATTAGTGAAAATATTACCACAACTTTATATTCATGTCAGCCTAAGGTCTAATGTGTCTTTGTGAATTGATCCAAGCAAGGCTTTAAAACTTTGAAAATGTTTGACCCTATGTCTCTCTCTTTTAGGAATAATGCCTTTAACTGGATTTGGGGCTGCCAGTTTGATACTTCCATTCATTTTCAATTAATATTGGTTGGCTTCTGTTGCTTATTTTCTTATGCTTGCCTCCTGCCATCTGGTTATCTCTAGTGCTACCTACCTTGGCTAAATCTGGCTAGGGCTTGCTCTTCCTGTGATCCTGGTTATGTCAGAGCTCCTCAGAGTCAAACTGTCTCTGTGATCCTGTGATTCTGGGATCCTGTGATCCTGAGCCCGTTAGAGCGCTCAGGAGTACAGTTTCCTCTGGGTATTATAGGACTCACTGCAGAGATTGCACCCAAAATCTGCTCAGGGCACAGTCCCAGACAGACTGGAAGCAACCCTTGTTACTGGGCTGGTGGAGTTCTTGTGTGCCTGGGTCCTGCTAGTCCCAGTGTCTCCCAGTGTTGGGACAGATGTTTTTTTTTTTTTTTTTTTTTTTTTT